>NW_006921636.1:5807548-5824160 GCF_000298275.1 Orycteropus afer afer
TTGTTGAAAAAAGGTATTTGCAATGAATAAGTCATTGGTCTTGCAAACTTCTGTCATGTGATCTCCAGTGTCATTTCTATCATCAAGGCCATATTTTCCAACTACTGGTGATTCTTCTTTGTTTCCGACTTTTGCATTCCAGTCACCAGTGATAATAATAATCTTGATTACATGTTTGTCAATTTCAGACTGCAGAAGTTGGTAAAAATCTTCAATTTCCTCATCTCTGGGTCTGGTGGTTGGTGTGTAAATTTGAATAATAGTAGTATTAACTGGTCTTCCATGTAGGAATATGGATATTATCCTATCACTGACAGCATTGTACTTCAGGATAGATCTTAATACATTCTTTATGATGATGAATGCCACACCATTTTTTTCAGTTTGTCATTCCCGGCATGGTAGATCATGTGATCATCTGATTCAGAATGGCCAAAACCAGTCCATTTCAGCTCACTAATGCCTAGGATATTGATCTTTATGTGTTCCATTTCATTTTTGACAACTTCTATTTCTCCTAGACTCATACTTTGTACATTCCATGTTATGAATATTAATGGATGTTTGCAGCTATTTCTTCTCATCTTGAGACAAACCACATCAGCAAATGTGGGTTCCAAAAGCTTTGCTCTATCCACATCATTAAGGTTGGCTCTACTCTGAGGAGGCAGCTCTTCTCCAGTAGTATTTTGAGTGCTGTCCAAGCAAAGGGGCTCATCTTCCAGCACTATATTACAAAATGTTTTGGGGCTATTCATAAAGTTTTCCAGTACTATATCAGACAATGTTTCACTGCTATTCATAAGGTTTTCACTGGCTAATTCTTTGAGAAGTGGATGGCCTCTTCCTCCTTCCAAGTCTGTTTTAGCCTGGAAGTTCTGCTGAAACCTGTCCACCATGGGTAGCCCTGCTGGCATTTGAAACACTGGTGGCGTACCCTTCAGCCTCACAGCAACACTCAAGTCACCACAGTATGACAAACTGACAGACAAGTTTGTCTCCCCTAGCTGTTCTCAGGGCTTACATCTGGGGAAATCCAAACTAAGACACAAGGTCTTCTTTCAGGGGAACCTAACCCAAGACAGATATCAGTTAGACCCAACTACAGTCTTGCTGCAAGTCTCCCCACAAAAGAACAGGGTGGGACATGCTTTTCTTCCATTAAGCAGTATTCCTGTCACAATGCCATCTGGGCTGGAGCAGGTGATGCCTATTCAGTGGGTGACAGGACCCATCTTTCCTGTGGCATCAACAAACCTCACACTCTACCTTTTGGGCCATAAGTGCCCCTTTATTTCACATAAACTCTGTTTTATCCACAGAAAGTTACTCTCACCAAAGCACACAGGATGCTCTGTTGGCAGCTTTGGAAATGTCCTTTGGGTCTTGACCTGGGACTGTCTTTCCCCAGGAATATCTCTTTCTTCTATTGGTTGTTTTCTGGGGACTGTCACATGTGTTGAATGTTGGGAGAGGGGAGTTAGCTTGGCTCAGCACTTTCACTTGCCAGAGAGAAGTGTTGCAGTGTGGCTGATGGGAAATCCCAGAGCAGCTACTACTGGGACCATGCTACTTTATGCCATTTTCTCAGTGTTCCTCCTCTCCCTAGGTGAGTATGAGGGAGCTCTGGTGGAGTAGTGCCTAAGGCATTTGACTGCTAACCAGAAGGCTGGCAGTTCAAACCCACCAGCTACTCCTCAGAATGAAGATTGGGCAATCTACTTCTGTAGAGATACCACCTTGGAAAACCAAGGAATGGGTGCTGTGAGTCGGAAAATGACTAATGGCAGTGAGGTTTTTTTTTAGGTAAATATGAAAAATGATGTGACATTCATTGTCACAAAGAGTGTTTTAAGATCTGTCCTGAAGTACAATGCTGTCAGTAATAGGATAATATCCATACGCCTACAAGGAAAACCAGTTACTACTACTATTATTCAAATTTACGTACCAACCACCAAAGACAAAGATGAAGAAATTGAAGATTTTTACCAACTTCTGCAGTCTGAAACTGACCAAACATGCAATCAAATGTGTTGATTATCATTGGTGACTGGAATCCAAAAGTTGGAAACAAAGAACAGTTACCAGAAGTTGGAAAATACAGCCTTGGTGATAGAAACAACACTGGAGATCACGTGATAGAATTTTGCAAGACCAACGACTTATTCACTGCAAATGCCTTTTTCAACAACATAAGCGATGACTATATATGTGGACTTCTCCAGATGGAATACACAGGAATCAGATTGACTACATCTGTGGCAAGAGGCAATGGAGAAGTTCAGTATCTTCAGACAAAACAAGGCCAGGAGCTGATTGTAGAACAGACTATCAACTGCTCATATGCATATTCAACTTGAAGTTGAAAACAGTTCAAACAAGTCCATGAGAGCCATATGACCTTGATAATATCCCTCCTGAATTTAGAGACCATTTAAAGAACAGATCTGATGCATTGAAAACCAATGACTGAAATTCAGAGGAATTGTGGGATGACATCAAGAACATCATCCATGAAGAAAGCAAGAGGTCATTAAAAATACAACAAAGGAAGAAAAGACCAAAATCGATGTCAGAAGAGACTGACACTTGCCCCTGAGCAGAGAGTAGCTAAAGCCAATGGAAGAAATGACAAGATAAAAGAGTTGAACAGAAGATTTCAAAGAGCAGCTTGAGAAGACAAAGCCAGTTACTATAATGAAATGTGCAAAGACATGGAGTTAGAAAACCAAAAGGGAAGAACGTGCTCAGCATTTCTCAAGCTGAAAGAACTGAGGGAAAAAATTAAGCCTTGAGATGCAATATTGAAAGATTCTATGGGCAAAATATTGAATGATGCATGAAGCATAAAAAGAAGGTAGAAGGAATACACAGAGTCACTGTACCAAAAAGAATGTTGATGTTCATACATTTCAGGAGGTGGCATATGATCAAGAACTAATGGTATTGAAGGAAGAAGTGGAAGGTGCACTGAAGGAATTGGTGAAGAGCAAGGCTCCAGGAATGGATGGAATACCCACTGAGATGTTTCAACAAATGGATGTCCCGCTGGAGGCACTCTTTTAGCTATGCCAAGAGATTTGGAGGATAGGTACCCGGCCAACTGACTGGATGAGATCCATATTTGTAGCCATTCCAAAGAAAAGTGATCTCACAGAATGTGGAAATTATAGAACAATGTCATTAATATCATATGCAAGTAAAATCTTACTGAAAATAATTAAAAAATGGTTGCAGCAGTATATTGACCGAGAGTTTCCAGAAATTCAAGCTGGATTCAGAAGAGAATGTGGGATGAGGGATATCATAGCTGATGTCAGATGGATCTTGGCTGAGAGCAAAAAATGCCAGAACAATGCTTACTTGTGTTTTATTGACTATGCAAAAGCATTCAATTGTGTGGATCATAACAAATTGTGTGTAATATTGAGAAGAACGGGAATTCCAAAACACATGTTTGTACTCATGGGGAACTTGTACAATAGACCAGGAGACTGTCATTCAAACAGAACAAGGGGACACTGCATGGTTCAAATTCAAGAAGGGAGTGCATTAAGATTGTATCCTTTTACCATACTTATTCAACTTGTATGCTGAACAAATAATCCAGGAAGCTGGACTGTATGAAGAAGAACATGGCATCAGAATTGGAGGAAGACTCATTAACAACCTGTGATACGCACATGACACAATTTTGCTTGCTGAAAATGAGGATGATTTGAAACACTTACTGATGAAAATTAAAGACTACAGTCTGCCATATGGATTACATCTCAATGTAAAGAAAACAAAAATCCTCACAACTGGTCCAGTAAACAGCTTCATGGTGGATGGAGAAAAGATTGAAGTTGTCAAGGATTTCGTATTACTTGACTCTACAATCAACACCAATGAAAGCAGCAGTCAAGACATCAGACAATTATTGCACTGAGCAAATCTGCTGCAGAAGACCTCTTTCAAGTGCTGAAGAGTAAAGATGTCTCCTTGAAGACTAAGATGCACCTCACTCACATATTTTCAATCGCCTCTTATGCACGTGAGAGCTAGACAATAAATAAGGAAGACTGAAGAAGAGTTGATGCTTTTGAGTTGTGGTATTGGAGAAGAATGCTAAGAGTACCACGGTCTGCTAAGAGGACTATCGATCTGTCCTGGATGAAGCGCAGCCAGAATGGTCCTTGGAAGCGAGAATGGCCAAACTTTGTCTCACCTACTTTGGTCATGTTGTCAGAAGGAACCATTCCCTGAAGAAGGATATCATGCTTGGTAAAGTGGAGGGGCAACAAAGAAGGGGAAAGCCCTCAATGAGATGGATACACACAGTGGCTGCAACGATGGGCTCAGGTAAAGCAAGGATCATGAGGCTGGCACAAGACCAGGCAGTGTTTCATTCTGCAGTGCATAGGATTGCTATGAGTCAGAGACGACTCAACGGCACCTAACAATAACAACATGAGGAATGCTTTCTGATTCTGGCCTTTCCTGCATCTGTGAGTTCTCTTTCACTATGTGCATCCTATAGGAGCTCTGGTAGCATAGTGGCTAAGACACTTGCCTGCTAACCAGAAGGCTGGCGGTTCAAACCCACCAGCCACTCCTCGGAAGGAAGGTTGGGCAATCCTACTTCCGTAGTGATACTGCCTCGGAAACCCAAGGAGGGGTCTCTATGAGTCGGGGCCGACTCGACGGCACATAACAACAACAACATGTGCATCCTATAGGGGAACCATTCCTAGCTTATTCTCTGTCCACGAGGTGTTTTTTTGTGGAACTCCACCCACATAGAGCTTGTGACTTAGCACTGTAAATCAGAGCGGTTGAGGTACAGTTGATTGGTTCTGGGATGAGCATATGGCACACATTGGTCCAATCAGCATTCCTCTCAGAGTTGGTTTGGTAGGAAGACAAGGGCTGGCTGTCTCTCTTGTGAGCTTAGAGTGTTTGTCAGCTTAGAGCTGACAAATAGAGCTGGTTTACTGAGCATCTCAATTCCCAAGGTTTTATAAATGTAATTTTTTTTTTTTTGTCACCAAACACTGTTCCCTGCTGTATTGTTTTGAATCTCCCTTGATAGCAGACTTCTTGCCAGTATTTTGAGCTGAGTCTGTAACTTTATAGTCAGTTTTACTTGTTTTAAAAAAATCTCAGCCTAAAATAGTTCCCAAATGTGAGCAAATACCTGATTAAAATCTTGTACACGTCAGGATACTGGCTCAACCAAAATACCTGGCTTGACTATATTGAAAGCTTAACTCTCTCAAGTAACAGCCCAAGGCTAAGTGGCCCATCTGCTGTGGTGGTGTCCTCAAATGGGGCTGACATCTGTGGTCCAAGGGGGCTGCTCCAGCTCCTGCCATCATGCCCACCTTCCTGCCAGTGGGAAGAGGGGAAGGGGAAGGAGAGGGTGCCCCTGTGGCACACCTGGAAGCTTGCTCTCCGGAGCTGGGATGCTAGTCTTGGTCTCCAGCCTCCTCTTCCACCCATCTCCACTCCACAGGCACTGACCCATGTGGACAGAATCAAAGGATTCTCTTGTCTCCACTGGGTTACTGTCTAGGAGTTGTGACGCTCCCTTTGTTGGCATCGAGTGGTAGTCACATTTCCTCTGTTCTTAGCCCTGGGGTATTGCAGCAACCTCTTCTGTGTTTCCTACACCTGTCCACACCTTTATAAACAGTCCATTCGTAACATTCCCTTCAGCTCCCCAGTGTGAGCATGGGACCAAGTGCTTCCTGCCAGGACCTTATCTCATACGAATCCTCCTAGTCCAGGAAATAGGTGTCTATTATCATCTCTATTTTACAGTTTAGGAAACAGAGGGACAGAGAAGCTCAGTGAGCTGCCTAAAGTCACAGAGCTGGTTAATGGTGGTGCCAGCATGTGAACCAAGGCATTTTTTCCCCTCTATCATTTTGTGTATTCTCTCCCCACCCCATTCTTTCTTTGCTAAAGTATTCTCAAGCAAATTGCAGCATCTTGTCATTTCACAATAAATACTTGTGTGTGCCTTTTCCTCATGATCACTGCTTTTTCTTTCTCATGAGATAGCCAGGCTGTCACTTCTACCAAAATGACCAAGAAGATCTTAGGAAGGAGCAGAGGATTTGTAAGGGGCCTTCTAGCTTTGCCATTGTAAGCATTATTAACTGGATCCTCTCCTTGTCTCCGGGCCACCCCTCCTTCTTTCCGCTCTTTGCTTACCTCAACACTCATAGAAAGGAGCCCTGGTGGCACAGCGGTTAAGTGCTTGGCATGGGAGACAGACTGGCTGTCTGCTTCCATAAAGAACACAGCCAAGAAAAGCCTATGGGGCAGTCGTGCTCTGACATGGGGTCACTATGAGTCAGAATTGATGTCACCCAACACACATGCACAGAAGCTTGTAGAAAAGTAGACACACATACAAACACACACAGTCTGGCTCACAAAACACCACACACAGGCCCACATACAGACCTATAGACACGTAGATACACAAGCATCACGAACATGCACAAACATGAGTGCGCACGCGCGCACACACGCACACACACACACACACACACACACGCTCCTCAGCCTCTCCTTACAGACCTTGAACTTAGACCTGCAAGCATTTGAAATTGGGCTGGAACCAGTGCCGGCCTGATTCCCACCCACATCCTGCCATCTCCCTTGTGCTGACTAATTTTTGACCCTGAACTTGTTCCGTCACTCACTCAGGCCTTCATTTTCTCTTGTGCAAAACAGGGAGAACAATTCCAACTGGCCTCCCGACAATGATGCGGGGACTGAAGTAATTACAGGACTGCACATTCTGTGTGCCAATGTAAGAGCGCTTCACTTCGTAATTACCGGCACCGCAGCCTCGGCCCCAGCGGAAGGCACCGAGTAAACAAAGAGGCCTGGAAAGGGCTCTGACGGGCTTTACTTTCTGACTCATCTTCTGGACAGCTGAAGACCAACAACCCGAAGTCTTGCACTTGCCTTCTGTTGATACGTGAAGATGTTTTGGGACCTGGCAAGAGAAGTTCAATACCAACTCAAACCATTAAGGAAGAAAAATATTTTGCATCCTGGTCCCTAAATCAGACAATGATTTCTGGGTACTTGAATAGCTCCCTTTATCTCCGTACTATTTATACTGCTGTTGACACAGCTCCATGGCCCGGGTGGGGCTCGGGGTCAAGGGGAGGCTGGCAGAAGCAGTCTTTAGGTGTACCCTTGGAGGAGATGTCCAAACAGGCCCCTGGCTTCTGCTGTGCTATGTCAAGGACACTCCCAAAATATCCAGGGACAGGTTATTTTTGAGGTTCAGCTTAAAGGCTGCCATGTGGTCCCCATGATAGTCTGGCCCCCCTTTGAGCTACTTTCTAAGCAGATCCTGCCCTGCCTCCTGTACTTCCAGCAAATTCCCTTGGGTTTTCTTCTGAGGTCACCTGAGTAAAAATGTATATTAGCCTCATTTTTTCTAGACTTTTCAGGAGCACCAAACTGTCTTGATTTTAAAAACTTTTTGAAATATTCTTTTTTCTTCTTCTTCATCTTTTAAGCTCTTGCATTCCTTTCTCAATATCGAAGAAAGAGGCAGCAGGTGTATGTCTGAGAAAAAAACTTAAGATGCCAGCTTTCAAAATCCAGTACTTCCCAAGAGGGTATGAATGAGGAACGGTATTGTTCCCAAGGTTAGTTTCTGCCTTCGAGTCAGTGGAAAATCAATGTTTGTTTCACATTGTCCTGCTTTTTAAATACGTGTTTGGAGGTCAGCAGCCTTTGGAGATGAGTTCATCTGTAATACGTCCTCAAGGGGAGAGTGGCCATTTTGATTTCTGCAAAGTGAGTAGGATAATAATAAAGTGATGATGATGATGATGATGGTGATGATGATGATGATGATGATGGTGGTGGTGGTGAACTACTAGTGTAAGAGCTGCAACTCATCGGCAGCACCGTCTTGTCCCAGGCACTGTGCTAAGCTCGTCACAAGCATTGCTTCATCTTCTCCACAACCTGGTGTTGTGGGAGCAGTTATTATCCCCATGGTGGAGATCTCCACCTTTTCCAGGAAGCTCTCCTTGACCCACCCCACTCCCTCACCCCAGACTGAGTGCTCTCTGCCCTTTGGGCCACCATGCCTGGGCCTTATGTTGGTTCCCTCTGTGTTCTTTGAAATGATTTGGTCCCATATCCTTGAGAACAGAGCCTGTGTCTTATTCAGCATTTGTATCTCAAAGGATGGGCGCATAGTAGGCACCTGGTATTTGTGGAATGAATTGAATCTGACCTTGGGCAAGTTACTTAATTTCTCCAAGCTTCATTTTTCCCCTCTCTAAAATGAGAAAAACAATAGTAAAAAAAAAAAAAAAAAAAAACACCTAATGACCATCAAGTTGATTCTGACTCATAGTGACCCCCTTTGGGTTTCTGAGGCCGCAAATTTTTACAGAAGTAGATTGCCCAGTCTTCCTTCCACTGAGTGACTGGTGGGTTTGAACCCCAATCTTCTGGTTAACAGTCAAATGCCTTAGGTACTACACCATCAGAGCTCCTTATAGTAATAATCTAAAAACCAAACTCACTGCTGTTGAGTCGGATCTGACTCATAGTGACCCCACCTTGGGTTTCCAAGGTGATACCACTACAGAAGTAGATTGCCCAGTCTTCCTTCTGAGAAGTGGCTGGTGGGTGTGAACTGCCAGGCTTCTGGTTAGCAGTCAAATGCCTTAGGAACTATACCATCAGAGTTAATATTTCTTGGTTTTTTGTTTTTTAAAAATATTTCTTGAGTCTTCATGTGGCAGAGCTGGCTGGCTGCTGTCCTAATAATTCATTATTTACTAACAGATCCTGATTTTGCTCTGGGCAGCAAAGTGCCTCCCATGCAGCTAGGAGTGGCCAATGAAAAGCAAGCAATAGTTGTTAGGTGCGGCTGATAGCAGGTACTCACCTTTTGCCCTCCTTCCTTCCTCCTTCTTCCCACCTGGAACATGGACATGATGGCTGGCGCTCTGGCAGCTGTTTGGTCCATGAGGAATCTTGAGGCTGGTGGAACAGAAAGATGGAAAAGATTTCGGACCTTGATGACAGTAGTGATCATACCAACCCTGGGTGCCCCTGACTTGTCGGATAAGAGAAGGAGAAAGAGAGAAACTTGTAGCTTTGTTTCAATCACTTATTTAGGTTTTTGCTTTGTATAGTCAAATCTAATCTAACTGATAAATGTTGGCCAGGCCAGGTTAAGTGTTTATCATGCATCTCATTTTCTGCTCACAACAGCCCTTTGGGCATCATTGTTATCACCTTCATTTTACAGATGAGGGAGATTTGAAGTAGACAGCCTGCCTCCAGAGCCTGGACCCATGTCTACTCCATTATGCTATCTGCTTTATCGTGGGCTTGTGAGGGAAGTGCTATGGACACCATAAATCACTGGACACATACTTATTCACTGACTTACTCACTCACTCACTCATTCATTCAGTCAACACACATTTACTGAGAGCCAGCTCAGAAGACTGTTAGACTTCAAGGTTATGAAGATAACCAAGGGACTTCTGTACTCTCTGGGTGACTCTCAATGTGAAGTTCTGTTATCATTACTTTCCGAGACCAGACAGTGAGCCAGGCCCTCATATAGTGATGCCCTGTACAATCAGGCGGTTGATCTACACAGGCCTCAATGTGAGGGGCACCCCTAGAGTCAGGCTGCCTCCCACCTGCGCAGCTCTATGTGGCAGCCCCACTAGTGACAGAGCCGGAATGCAAATCCTGTCGCCAGCCTCCTGTTCTTGATGCTGTCATCTGTGCCCTGAACTTGCAGATTGTCCTTCTTTCTCTTTGTTGGGACTGGGGTCTGTCATGTTGAAGCGTCTTTCAGCTGTCAGGGGCTCTTTGGTCCTCTGTTCATATTTTTTGGGAAAAAAAAAGTCTCACTGCTGCATAGTGACCCCTCCTTGGGTTTCTAAGGTAGTATCTCTATGGAAGTAGATTGCCCAACCTTCCTTCCGAGGAGCAGCTGGTGGGTTTGAACCGCCACCCTTCTGGTTAGGAGACAAATGCCTTAGACGCTACGCCACCAGAGCTCTCCTTAGACACTTTGGAGAGTTAAAGCCCTTGGAGGCTTCGGAAAATAATGAATTTCTGATAGCTAACATCTCAACTTCTGATTTCAAGGAAGGCTGGAGGGAGAGATGGATTCAGAGTAGTTAGAGTCATTGAGATTTGGGGTTTTATTGTTAGATTGATAGGTGAGTTTGAAGGGTTTGTAGGCTCCTTTTAGTAGAGAGGTGATCTCAGGTTGAAGAACCTTGGTCTTGCCTAACTATTTTCCATTAAAGTCAGCTTCTTTGGTATATACTCAGCTCCTTCTGAATTACCATCCTAAGGATTAAAAGTGACTATGACATTGTTTTAGTTAGGAAGTTTTCGTTCTTTTATATTTGAAAGGGAGGCACTAAAAAGCTGTTTTGTAAGCTCACGTGTGTTTCCCTGTTACAAGGCTGGGCAGTGAACCAGGATTTTTGTTCTGGGACCCAAATGTCATTAGCAGTCAGTCCTTTTGCTGGGCAGGTCCCCTTCTGCTCTTCCACAGAGGACACTCCAGGTGTCCTGTCCAGGTTTTTCTGTCTTAACTAGGCTGCGTGTGTCTGGAAGCTGAACTTGGGGAGGGAGCTGGGATCTGACCATTCTGTTTTCAGCCCCTGCTTCAGCCCCACCTTCTACAATGGCCGATGTCCCTGTGGTACCATGAATTATTTGTTCTGGCTCTTCCAGCCATGGTCTTTGTGACTCCCACCAGATAACTGAGTGGAACTGTGTAAATGTGAGGTGCTTTTTGCCTTACCAAGGGGATTGGATAGCTTGCTAATAGATAAGGTACTTGGAACCATTACCGGGATGGGAACATGCAAATAAGGTGTATGGCACCCTAAAGGGGAGATTTGTCAGTGTTGCCATTCTGTTTGGCTTAAAATGAACCACCCCAGAGACAGAAAAGAGATGTCTCACTGCCATCAAGAGAGATGAGCCGGGAGTAGAGCATGTCCCTGGACCCAAGATCCCTGCAATGAGATCGCAGTGAGATGGCCACAGCAGAGGCATAACTGAAGGAACTTTGTAACACTTGCCCAAGCAGGGCAAAGGCCAGGCTCAGGGGCCAAGGGGCTGAAGGAACAAGGGCCAGAGAGAAACTTGCTTTCATGTATGGCTGAGGGGAGGCTGTCCTGATTGAAGAACTATATACTGAGCATTCCTGAACCTGAATGGTAATTGTTACTTCCCTAATAAATCTAATAATCATGAGTATTGTCGATGAGTTCTATGTGGCTATTGCAATGAATTATCTAACTCAGCAGACAAGTAGTGAGTGCTGTGGGAAGAATGGCTGGTGTCAGAAATGGCGGAGTTAGAAGCTGGCAGCACGTCTGACCTCTGCCTCATAGGAATCAGCCTTGGGCTGATAATGTTGATCTTGGTCCTCCCTCTACCTTGTGACATCAGAAGAGGTCAGACAACACCGCCTCCATGCACTTTTGTAGTCCCTAATGCCCACCTCCTCTCTCTCACTAAGTCCCCAGAATGTAACCCCCAGACCCCTGCCAAGGTGGCAGGGGCATCCTCTTTGCTACACAGTCTTCAGAGGTGACTGGGGACTTCTGACTGCTTCTTATTCCAACTTCCAGCCTCCATCTGTGCTCCAGCCCTGCTCCCTTCTCTCCTTCAGAGGAATCTGCTACCACCAATATAATTTTTGTAAAGGATACGGCTTTCTTTCTCTCTCTTTTTTTTAAATTGTGATTTGGGTGATAAACATGACTTTTTAAACAAAATGTTTAATACATTAATTTAATGGGAAAAATGAAAACAAAACTGAAGCAATTTTTAAATTTCAAAAAAATTATTTTTAATCACTAAAGATCAGTTTGTTAAAAAATTGTTCTAAAATTAGGAAACATGGTTATGAAAAATAGTAGGATTTTTGAGGCATTAATTTTAGCTCATTTCATTTTTTGACTGAACATAATTTAAGCTATGAAAAATGGCAAAAATAGTCTACGTCTGGGATCTCTGATAACTTCAACTAACTTAATTTTTTAAAACTGAGGTGTAACATATGTACTGAAAAGTGCACTAATCTTAAGTGTTCAGCTTGATGATTTTTTGTATATGCTTATACTTGAGTGACCACCACACAGATCCATATATACATTTCCAGTCTTCAAAAAAATTCCCTGTACCCCTTCCCAGTCTACTCGTACCCCTCCTTCAGCTCCAGGGTAACCCTATTCTGACTTTTGTCACCATCCTGATGGAATTCTATAGTATGCCATTTTCTGTGGATGGCTTCCTTCGCTCAGCCTACTCTCTGTGAGATCCATTCATGTTGTGTGTGTGTCAGGCATTCGTTCTTTTCCACTGTGACAGCATATTCCATTTTTATACCACAATTTATCTGTATATCCTACTGCTGATGTCATGGAGTTGGGGGCCAACTCAATAGCAGTTAACAACAACAACAATAACACAGCAACAGCTACACAACTTCTGCTGATGAACATCTGGACAGTTTCCAGTTTGGGGCTATGATGGATAAAGCTGCTGTGAACATTCCTGACCTCATTGCTCCAGGGTAGGCATGAATCCATGCAGGATCTGTTCTTGTTATTCTGTTCAAGTTGTCTTGGTTCTTATTGGCTTCTTTCATTCTAGGATTAAACATCCAGTTGCCTCCACATTGCCACTTAGGTGCTTTACTGACCTCTCAACCTTAACATGCCCTTCCCCTGCAGTACCCCCATCCTGACCCAAACCTGAGTCCCTTTTCCTAGTGGTCCCAGTTTGGCAAATACCATCCCCACCCACATGGTTGTATGAGTCAGAAGTCAGTATTGCACCTTCATGTTCCTTCACTGCCCAGTCCTGTGCCACATCCAACCCATCAATCCCAACTTCCATCCACTCTTCACCATCTCCTAGGTCCAGGCCACCTCATCTCTCCTTTAGATAACCATCCCAGCCTTCTACTTCACTCTGCTTCCATTCTGCCTTCTTGCTATGTTGTTACATGCTGTCGAATCAGTTCCAACTCTGGCGACCGCCTGTACAACAGAGTGGAACCCTTCCCGGTCCTGCATCCTCACAGTCATTGCTATGTTTGAGCCCATTGTTGCAGCCACTATGTCAGTCCATCTCATTGACGGTCTTCCTCTTTTTCACTCACCCTTTACTTTACCAATCATAGTGGCCCTCTCCAGAGATTGGTCCCTCCTAATAACGTGTTCACAGTATGTGAGGCAAAGTCTTGCCATCCTCACATCCAAACAACACTCTGGCTTTACTTCTTCCAAGACAGATTAGTTCATTCTTCTGGCAGCCCATGGTATATTCAATATTCTTTGACAGTACCATAATTCAGAGGCATCAGTTCTTCTTTGGTCTTACTTATTCATTGTCCAGCTTTCACATGGACAGTTGCATCCCTTCCAAATGGCAGCAAGATGCTCTTAACAACTGAATTGGATCATGTTCTTCTTTTGAATGTCTTCCCACTGGACTTGGACTCAAGACCAGACTCTTCAGTGGTGGTCTACACAACTCTGTAGCATCTGGCTACCACCTGCCTTCACAGTCATATGCCATCTTTCCCAGGCACACGCTCAGTTCCTAGAATAGATCACCCTCTTTCTTACCTTGGGGCCTTTGCATATGTGTTCCCCTCTGCCTAGAATGTTGTTCCCTCCAGCAATTAGTTGTTATTCTCTTTAATACCCTTGTAAATGCAAATACATATTCTTTTCCTCAGCACCTGCCCTTACAGCGTTGCAAATGAGTACATGCTATGCTATACACAATGTTTAGTTTTGCTTAGGAAATCCTGGTTCCAGCTTTATTTACCAGTTCACAGGGCTACCCCTTATCTTATATCTCCATTGTATGCATCAAAAAAAACAAACTCATTGCCATCTAGTCAATTCAACTCATAATGACCCCTCCTTGGCTTTCCGAGGTGGTATCTCTATGGAAGTAGATTGCCCAGTCTTCCTTCTGGTTAGCATTCAAATGCCTTAGGCACTATGCATCATTTATATATCTAGTCCTCTACTGACAGGGAGGAGCCCTGGTGATGCAAGGGTTAAGCACTCATCCACTAACCAGAAGGTTGGAAGTTAAAACCCACCAGTTGGCTCCCCTGGAGAAAAGACCTGTTAATCTGCTGCCGTAAAGATTACAGGCTGGGGAATCCTATGGGACAGTTTACTCTGTCCAATAGAGTCACTATGAGTTGAAATCAACTCGATCAATGATCGGCAGGCACTGTTTCTAATTTTTTGTAATTTCAAACAATGTAGTAATGAATAATTGCATACATGCCTCTTGACATACGTGTGAATAAACTAGGATAAGTTACTAGAAGCAGAGTTACTGGGCTGATGGGTACAGGCACTTTGAATTTGAAGGATCCTGCTGATGTCCTCTTCATATGGAGTTGTATCATACGTATCTTCATCTTAAGAAAAGTCCTAGACAAGGCAACTCTGGTTTCTCCCATTGATCTTGTAAACAAAGGATGTTGCAGTTCCACATCTGGGATCTCTGATAACTTCAACTAAGGAGAAGCTTCCATTTTCTTTCAGTTTAACAGATATTTCTTGAGCACTCACTTGTGATGTGTGAAACTTGAGCTGAATTCTGGACCTCAGTTCCTCATGGTGATCTTTTTACAGCTACAAAGTGCTTTTGAAAAGTTTTTAAAATTAAGATAACATATATTAGAGATTTTAAAACATAGAAGTATACAGACAAACAAAAAAAAAGACTGATAACCTTATTGATAATTTAAAATAATAATACAAATAAGACTTGTAAAGTGAAGTATTCAGAACGTTTCCAAATCTAGCACTCAGGGATAAAAAGCCACCCAAAATTCAGGAAATTAAAACAATTAACTTTTTTCTTTTTTTAGCTCACAGACCAAAAAATAAAAAAAGATGGCATCTAGTGTATTCCCCACTATTGACAGTTTTCTGTGGTTGCTTCTAGCAAATTTATATACATATATAAGAATATTTGTACATACACATCAAAACATTGTTTTCCCTTAAATTTATTAAAACAATTATACTATGCATCCTATAGGAGCTGTGGTAGCATAGTGCCTAAAGCATTTGACTGCTAACGAGAAGGCTGGTTGTTCAAATCCACCAGTCACTCCTCAAAAGGAAGATTGGGCAATCTACTTCTGTAGTAATACTGCCTCAGAAACCAAGGAGGGGTCGCGATGAGTTGGGTCCAACTGGATGGCACATAGCAACAACAACACAACATGCATCCTATTCCACCCCTTCACTTTTTTGTTTGGTAAAATCCCAGACTGGACTTTTTAATTTCAGGTTTCACATTTAAGTCTCTGATCCATCTGGAGGTAGTTTTTGTGTACGGTTTGAGGTACAGATCTTGTTTCATTTGTATACAAATGTATATGCAGTTTTGCCAGCACCATTTGTGAAAGAGACAATCTCTTCCTCATTTAATGGATTTCAACCCTTTGTCAAAAATCAGCTGACCATAGGTCAATGGATGTATCTCTGGATTCTCAGTTCTATTCCACTGGTTTATGTGTCTGTTATTGTACCAATACCAGGCTGCTTTGACTACTGTGGCTGTATAGTAGGTTTTGAGATCTTATGAGGTCTCTCATAATCATTTCTAATCAGTTTAAGAATAACCACATCCATGAAAGTGTGTAAACCAGCAACTTCATGCCTTTATCTCCCTCCATTTGAGATAGCCAATTTCTAATTTGCCCATCCCTATCAAACCAGTACTGTGAGGAGACAAGCATAGTCCTTTCTCTCTGAAGAATTTTCTGTTCTGCTTGAAACTTTAGGCACCTGCATCCATAAACAAGCAAAGTCTAGCCCAGCACAACCTATCAAATTGCAGCACCTTAACACCAGCGCAGTGTCAAATATCTTCCTCTTCATTTAGTTGGGTTCTGGTCAGCTCAGCCCTAGCCATCCCAGCTAGGTCATGGGTACCAGCTGCTAAGTTTGGGAGTCACACTCTTCCCTTCACTTCAGACCACCAACACTTCTTTCACATCCTCAGTCCTCAGGGACTATTTCAATGCCTGTGGGCTCACAACTCATTGCACTTCAGACCAGCCAGCCCTTCCTCTCATCCCCAGCCTCCATAGCCTAGGTCAAAGAGTGCTCAGCCCTTTTCTTCTTTGCTGCACTCCCCCTATTTCCACTCAAGTGGACCCAGGTGGTCACAAGCAAGTAACATACAAGCCTACTACTCACTGGCTTCCTTTAACTTTCAGTCCTGGAAGGAGTTTCTCTCAAGGACCATGACTTTCCTGTCTCAGTGCACCCC
Source organism: Orycteropus afer afer (assembly GCF_000298275.1). NCBI lineage: Eukaryota > Metazoa > Chordata > Mammalia > Tubulidentata > Orycteropodidae > Orycteropus > Orycteropus afer. Next base: position 5,823,908 of record NW_006921636.1, read on the forward strand.
AAACCAGTCTGTTTGATCGAAATTCAAAGAGCCAGTCATTATTTTTTCCTCTTCAGGTCCTTATTCAAATGCAAATCTTCTATTCCCTCAGTAGTACTGGGTGAGGCTAAGGTTTTCTACCTAAGCCCCCTATACTCTACACACAGGGTTTGAAAGAAAAGCCTGTGTTTCTTCTGGGCAAATTCTATTTCCCCTTTTAACTTATCCAATCAAGTATTGGCTGAAGGCAGACTTACACACTTTCTGTTATCCA
>NW_006921636.1:5826964-5828355 GCF_000298275.1 Orycteropus afer afer
TCAGGGCTCCAGGATTATCTTCTGTATCTCTGTCAATTGGTTTTTCTTTTCTTTGTTGAAGAGGGTCTGTGTCGCTTGTCTGCTTATTCTTCCATCTTAACTGGAAGTCCCTCTTATGGTTTCTTGAAGTAGGGGTTTATGCTTTTCTTTGTACAGGTCTTTTGTGTCCCTAATAAGATTTATTCCCAAGTATTTTATTTTATTTTTTTGGTAGCTATTGTAAATGGCATTGATTTCCTTATTTCCTTTTCAGCAATCACTTTGCTGGTGTAGAGGAATCCAACTGATTTTTGTATGTTGATCTTGTATCCTGTCACTATGCTAAATCTCTCAATTAATTTCAGTAGTTTTTTTGCTGAGTCTCTTGGGTTTTCTATGTATGGGATCATATCATCAGCAAATAGGAATAGTTTTACTTCTTTCTTATGAATTTACATGCCTTTTATTTCCCTTTCTTGCCTTACTGCCCTGGTTAAAACTTCCAGTACAATGTTGAATAGAAGTGGTGATAGAGGGCATCTTCGTTTGGTTCCTGTTCACAAGGGAAGTGGTTTCAGTCTCTCTCCATTGAGAATAATGTTGGCTGTTGTTTTTGCATATATGCCCTTTATTATATTGAGGAATTTCCCTCCTATTCCTATTTTGCTGAGAATTTTTTTCTCAGTTTTTTTATCTTGGATTTTATCAGATGCTTTTTCTGCATTGATTGATATGATCATGTGGTTCTTTGCCTTGGTTTTATTTATGTGATGAGTGATGTTGATTGTTGTTCTAATTTTGAACCATCCTTGTATACCTGGTATGAATCCCACTTGGTCATAATGTATTATTTTTTGGATATGTTGTTGTTGTCTGTTAGCTAGCATTTTGTTAAAGATTTTTGCATCCAAATTTATGAGGGATATTGGTCTGTAGTTTTCCTTTTTTAGTCATGTCTTTGCTTGGTTTTGGTATCAAGGTATGCTTGCTTCATAAAATGAATCTGGGAAGATTCAATCCTTTTCTATGTTCTGGAATAGTTTGAGTAGGATTGGTGTCAGTTCTTCACTGAATGTTTGGTAGAATTCTCCAGTGAAACCATGTGGGGCAGAGGTTTTTTTTTTTTGTTAGTAATTTTTTTATGACTTGTTCAGTTTCTGCTTTTGTTATGGGTCGGGAGCTCTGGTAGCATAATGACTAAGGCATTTGACTGCTAACCAGAAGGCTGGCAGTTCAAACCCACCAGCCCCTCCTTGGAAGGAAGACTGGGCAATCTACTTCTGTAGAAATATTGCCTCAATAACCCAAGAAGGGGTCGCTATGAGTCGAAATTGACTCAATAGCAGTGAGTTTTTTGTTTTGTTGTTGTTCAAATTTCCCACCTCAGTCTGTTAGTTTTAGGTAAATAGTAT
>NW_006921636.1:5828715-5846397 GCF_000298275.1 Orycteropus afer afer
TGTTGATTTTGGCTCTTCCTTCTTTTTTGATGTGTGCCTTTATTGCTATAAATTGGCCTCTGATCACTGCTTTTGCTGTGTCCCAAAGATTTTTGGTATGTTGTGTTTTTATTCTTGTTTTATTCAAGGAATTTTTTATTTCTTCTATTATCCAGTCATTTTTAAGGACGGCGTTATTCAGTTTCCATGCGTGTTCTCTTTTTCCATTCATCTTTCTATTGTTGATTTCTGATTTTATAGCATTGTGGTCTGAGAAGATGCTTTACAGTGTTTCAATGTTTTAAAATTTATTGAGGCTTGCTTTGTGGCCTACCATATGGTCTATCCTGGATAATGTTCTATGTGCACTGGAAAAGAATGTATATTGTGCTGTTATTGAGTGAAGTGCTTTGTAGATGTTCAAGTTGGTGAATAGTATTGTTTAGTTCCTATCTGTCTTTGTTGAGTTTCTTTCTAGTTGTTCTATCTTTCATTGATAGTGGTGTATTAAAGTCTCCTATCTATTTATCTTTTCAATTCTTTTAAAGTCTGATTTCTGTATTTTGGGGCTCTTTCATTTGGTGCATAGATACTTATTATGGTCATGTCCTCTTGTTCAATCGATCCTTTAATCATTATGTAATGTCCTTCCTTGTCTCTTATGGTGGTTTTTGTCTTAAAGTCAATTTTATCGGACATTAATATTGCTACCCCTACTCTTTTTTGATTGCCATTTGCTTGATGTATCTTTTTTCAACCTTTGGCATTTAGTCTATTTTTGTCTTTGTTTCTAAGGTGTGTCTCTTGTAGACAGCATATTGATGGGTTATGTTTTCTTATCCGGTCTGCAACTCTCCATCTCTTGAGTGGTGCATTTAATCCATCGACATTCGGTGTGATTATCAACAAGTATGAATCGGTTGTTATCATTTTGTTATGTGTTTTTTTCATGGTGTTCCTGGTTTCTTCGTTCCATACAATTTTCTGTGCTGAGCTCATTTTGTTTATGAATCATGTTATCATTTTTTTGTTGCTGTTGTTTTAGTATTTGCTAAATATTTGTGCTTGTCTTCTTTTTTATTTTGATGTGAAGGTTTGTCATTTTTCTTTGAGGTTATCTTGTGATTTATAATTTTCTCCCTGAGTTTAGAACAGTCCATTCTATCTTGACTTCCTCATCATTTAGAAGTACTGTAACTACACTGTTTTTTCCCTCTTTTTGGTTTGTAGTTGTCTTCATTTGCCAATTGATGTCTCTAGTTCCCTGTTTATAATTTTGTAAGCTTATTTTACTTTGGATACTTCCATAACTGAGTTGGTTTGGGTTATGTCATCATGTGTGTTAATGGTTGGTTGTTTTTGCTGTTGTTGGTTTTCTGTCCAGAGTACTCTCTTTAGCATCTCGTGTATTGGTCTGGTTTTAACAAATTCCCTTAATTTCTACTTATCTGGAAATGTTCTAATTTCACCATCATATTTGAGGGACAATTTTACTGGGTATAAAATTGTTGGTTGGAAATATTTTTCTTTTGGGGTTTTATATATACCATCCCATTGCCTTTTTGCCTGTATGGTTTCAGCTGAGAAATCAGAGCTTAGGCTTGTTGGTTGGCCTTTGTGGGTAACTTTTCATTTTTCCCATGCTGCTTTCAGGATTCTTTCTTTGTCTTTGGTTTTGGTGAGTTTGATGATGATATGTCTTGGTGATTTTCTTTAGGAGTCTATCCTGTTTGGGGTTTGTTGGACTTCTTGAATGGATATATTCTTGTCTTTCATCATATCAGGGAAATTCTCTTCTGACAAATCTTCAACAGTTTTCTCTGTAGTTTTGTTTTTCTTTTCCTGTTCTAGAATTCTGGTTACATGTAGGTTATTCCTCTTGATGGTATCCCAAATGAACCTTAGGGTTTTTGTTTTGATTTTTGTTTTGATCTTTTTTCTGATTGATCCCTTTCCAAAGAAGTATTGTGGTATTTATCTTCAATCTCACTAATTCTGTTTTCCATTCATTCAATTCTACTCCTTTGCCCATTCAATGTATTACCTGTTTCTGAAAATTTAGTATTAATCTGGATTTCTATCAGTAGATTTTGTGTCATTTCTAATTTTTCATTTATTTTGTCATTTTGTTCTTGTATTGTCTTCCAAAATTGTTCTAAGATTTTTGTCTGTGTTTTCCTTAATTTTGTTAGTATTTTCCTTGAAATGCCTCTGGGTCTGTTGAAGGTACCTAAATATAATTGTTTTGATTTCCTCGTCAGGGAGTTCCAATGCTCCTTCTTCCTCAGGGGTGTGTTCTGGGTCTGTATCCTGGTCCCTTATTTCTACTTTGTCTTGCTTCGTTGTGTAGACTGTGATGGTCTGTTTTTTTTGTTTGTTTTTTTTTCCCAAGACATTGTGATGTTGTATTTATATTTAATTGGTGATTATATGTTGGAGTGATTTGCCCCAAAATTGTCATTCTTTGTTTTGTTTAGATGTGTCTGAGTAAGCAGGGAACTGTGCTCCTCTATTCACTAGTTGGCAGCACTTATGCACTCACCACCTGTCTCCTGGTGGGTGTGATCGAGAATGAGAGTGGGTGCCCAGTTCTCTGTTAGCTATTTGTGAAGAGCCATTAAGGGTGAATCAGGCTCATATTGGCTGTCATCTATCGTTGGTCAGTTGGTACAGAAGCAAGTGGTAGCCCTCACTCAGTAGGTGGGGCTGCAGGAGGTGTGGGTACAGTTGGGTCATATGGGCATGGTTGCTGTTTCCCACTCAGTTAGGCAAAAACAGCAATTAAAACAACAACAACAACAACAACAAAAACACCAAAAAGTAAAAATAAGGACAAAAAGCACACTCCACATAAACACCAAATAATCACCAAGAAGAGAAAGGGCAGGGGAGAGGAAAGGGCCATAAATGAGATGAAATATTTAAAGAAATACTTTAAAAAGACAAAAGAAATATAAATAGAGAAAGAGAAAAGGAAAATAAAACTACAATGTATGAAGTGGGAGGAATAAGAGAAAAGAGTTAGAAAAAGAGAATAATGACACACACACACACAAAAAGGGAAAAATACATAAAGAAAAATGAGGGATGGAAAGAACCACAAGAAAGAAAAAGTGGGAACTAGGAAAATGGAAGAGAAAAAAAGGCCCAAAACCAGAACATGGAAAGGGAAAAGGAAAGAATAAAAATTAAAAGGAGGGGGACAGCAGAGAATTTTGAAACAAACAGCAAACCAATCTGGGAGGAGGGCAGGGCACCCAGATTTCATCAGCACACACAGACTGGAATGGAATCCCTGCCAGCGCAAAAGGTGGGTGGAAGTGAAGGATGGCTGCACCTCCATTCACCAAAAGGGTGTGGGGTATAAGAGTAACAAGGGGAATATCGCACCTTTCCACTCATCAGCTTTCGGTATGTTCACGCCGTCCTTGGCAAGCAGAGCCAATTCTTAGGTGCCTGGGGTCTGAACGAGAATGCTGTCACTTTAAATATCCAAAATGGCTGCTGTTTATAAACATTCAAAATGGCTGGGACGTCCGGACAGCCGAGAGTCCACAGCTCAGCTTGTCTCCTTCTTTGCTGTTTCTCTTTTTAGTCATTAGCCACCTGTGCAGTTGTCCATGCAGCCCTTGGTGAGCAGGGCTGATTTTTAGGTTAATTCACAGGACCCCATGCCGTGAGGAAGCTGACCATCTGAAGCTCTGTTTGTCTCCTTATTCACTGTTGTCATTCAGGTTCTTCTACTAGTTGGTGCTTAATCCACTTCTGTATCCTTCCTTTCAAAGCTCAGGGCTCCAGGATTATCTGTGTCAATTGGTTTCTCTTTTCTTCATTGAAGAGGGTCTGTATAACTTGTCTGCCTATTCTCACCATTTTACCAGAAGTTTCTCCAGATTTGCACCTTAGAAAACTCACTCTGACTATAGTGTGGGAAGCAGACTGGTGAGTTTGAAATGTGAATTGGGGCATGTTTTAGGGGGTCTGGGGTGAGCCAGGAGCAAACTGGAGTAACAGTTCTCACGTTCACAATGCTGGATCTGTGTTTCCAAACTTTCAATCATCCAACCACTGCCTTTACCCCCTATTTCCTGTAAACCAAACCAAACCCACTGCCATCCAGTCGATTCCAACTCATAGCAACCCCCTTTGGGTTTCTGAGGCTGTAAATCTTTACAGAAGTAGATTGCCCAGTCTTCCTGTATCCTATACTATCTAGTTAATGTTTTTGTTCATGTTGTTGTTGTTGTTATGTACCATTGAGTCAGACCCGACTCATAGCGAGCCCTCCTTGGATTTCTGAGGCAGTATCACTATGGAAGTAGATTGCTCAACCTTCCTTCTGAGGAGTGGCTGGTGGGTTTGAACCGCCAGCCTCCTGGTTAGCAGTCAAGTGCCTTAGTCATTAAGCTACCAGAGCTCTTGTTTTTGTTCATATGAATACTCAATTTACTTAAAATCATTCATTTTTCAAGGAATCTTTACATCTGTATTGTATCAGTCAACTCAAGCTAAATTTTGCCGCAATAAAAAACAACCCCAGAATCTTAGTAGGTTGTTTAAAATAGAAGTTTGTCATTCATATGCCATGTTGGTTGTGGGTTAGCTGAGTTCTGTTCTATGCCCTGGATCCCAGGCTGTTTTCACAGCAGAGAGAAAGGAGGGCTTCAGAGCTTCCACTTGGAAGTCACACAGGTGGTCCGTGCTCATATTCTGTTGGTCGAAGGAAGTCACTTGGTCATGCCTGACCTTAGTCAGGAGGGACACCAGGAACCAACAATAGGAAGGAGTGGTGAATACTTTGGCATAATACAGTCTATCACATCTTCTATAAATGGAAAACTACCACCACTTGCCCTCAACAGAAGGTGACCACAAAAATTATTATTATGAAAACATTTAGCTTTATTAAATTCCAGCCAAATAATGTTGCCTGCTGAAGTCTGAGGCCTGGAAAAAAAAAACAAAAACACAAACTGAAACAAAAAAAATCTGTTGCCGTCAAACTGATTACAACCCATGGGGACCCCATGTGTTACAGAGTAGAACTGTTTCATAGAGTTTTCTTGGCTGCAGTCTTTACAGAACAAATTGCCAGGCTTTTCTTCCTCAGTGTATGGGTTCATATCACCACGTCTGGGTTAGTAGTTGAGCACAAAAGTCTGAGGCCTGCAAGTGTTAGAAAAGCATTAAAGACATACTAGTGTCACACTGAGACCTTTTGCCTAGATGTAGGTATAATGATTGGGAGACAAAATGGAATATTATTTGATGGCGTGGTCCTTGTACCCACTAACATCTTCTCATAAACCACCACAGCTACTCAATCTACACGTGGGACACTGTGTTTTAGGATTACTCTGGGGGAGCCTGGAAGGAAATGAAATGTTTGAGGGAATGATGATAGTGGCCAGGTGTTCGGGATAGTTATTATGTGAGTGTGCCCCTGGAGATGTGTAACATAGTGGCCCGGGAGATAGTGTCTGCAGCTTCCCTTATTTAATCCTCACCTCTGCTCTGCCAGGAAAGCGGCATCCGTCCGTTTTACAGCTGAGGAAACAGATTCAGAGAGTTCAGCATCTCTTGTTCAAGACTGCAACTAGAGGCTCGCTCCAAACCTGCAGCCTGAACGGTGTACTTTCATGTTTGGCCACTGAGTGTCACTCTCTCCAAACTGTCGGAAGAACGCCTCTTTGAATCAGGTTGTGTGCTGGGGAGTCTGGCCTGAACCTGTTAGGTGAAAACCAACCTGAGGGAGTTTCCCTCTTTCGTCCCCTCTGCCCTGTCACCCTTGGGTGTGCGGGATTCCTGGTTGTTCCTTTTTTGTCCATCATGTGTGGGAAGGACTAGGCCCAGCTCTGTGTATGCCCCATGCAGAGTGCTTGACGGTCGTTATATCATGTGAGCCTCTGTGTTCTCATACCCTATTTTACAGATGAGGAAACTGAGGTCCAGAGAATTCAAACGACTTTCCTGTTAGTAAGTGGTGGTCAGGATTCGAATGGGATCTTACCCAGAAGCATAGTGTTTGCGATGCCTGGCAAGTGTGTATGGGGGCAATTTTACTCATTCTTATTTTTCATAGAATGTATTTCAACCACCTGACCTCTGATTCTGTAATGCTGTTGGGAATGGAAGTAATCGGACTGTTTAGGGAAATGTAAGGTTTTTGGATGCAGGAATTAATTTTCCTCCCATTACAGAGAACACACCAAGGACTGATTTTTTAAAATTGTTTCAGTTACCCAGATATTCCTTGAGAATCATGTAAAAGCTTAGAAAAATCCACACAAGCGAAAAGAAGAAAATGAGTCACCCCTCATTCATGTCACCCACCAGAGATGCTGGCTGTTGAGACCTGGGTGCACATCCTTCCTGGGATCTCTCTCTCACCTATCAATGCATTAGAAACCTTCAACACTGACAAGATGTGGTGATTATGTTTGTGTGTCAACTTGGCTGGGCCTGGCTGAGTGGCTGGGCAGCTGGTGGTAGTTATTCCCCATGAGATTGGCAATCAACTCCATGGTGGAATCTACCACAAGTAGCTGCCTTTGGGATGTGATCTGCTTCCTGTATGTAAGGAGAAGCCTTGGGAATAGTATCTAACTTATGGCACATTTGGACCCTGCATGTAGCCGTGTTGTTGTTCAGCAGCCTGCCATGCTCTGCTGACCTTGAGACTTACAATAGACTTAAATTAATGGCCTGCCGTGTGGTCTGGTAACATCGAGACTGTGCCATTTTATTTGTCAACCTTGGGCTTCTCAGCCTCAGCAGCCAGCAGCTGTCTGAGTGAAGAGACACCTCTAGCTTCAGTGGGCTGGGAGCTGGAGGCAGAGCTGAAGCCCAAGGCTGAGGGGCTTTCACCCAGCCCCTAGAGCCTGACACTTTGAACTTGGACTCAAAGCCTCCAAATTGTAAGAATAAACTCCTGTCGTTCAAGCCATCCCATGTGTTGTATATTCTTGTCAGAGCGGCACTAGGGAACCAGAACACAAGGGAACGTAGTCACATGACAAAAATCTGAAAGATAACCATAGACTCACAGTGGATATTCTCGCTGTAATCCCACCCGCTGCCTCTCCTGTGCCTCTCCCAGAAGCCTTCACGGTTATCATTTCTCGAGGGTTGTTACAGAGACAGCCAGAGTGCAGGGAGGCCAACAGGTACGTGGAGCCCGCCTCTACTGTTCTTCACTGGGTTTTCTCTTTTCTTTTTTCACTTCAAGGTGTATTTCCAAGCTCTTTGCAGATTTGCCCTAGGAGAGCGGGCCCCATTCTTTACATACTCCGCTATCTTAATATTATTATTTATCTAACCAGTCCTGGGGATAGGCACACAGGTATTTCCAGGCCTTTCTTTGAAAAACAATGCCATAATTATGCCTCCTTCACCTAAGTCTTCCCAGGCATGTGGACCTATTTCTGTAGGATAAATTCCTAGGAACTGAACTGCCCGGTCAAAAGGGTGGGTGCATACTTAAATCTTGACCACTATTGTCTGAATGCTCTCTGAAGTCATACCTACCTACTGACATTCTGACCAGCAACCCACGTGAGTGCGGGGTGCGCACACTATGGCCTGGGCTGGCCCTTTATCAAACTTCTGGAGCTTCACCTTGCCAGTAGGGGAGAAGGGTGTTCACCCTGGTTCCAGTGCATAAATCCTTTGTTTCCATAAGCTACATCTAAAGGGCATTTGTGTTTCTTTTTGGGTGGCAAAGAATTCATGACTGGGCTTTCCTATTGGATAATGACTTTATTTACTCATTTACTTTCTTATTGTGATTTGGGTGAAAGTTTACAGAGCAAATTGGTCTTCCACTCAACCATTCAGACACATTTTGTTTTGTGACATTGATGGTGATCCCCACCATGTAATAGCACTCTTCCTACTTCCTCCCTGGAATTGTCTTTTTACATTGATCTACAGGAGCTCTTTATATACTAAGGAAGTTCAACTGTTGTTTCTCATGTAGAAAGCGAATGTGCACGTTTACGATACAGATAGGTCAAAGGAAAATGGGATCCCACTGTGCACAGTTGTCCCAAGGACTGTGGTCCTTTGACAGATTATTGGGGATCCCTTTCCATATCAATAAGTACGCTTTTGCAACAAAATTATTATTTGATGTTTACTTATTTAAAACAAAAATAGTCACTCTGGGCTCATTGAATTCATCGAATGTCAATGGTTACGGATTTACATGAACATGGCAAGAGTAGGTATTGATAAGTTCCATCTGTTTATGAGGAGCTCTGGTAGCTTAGTGCCTAAGCACTTGACTGGTAACCAGAAGGCTGGCGGTTTAAACCTACCAGCCACTCCTTGGAAGGAAGGCTGGGCAATCTACTTCTGTAGTGATACCGCCTCGGAAACCCAAGGAGGGGTGGCTATGAGTCAGGTCTGACTCCACGGCACATAACAACAACAACATCTGGTTATGACCTCAGTGCTGGTGGTGTCCTGGTTAAGGAATTTGGCTATTAACCAGAAGGTTGGTGGTTTGAACTCACCAGCTGCTCTGTGGAAGAAAGATGAGGCACTATTCCGTAAAGACTTGCAGCCTTGGAAACACAGTGGGTGTTGCTATGAGTCGGAATCTACCCGATGGCAATGAGTTTGGTTTGGATTTTGGCATTTATGAGCTCACTGTGAAGTAAGCAACACCATTTCCATTTTACAGAGGAAATTGAAGCCCAGAGTGGTCACAGGATTTGTACAAGGCCTCCCTCCTGGTCAGCAGAAGGGCTGGGATTCAAGCCCATGTCACTTTGTCTCCCAAACCTCTGATGCCACTTTCCGTTACCTTGAATTCCCAGAATCCCAACTAGTTTGGATTAAAACAGCCAGGGCAAAATCCTCACCCTCCCTCCCCACTCCCCACACCCCTAATCTAGGAAGTGCTGTGCAGTTCGACAGCCAGACCACTGGGAGGCGCTGGCCTCCAACTCTTCTTTGGGCCGGGGAACAAGGTAGGTCCACGCACCCTGGGATAGGACAGTTCTTGGGGCCTGATGATGCTAGAGACCGGGGTGGTTCAGCACCAGAAAGTGTGTCTCCTGTGCACCCAGGGGCACCCTCCTCAGGCTCGACTTCCTTGGAACAGACCATCTCTGCCAGCCTTCAGGGCCCCCCAGCCCAGCTCTTCTGGGGACTGAGATTCCCACGGACCAGGTTTCTCGACCTCCGCACTGTTGGCATTCGGGGCTGGATGATTTTCTGTGGTGGGAGCTGTCCTGGCCACTGTAGCACGTTTAGCAGTGTCCCCGACCTCTGCCCACTAGAGACCAGTAGCACCTTTTTCCTCCAGCTGTGACAGCCCAGGTGTCCCTGGTGGGGGTGGGGGTGGCACAAAATCATCCTGGGATGAGAACTACTGCTGTCAGTCCACAGGGACAGGAAAGGCACATGAATGGTCGAAGCCAGCTCTGCAGAGGGCAGTAGTACCGACGGCTCACGTCTGGAGAGCGTCAAGTGTTGGAAATTATGAACGCCCTCTGCGCTGGGGACTGACAGCACCTCTGCTTTGCTGATGAGGAAGCTGAGGCCCAGGGAGGTTCCATGTCTTGCCCAAGGCCACATAGCCAGTAAGTAGCAGAGCTAGGACTAGAACCCGGGCCGTCAGGCTCCAGTACTTAACCACTCCACTCCACTGCCCCCCACCCCCAGGAAAATACGCATTGCTTCTGTATCACAGCTACAGGAACGGTCTTCACTGCCAACAAGAATTACCTTCTCTCCTGCCATCAAGCAGGTGGTCATTTTCGTTTTCCACCTTTGACAGAGAGCTAGGTACAAGAGACTTTCATTTTCCTAATCACTCTACCATTTAAAAAATGAAACAAAAGCACCAGCACTAAGTACTAAAGGCAACTGGTGCCCAGCCCCAACATCATCAGGGAACTTTGGGGGATGGTGGGGACTGTAGTGTTCCAGAGGGATGATACACTGGGGAGAGGTGGGGACTGTGGTGTCTTAGAGGGAGGCACTGGGGAGAGGTGGGGACTGTGGTGTCTTACAGGGCTCAGTCCTGGCACATTGTTTCCAGCACTTATGTTCACTCAGTGGTGCCAGGGCTTCCAGTTTTGCAAGAGAGGTCAGAAATCTAGATTGTTAATGTGGAATTTCCTAATTTTTAATGATGGCAATTAATTACATTTTTTTTCAAAGTGATGTGCAGACAAAATAAAACATGTCTGAAGCCCAATTTGACCTAAGAGCGACCAGTTTACTACCTTTCTGAAAGCACATTCAATGTGTGGGAACAAATGCTTGCACCTTCTCAGTGTCACTGCTTTCATCATTCATTCAGTTTGTTCTTTTATAATTCAGCATGCATTCAGCCATCCACCCACCTATCCAACCATTTATCCACTCATCCATCCACCTTCCCATCCATCTATCCACCCACCTGTCCATCCATCTACCCACCTGTCCATCCATCCACCCACCTGTCCATCCATCCACCCACCCACCCACCCATCCATCCACCCAACTGTCCATCCACCCCCCCCATCCGCGTACCCATCCATCCATCCATCCACCCATCTACCCACCCACCCGTCCATCCATCCATCCACCCACCTGTCCATCCTTTAACTCATTTACTCACCATCATTACCAGGCTCTCACAATGTACTAGACCAGAGACCAGGCACTGGGGACATAGTGAGGACTGTGGCCCAATCCCTTCAAGAAGAAAGCCAGCCACAAAGTGCAAGTGAATGATGTTACATTTGGACTCTGTCATTTACCAGCTGAACGGTATTGGGTAAATTAGCAAACATCTTGAGCCTCAGTTTCCTCCTCTGCGAAACGGTAGTATGGTAACCTACCACTTGCAGCCAGGTTGTCAGGATTAGGTGCGTTGAGGTCATGTATGCAAATGTGGGGCACACAGTAGGCCCTTTGCTTATAGACACTGTGATGTGCGTTATCCCGAAGGGAAGTGTGGGGGTGTGGCCTTAGGTGGGGTTGCTCACTGAGCCTGGGGGTCAGCGCAGGACTTGTGGGGTGATGGTGCCCACAGTGTCCTGTGCCCCAAGTGGAGAATGGGGTTGCTTTGTTGTTATTCAGTACCACTTCCTCCTGGTGGGGGGGACACCCGCCGCCAGCCTGGAACCTGCTGGTTTTCCCACTCTTGCTTCACTCCTAAAGGGCAGCCCGTTCTGTGACCACTCCCCACCCCACCTCATCCCACTGCCCGCCCAGATTGTGGGAAAACTGTATGGAACAGAAAGGGCTTGCGGCTCCCTCATCTCCAGTTCTGTTGTTATTTTTTCCCATTTAAATTGAAACCATACTTATTAAAGAAGATTAGGAAGAAACACATCAAATAAGAAAGAAGAAAAATTATTCATTGTCTCATCCTTCTAATGCAACCACACTAAACATTCTGTTTTTTTCCCCTTTCCTCTAAGCAAGGGTATTGGGGTGTGTGTTTGCATAGTTTTAAATCATACTGCTCAACTCTTTAGTGTTGTGTTTTTAAAAAACTTTTCCATTATTCAGAAGCATCTCCTCCTCCTCTGCCCATCATTAGTCCTTCATGAACTTTAAAAAAATAATTTATTTTTCTTTCAATGTTTTGTTGTTATTGACAATATATACACAGCAAAATGTACACCAATTCAACAACTTCCACACGTGTGGTTCATTGCCATTGATTACATTCTTCAAATTGGATAACCATCCCCACTCCCCTTTTCCAAATGATTCCTCCCTTATTAACATAAACTCACTGCCCCCCAAGTCTCCTATCTAACCTTTCCAGTTGCTGTTGTCAGTTTGATCCCACACAGATTCTTTAAAAGAGTACAATGCTTAATTAAGGCAGGTATTCTTTACTAATTAAGCTAAACTATTGTTTGGTTTAAAGATGATCTCAGGGCAATAGTTTTGGGAGTTCATCCAGCCTCAATGGCTCAAGAAAATTTGGATTCTGTGAGAATTTTCAATCTGGTTTTGAATTTTCTCTCCTTTTGATCAGGATTCTGCTATAGAATCTTCTTCATGAACATTTTTGAAGGACCATATTCATTTAGCCAGATAATATTAATTGAGCACCTGCTATGGCTGGTGGAAGGGAAAGACAGTGTAATAAGACAAGCAACCTTTACTGAGCACAAACTCTGTGCCAGATACTGTTCTAAGCACTTGTGTGACATCACTTCTCAATCTCACAACCGCCCCAGGAAATAGATGCAATCATTATACCCACTTTCCACATGAGAAAACAAAAGCCCAAGCTTGCACAGCTAGGAGGTGGAGTGAGCACTTTAAATCCAGGCCAGTGAGCCCCAGAGCCTATGCTCAGGTGGAGCAGTAGTTAAGTACTCATATGCAAAGTGAAAGGTTGGTGATTCAAACCCACAGCTCCCTGTGGGAGAGAAGACCTGGTGATGTACTTCCATGAAGATCATAGCCTTGGAAATCTATGGACCAGTTCTACTCTGTCCTGTAGGGTGTCTATAAATTGAAGTCAATTTGATGGCAGTGAGCTTTTGTTTGTTTGTTTGCTTACTGCCCACAACAGATGACTTCAACCCAGAGCTATCAGAGCTGGGGCAGGGAAGGAACAGGGGCATGTGACAGCCTAGAGGAGTCCCCAGACCCACCCTGAGGCTTCAGGGAAGGCTTCCTGGAGGAGGAGGTAGTATCTCACTGAGAGCAGACGCATGAGTGGGAGATGGGAGATGAGAGTGCTGCAGGCAGAGGGAGCAGCGGTCTGTGGACCTCGAGGTAGGAGCAGGTATGGAGTCTCCCTGACAATGACCCTGGTTGGAGAGGTGGGCAGCACGGGGTCCTGCAGGCACTGGGGGCCCCAGGGGAGGGACCTGGGTGGTTCCAGAGATGCCCCCTCCCCATGATTATGGGGTTTATTAGAGAAGTAACAGGCTACAATTCAGGTCCAGGAATGTGCTCAGGATACAATTCTTTGTTGAGGACAGTCTCCCCTCTGCTATGCCCTCAGGCATGCCTCTCTGGCCCTTGGTTTTCTGGCCTGGCCTCTGCCCTGGCTGAGGCAAATGTTACAAGGCTCTTTTAGCTCTGCTGTTAGGTACACCTCGGTGCACCTCACTCCACCACCAAGCCTCCTGCCCAGAGACACTCGGCTTTCTCACTCTGTGGACCAGCAAGCCCGCCACCCTTGTTCCTCAGCCATTAGTCTAAGCCAGTCTTCTTCCAAGGAGGTCCAGCACAGGGATCTCAGGTCCAAGGATGTGCTCTACTTCACCCCTAGCTCTTCTCTCTTGATGGCAGTGAGATCCCCCTCTGTCTCTAGGACATTTTAAGGCCAGCAGCATAGCAAAACTAATCAATTCTCACATTAGAGTTCTACACACTTTATTTGCATGGTCCCACCCCGTAATCTGGTGAGAGTCACAAAGACCATGACTAGAAAAGTCACACCAAGTAATTCACCGCACCACAGGCCACCCCCTGGCTTTTCTAGCTATTGTCCCTTTCATACGTCAAAGATTAACATCCCCTTCACAATCAGTTTAAGTACAGGCACACTCATGAAAGCGTGTAAACCAGCCACTTCATGCCTTTATCTCCCCCCATTTTAGAGAGTCATTTTCTAAATTGCCCGTCCCTACCAATCCAGTCCTCCAAGGAAACAAGCATGTGCCTTTCCCTGAAGAATCTTCTGTTCCAGTTAAATTTCAAGCATCTGCATCTGTAAGCAGAGTCCAGTCCAGAGCAAACCATCAGACTGCAGCAGGTTATACCACAGAGCGTTTCAAGCCGGGGAGTGACATGATCACAGTGCTCCTCCTCTGGCCCCCTTGGCCTGTCCGGCCCCATGGTAGCACCCAGCACACCTCAGTGCCCCTCTAGACTAAGACTGTGCTGGCGGCTGGACACCTGGCTGCTTTGGGCCAGAACAGTGCAGTCAGAGGTGGTTGTCTGGTCTGCTCCTATTCGTGGTGACCCCATGTGTGTCAGTGTGGGCTCCATAGGGTTTTTAATGGCAGACTTTTCAGAAGGATGGAGCCAGGCCTTTCTTCCGAGGTGCCTCTGGGTGGACTCGAAACTGACCTTTCTGTTAGTTGTGAGGGCATTAACCATTAGCACCATGAGGGACTCCAGTGCTGGTCAGATCCGTGGAATGAGATGAGGAGGGATGGACACCATGTGGGGATAGTGGTGCCAGTGTTGTCTCCCCAGCCATGGAAATGGCCCTTTTCAGGGCCTCTTGGGGCCTTCTTGGGGTTACAAGGCCTCTTCTGGGACGTGCCCCAAGTCTTCAGTTTTGACAGGGCTTCCTCGCTTAGTTGAGAGAGGCTCCCGTGAAGACGGCTCAGTGAGGCCACAAACGCTTGCCGAAACTTTTCAGCATTGTGTTCGAAGGTTGCAAGAAATTTGGGAGGAGCCGGGCTCTGTGTTCCCTCTTCCTACCTCATCCCTGTTCCCAAGCTCATCTGGGACCTGACTTCACCCTCCAGCACACTGCCTCTCTGGCTGCAAGGTGGGGAGAGGCCTCGGGGCCCTGGCCCCTCTTCTCCTCTTGGGTGAAGGCCTGCAAGGTAACTGTTTACTCCCATCCCCTCCCCCAAGCCTGATATCTTATCAGCTCAAACACTTCAGAGTTCAGGCCAAGAAGCCAAAGTCAATTTTGAAAGAGTCTGTAGAAGGCCAAAACACAAACACGAGGGAGGGTGGCGTGGGGTGAGGGAGGTGGACGTGAGGTTGGCAAGGGTGAGTGTTTAAGTTCCTTTAACAGAGTACAAATGGCGTCGGTGATGTTCATGGACCCACAGATGTATGTGCAGGGACACTCACAGCAGCACTGTTTGTGTAGCAAAAGACTGGATCCACCCTGTTGTCCATCAGCAGGGGAATGGGTAAACAGATAATGAAGTACTACACAGGCAGTAAAAAGGACCTGATCACTTAATACGTAGTAATATGAAAAACAATCTCCAAGGTAGATTCAACTGGGAAAAAAAACCAAACATATGAAACACCATTACGCTCAGTCCTTTTGTGTAAACAGAGAAGAAGGGAATAACTATCCCTACAAGCATGTTTATGCATAGAAAATTCTGGAAGCATTTACCAGGTACCTGGGAAAAATGGCTACTTCTGGGTCAGGGGTCAGCAGGGGACTGACTTCTCATTGTATACTCTTTGTACCTTCTGAACTATTTAAAATAACATCAGTATAACATTACAGAAATAAATACTTGAAATTAGCATATTAGTGATTTTGCTGCAGGCCAATGGCCACCAACACAAAAAGTGAGGGGAGAAATGGCTGCAGAGGGTATAGTGACTTTCAGCACAGGTCAGATTATTGAAGATCTAGCTCAAAGGGAAACCTGGACCTCCTTAGATTCCTCTCAGTAGAGTTGACCACATTCAAACAAAGCTTTCAAAGTTCCCTCATGTTTTAAAAACCTGGCTGCTTAAAATGCATGTTCTAAAACACCACCTCATTTATCCCCAATCTATTCATTTAACCCCTATGGAAGCAATCACTGGGTCGGTTGATTAATTTATTCAACAAACATTTATTATTTTAGGTGATGGCGATGTAGTGATGAACAAGACAGACAACATCTATGATCTTGCGGAATCTATGGGTCTAGAGGGAGTGCCAGACAAATGACAGGTGGACAACAACGCAGAAAACAAGTATGTGACCATTTCTGGTCATGATGGGAGCTGGGAAGAAAATGAAACCAGGGCATGTGATCAGGGATGGCTAGGTGGGGAGTGATGCGGGAGGCGCTCTTAAGGAGGTGACATTTTTGCTGAGACATGAGTAAGAAGAGGGAACTGACAAGAAAATGAGAGAAAGCTAGTTCAGGCAGCAGGAGCAGCCCATGCAAAGGCCCTGAGGTTAGCCCAAGCTCTGTTTGTGGAAGGAGCAGGACACAGCCAGTGTGCTGGAGTTCAGAGAAAGAGCTGGATGGGTGGAGACTCGGTTGCAGAGATCGGCAGGGGCTATCCTGTGGGACTTTGGGGCTTGGTCAGGCAGCAGGTGAAGAAACGGGCTCAGAGAGGTTAAGTAATTTGCTCAGAGGCACACATTTAAAGTGTTTGAGCCAGGATTCAGACCCAGGTTTACCAATCCTGTATCCAGTCCTCTAAACATTCACATATGTCCATATGTGGCAAAAAACATCAAACATGTATTTCCATACAACACAGCCCGTGTTCTGCTAGCATCGTGGTTGAAGAAAAAATGAAAGTGTTTTTATTGCAAAGAAAAGTGCACATATCAGACGTGAAGGGCTTGGTGAACTTGCCACGTAACTGAACCCTTGTGCAATCAGCACCCAGACGAAGAAACAGAACATTCCAGCGCTCCCCCAGCTCACCCTTGTGCCCCTCAGACACCCCCCAAGAGGAACCACCGTCCTGACATCTAATCCCATAGATGAAGTTGGCCTGCTTTTGAACTTCATGCAGATACAGTCACACAGCATGGGCCTGCTCCCATCTGGCTTCTTTCACTGCCGCTCTGACTGGGAGACTCACGGCTTCTCACAGGCATTTACTGTGCTGCCGTCCAGGCCGAGACAACCAGTGAACCGCCCGACAGCCTCCGTCTGCGAAGAAGCCAGGAGGAAGCAGCATACGTGGGAAGCAGTTAAATCAATGCTGTTCAGTGAAAAAGTCAGGTACAAACAATATCCAAACAGCAATGCCACTTCTGTTAGGGAAAAAGGCGTCTCTCTCTACATAAGGTAGAAGGAGCTCTGGCGGCTCAGTGGGTGAGCACTTGGCTGTCAACCAGAAGGTTGGTGGTTGAATCCCACTAGACACTTTGCAGAGCCAAGATGTGGCAGTCTGCTTCTGTAAAGATGCATTATTGTTGCTGGCTGCCATTGAGTTGGTTCTAACTCAGTGACCCCGTGTACAACAGAACAGAACACTGCCCGGTGCTGTATCACCCTCACCATCACTGCGGTGTTTGAGCCAACTGTTGCAGCCAGCATGTCAACTCATTGCATTGAGGTTGGTCCTGTGTTTCACTGACCCTCTATTTTACCAAGTGTGTCCTTCTTCAGGGATTTGTCCCTCCTGATAACATGTCCAAAGTACACAGGACAAAGTCTCGCCAACCTTGCTTCTAAGGAGCATTCTGGTGGTACTTCTTCTAAGACAGATTTGCTCGTTCCTCTGCCAGTCTGTGGTACATTCAATATTCTTCAACAACATAATTCAGATGCATCAACTCTTCCTTGTTCTTCCTTATTCATCAATATTCAAGAGCAGATTTGATGCATTGAACATTAATGGTGGAAGATCCAGACAAGTTGTAGGGTGACATCAAGGACATCATATATAAAGAAAAAGGTCATTAAAAAGACAGGAAAGAAAGAAAAGACCAAAACGGATGTCAGCAGAGACTCTGAAACTTGCTTTTGAATGGAAAGTAGCTAAAGTGAATGGAAGAAATGATGAAGTAAAAGAGCTGAGCAGAATATTTCAAAGGGCGGCTCGAGAAGGCAAAGGAAAGTGTTATAACAAAATGTACAAAGACCTGGAGCTAGAACATCAGAAGAGAAGAACACGTTTGGCATTTCCCAAGCTGAAAGAACCAAAGAAAAAGAATTCAAGCCTCGAGTTGTAATACTGAAGGATTCTATGGGCAAAATATTGAATGACACAGGAAACATCCAAAGCAGATGGAAAGAATCCACAGAGTCACTGTAAAGAGTAAGCCTTGGACCTAGCCAG
>NW_006921636.1:5848172-5860256 GCF_000298275.1 Orycteropus afer afer
CCATGGTATATTCAATCGCCTCATATGCATGTGAAAGCCGAACAATGAATAAGGAAGACTGAAGAAGAATTATGCCTTTGAATTGTGGTGTTGGCAAAGAGTATTGAAAATACTATGGACCACCAGAAGAACGAACAAATCTATCCTGGAAGAAATGCAGCTGGAATGCTTTTTAGAAGTGAGAATGGCCAGACTTCATCGTGAGATGAAGTCTACTTTGGTCATGTTGTCAGGAGGGACCATTCCCTGGAGAAGGATATCCTGTTTGGTAAAGTGGAGTGGCAGCAAAAAAGGGGAAGACCTTCAACGAGATGGCTTGACACAGTGACTGCAACGATGGACTCAAGTATAGCAAGGATTGATGTAGGGATCATGCAATGTTACATCCTATTGTACGTAGGATCACTATGAGTTGGAACTGACTCAGCGACACCTACAATGACATGAGTTGAATTTGACTCAACAGCAACGGGTTGACTGACATAAAGTATAGATTCTAAATGATCCTGGAAAATACGTTAAGTTTTTCTCAGCCATAGCGTACTACATATCTTTGTTGTTGTTGTTATTTGCCATAGAGTCGGCCCCGACTCCTAGCGACCCCTCCTTGGGTTTCCGAGGCAGTTATCACTATGGAAGTAGGATTGCCCAACCTTCCTTCCGAGGAGTGGCTGGTGGGTTTGAACCGCCAGCCTCCTGGTTAGCAGTCAAGTGCCTTAGGCACTATGCTACCAGAGCTCCCCCATCAAAATAGCCACGGGGTGGAGGGGCATCTTGTGTTCGGGGTCATGTTGAATACTGAATAGGACCTGCCCCTTGGACTGACTGGACTACTACTGCTGTTTCTTTCTCCCTCGCTCTCTTTGGCCCAGTGTGCCTGGTGGATTTGTGTGAGTTAAATCCCTGTGTGATGAGATCCTACCACAAGGCTGAGTGTTTCATGGTGGCTCTCTCTGCGAGGTGGGGATGGCAGTGGATTTCATCTTGCCTTATCTGTGTCTGCATATCTGTACATCACTTATCTGTAAATGTACTTACAGATGTTGTTGGTGGTGGTTGTTACCGAGTTGGCCCAGACTCGTGGTGACCCCATGTACAAAGAACCAAACGCTGCCCAGCCCTGCACTGTGTCCACAATCACTGATAAGCTTGAGTCCGTGGCCGTGGCCACTGGGTACTTTGACTGCCTTCCAACCTCGAGGCTCATCTTCCAGCATCTAGTGGACAATACTCTCTTGGGATCCATGGGATTGGGATGGGCTAATCTTTGGACGCAGGTCACCAGGCCCTTCTCCCTGTCTTAGTCTGGGAGCTCTGCTGAAACCCATGAGTGACCCTGCTGCCATTGGAAATGTGGCCTAGCTTCCAGCATCACAGCAACATGCATGGCAACGTGACAGACCGACAGGCGGGGGCGTAGGTATATACATATATGTATATGCAGAATATACAGGATAGCAGCGTGCACATTTTCTCTGAAGAAATTCATTGTGGATTCAATAATAACTGTAGCAGCTAAGGCATTCGACTGCTAGTCAGAAGGCTGGCGGTTCAAAACCACCAGCCACTCTGCAGAAGGAAGACTGGGCAATCTACTTCCGGAAAGATTTACCGCCTTGGAAACCCAGAGGGGGTCGCTATGAGTCAGAATTGACTCAATGGCAGTGAGTTTGGTTTGGTTTAGTAGCAGCCGCAACCAACAGACCAACAAAAGGGAGGGATTTCTAGCAGTGCTTCATGTTGCTCAAAGCCAGATGAGAAAAAGAGATGCACCCAACACGCTGGGTCCAATGGCACAAGAAAGGAGCACCCCCATCACCACCTGAGTGCAGAGCAGCACCAAGGGCTCATGCAGCCTTTATGGTGGTTAGACGGGTGGGTGGTGGTCCTGAAGCCAGAGGGATTTGAGTTCAAATCTGGCCTTGCTAGCTGTGTGTTGCATTTACTACTAGTGCCTAACAAACTACCTTGACACTTAGAGGCATGAAACAGTCATATTATTCTGCTCTCAGATTCTGAGAACCAGGAGTTCAGACAGGGCACAGCAGGACGGTTTGTCTCTCTCCACAATGCCTGGGGCCTTGGCTGGCTGCCTTGAAGACCAGGGGTGACTTGACAGCTGGAGGCTCGCACTGCCACGGGAGTCTTCGTATGTGTGTCTATCGGCCATACTGGTCTCAGCTTGTTCCTCAGCTGGGCTGTCACAGGACCGCCTCCAAATGACTTCTCCATGTGGTCTTTCCACTAGGCTGGGTTCTCTAGAGGAACAGAACCAGTGAAATTATACATATGATATGTATAATAGAGAGAGAGGGAGAGGGAGAGAGAGATTTACATCTGAGGGTCGGCCAGCAGGCTGGAGATCTCTGCCAATTCACCAGCTTACAAGGCTGACAGAGCTACAATCTGCCGGTCAGGCAGCAGGCTGGGACCCCTGCTGGCTCACTCATGGAGACTGGCAGATCCAAGCGCTGCAGGTCAGGTGGCAAGCTGGGTACTTCCGCAGACTTAAGTCCCAAGACCTGGAGGTCAGGTGATGAGCAGAGGGCAGAGTGGAGAGAGCGAGTGAGCTTTGCCGAACATCCATTCCCATACTGGAGGCAGGCCACACCCCAGGGAAATGCTCCTTTCAGCTGATTGGCCGCTCACATCAGATCACGAAATGGAAGGTGGTTACATCATGGAAGAGCGCATGCCAAGCCACTGAGAACCGTCGTGCAGCCCTGCTGACACGTGACGTGAACAGCACAGAGGCGAGTGCAGGGCATTGTCAGCATCTGATCTCGGGGATCATGGAGGGTGATTGCTGCTGTACTCTGTTGGTCGAGCCTGTCATAAAGCCCTTTTGAGGTTCAAGGGGAGGGGACAGAGATCTCACTACCCCCCGGGACGAGTGTCAAGGTTATAAGAAGAGCATGAGAAGGGTGTGGAGAAAGTGGACGCCACCCACTGCTGGTGAGAATGGAAGATGGAGCACCACCGTGACAACAGTTGGGCAGCTTCTCACAAGTTAAGCCCAGAGTTACCCTCCGACCCAGCAATTCTGCTCCTAGGTATACACCCAAGAGAGTGAAACCCTGTGTCCACACCAAGGCTTATATGTGCATGTTCATAGCAGCATTATTCACAATAGCCCAAAGTGGAAAAAACCCACATGACCTTCAAATGATAAATACATAATGATACAAGAGGTATCATCATACAATGGAATATTATTCAGTCACCAAAAAGAATGAAGTGCTGATACATGCAATAGCTTGGGTGAACCTTGAAAACATGTAGAAGAAGCAACATAGAAGAAGCCAGTCTCCAAAGGCCATATATTGTCTGACTTCATTTGTATGAAATGTTTAGAACAGGCAAGTCCATAGACACAGAAAGTAGGTAAGTGGTTGCCAGGGGCTGGGAGGAGGAGCAGAGGTGCCTGCTAAGAGGCACGGAGTTTTGTTTGGGGCCAGTGAAGACATTCTAAAGTCACACAGTGGTGTTGGCTGTGAATGTACTGACAACCATTGGATTGTGTTCTCAGAAAGGATGGTTTAATGATGTGTAGATTATGTCCCAATAAAACCATTATTTAAGAAATACCATGAGGGGTGGGAGATACTGCAGTGAGCGTCTTCAGCAGACCCAGTGGGCTACACTGTGTACAGGGTAGCATGCAATCTTCCTATTTGAAGTTTTGATTTCTCAGCTGTAAGATGGGGCTACTTAATCATTGAATTGAGCTGTAGGGTCTTTATTACAAGGGGTCATGCTGACCCAGGGTGGAGCCCAGTGGCTGGCACACAGTGAGCACTCAGAAAAGGTTATTCTGTCAGATGATCAAAGAAATACCAAGGGGCAGCAGGACCTGGAGGCAGACTGTCCACCCTGGAACGGTGGCTTCCAAGGTCCTACTGTTGACCTCAAGCACATTACTAACCTGCTCCCTCTGGATCTCAGTTTCATCATCTGTTAAATGGAGATACTAAGCACCTACTTCATAGGTTGTCTAGGCACTTAAATGTGTTAATTCAGGTAAAGGGCTTGGAGCAGTGCCTGGCACACTGAAGCTTTGTGGTGGATCTTGGTTGTGATGCCTCTTGGCATCTTTTTAGGGATCGTGGTGGCTGCTCAGGTGTGTGGAGTCATCGCAGGCACCCATGTGTTAGTGATGATAACAACAGTAATACCCGGCATGCCGTGAGGACTCTCCAGGTGCTGTTAGCAGAAGGAGAGGGTTGCCGGCTCAGCCCCCATGCCAGCCGGCCACCATCCAGTGCTCAGTAGAGCATGTGTAAGTGAAGGGTGCTAGGAACACAAGAGCTCAAGCTGGCTGTTGAGGGATGAATGGCGGATGCCAAAGGGGCAGGCAGGGCCCCCCAGCCCCAGGGATCAGAGTCTCCAGAGCACAGAGGGCTCAGGACCTGGTGAGGGTTCACGGGGCTGCAGCGAAGGGCCCCAGGGGGCAAAGGGACAGAGGTGAGGACGGCAGGGACCAGCGGGCCCCGTGAACACCACGAGATACTTGGACTTCTGTTTCCTTACTGAGAATGCTGAGAAAACAAGCTTGTCCCACCTTCTGCCAAACACACTTCTCTCCTCCCTCTTGGGCTGTGTGGGGTCAACTTTCTTCCAGCAACTCTCAGCTGTTCCCTTAAGGTTTGTGGTAACAATGGTAACACGGAGCACTTTGGGACAGCGTTTAAGAGCCCAGCACAGTGCTGAGGGCCTTTTGCCTGTGGCTTCCAGATCCTCTTGACAACCCTGTGAAGGTTACATAAACCGTCCCGTTGCTGTTGAGTCAGTTTGAACTCTTAGCAGCCTTATAGGACAGAACAGGGTAGAACTGCCCTATAGCGTTTCCAAGGCTATAATCTTTATGGAAGCACACTGCTGTGTCTTTCTCCCACAGAGCAGCTGGTGGGTTCAAACCGCTGAGTGTTCTGTTAGCATACAAGTGCTTAACCACTGTACCACCATGTCTCCTTGTGAAGTTTATGGAGTTAAGACCCATGCATAGAAGAGGACATGGTGGGGAGGAGAAGTTGTTTGCACACGGGCATGCAGTAGGAAGTGAAATAGCCCAGACTTACCCTTCCCTCCCTTCCTTCCAGTAAATTCTATCTAAGGGCCTACCCTGTGCTCAGCTCCGAGGACACAGTGGTGGACAAGACTGACACCATTGCTATCCTCATGCAGCTGATACTCTAGGCGAGAAGACAGACAGACAGACAAACAAAAACAGGTCCTTATCCCAGGTGTTGTTGTTGTTGTGTGCCGTCGAGTCGGCCCCGACTCATAGCGACCCCTCCTTGGGTTTCCGAGGCAGTATCACTACGGAAGTAGGATTGCCCAACCTTCCTTCCGAGGAGTGGCTGGTGGGTTTGAACCACCAGCCTTCTGGTGAGCAGTCAAGTGCCTTAGGCACTATGCTACCAGAGCTCCTATTATCCCAGGTGGTGGGGTGTAAAGATGGAGCCGGCTGAGGAGCATGTTGGGAACGGCTGCTTTAGCAGGTCAGGAATGACGTGTAAACGAGAAAAGAAGGGAGTGAAGCAGCGCTGCAGGAGGACGACAGGGGGTGGTGGGGACTGCGGCAAAGTGGCATGCCCTTTGCCCCATTGAAGGGCACAGCTGCCACGTGGCTCCAGCCCAGAGTTTCCATGTGAGGACCTGGGCCCAAGGTGGCCAGAGCTCCCAGTGTTTCAGAGAGCTGCAAGTCTTGACATTTATGTTCATTGTCCTGATTTGAGAGCACTGTTGAGGAAAAAAAACGTTCCCATCTGCCGCTTCCTTAGGCGGAAGGCTCCCATTTGCAACCTTTCGCCGGGGTGAAAACGCTTCCAAATGAGTATAGAGCCTGCAGTTTCTGGGAAGGCCGACCGGAGCTCCAGGAGGGACTGCTTCACAAGTGCAATCAGTCTTGAAGTGTCCCTGCGAAACGAATGGCATTTTTATGTTCAGGTTCTTGAGATGATTTCATTTCACTCTGAGTCCCTTTCTCTCCCCATAGCCCTCAATTCCCGCACATACTCATGCTGGAATGGAGCATTTCTTCTCCACTCTGGAGCAAAGATCAAAAGTCAATATTGGCAGAACGTTGGTTTTACTGTGACTCAGATAAGGAGCAGCATAAAACGGAAATAGCTGGAGACCTGATTGCCCCTCCCACAACTTTCACCCCAAAGCCACTCCCTCCCTGTTTACTGATTAATTTCGCTTCATCCAAGTTCTTGCTGTGAATTTTGTTGCCAACAGGGCTGCCGCTCAGGGTGTGCCCTGCATGACTCTAGGAGCTCCATTCCTAAATGACTAGGAAAGGCGCCCCCTGGAGTTGTGCTGTCTGTGGGTTTATTCAGATCCTCCCATGTTTACTGACTCACTCATTTCTTTCCCCACCTGCTCAGACAGCCATTCCCAACATGCTCCTCACCCGGCTCCATCTGTATGCTGCACCACCTGGGAGAAAGACCTGTTTTTGTTTGTTTATCTGTCGTCTGCCCTAGAGCACCGGCTGCTTGAGGACAGCAGCATGTGGGTCTTGTTCACTGCTGTGTCCTCAGAGCCGAGGCTCTACTGATTGTGGTAGAGGAATGCTTTTCCTCTCACAAATGTTCAGTGCTCTGTAAGAGTAACACAAGCCCAAGGAGAGAAAAAATGCAGACAGTAAAGAGCGTGTGGTGAAATCGGTCTCCTTGTCCCCCCTCTGACGTTTCCCAGTCCTATCTGGAGGCTGTCGTGTTTGCTGTCCTTTCAGGGACAGATACAAACCCCTCTCTCTGTATGTGTGCAGTCGTGTTGTTGGTAGGTGGACTGGTGTTGACCCCTGACTCTTGGCGACCCCACACACAATGGAATAGAATGCAGCCTGGTCCTGCAGCATCCCCATGGCTCTTTGTGATCCACACAATGTTCATTGGCTGGTTTTGGGATGTAGCTCCTAGCTTTAGTCTGGAAACTGTGCTGAAACTCGTTGAGCATCATGTTGTTGTTGTTGTTATGTGCCGTCGAGTCGGCCCCGACTCATAGCGACCCCTCCTTGAGTTTCCAAGGCAGTATCACTACGGAAGTAGATTGCCCAACCTTCCTTCCGAGGAGTGGCTGGTAGGTTTGAACCACCAGCCTTCTGGTTAGCAGTCAAGTGCTTTTAGCCACTATGCTACCAGAGCTCCTATGGCAACATGCAAATCTCTAGTGGCAGGAGGGTGGCTAAATAGATGTGTGTGTGTGTTTTTGTGTGCACACAAAACATCTCTCTCTATTCTAGGTGTCTCTATCATTTCTTTCCTCATTGCATCAGTTTATACCAGGGCTTAGCAAACTACAGACTTCAGTCAAATCTGGCCTACCCCCTATTTATATATGGCCTGTGAAGTTAATATTTTAGTTAAAGCATGGTTTTTGTATCTCTCAATGACTGAAGAAACAGAAGAATGCTATTTTGTGACACATGCAAATTATATGAAATTCAGATTTCAGTGCTCATAAATAAAGTTGTGTTGTAACACAGCTACATTGACATATTGTCTGTGGCTGCTTTTGCCCTTCAATAGCAGAGTTGAGTAGTGGCGGCAGAGACCATTTGGCCCGCAAAGCTGAAGTTATTTATTGTCTGCCCTCTACAGAGAAAGTTTTCTGACCCCTGGATTACACTAGGAGTCTCTGGGAGGTGCAAACAGTAAACACACTCGGCAGCATCTGAAATGGTGGTGGTTCGAGTCCACCCAGAGCTGCTTTGGAAGGAAGGCCTGGGGGTCTGCTTCCAAAAGATTAGCTATTGAAAGCCTCATGGACCACAGTTCAAGTCTGACGCACGTGCGCACGCACACACACACACACAGGCGGCCCAGTCGGAGTTGGCGCCATGGCGGCTGGAGGGGTTTATACCTTATGTATTGTTCCGTGGGGTTTATACCACACGTATTGTTCCGTGCCTTGCTTTTTCCTTCTAACGGGAGATCTGCTATCAGCCCTCTCATCTGCCTCCTTCCTTTAACGAAGGCTCTAGCGTATTTCACTGTACTGCTGGGCAATAACTTTTTAACCAGTTCCTATGGATGGGCCCCCAAATTCTTGTTTAAATGGAAAGATTCTGAGGAAAGCTTGAAAATTCCTGACAAGGACAAGAAATCTCAAGTGGTCACTTTGTTTATTATTTATATCTTGTTCTTTCAGAAATAGGATTTGTGGCAGCTTACAAGGGGTGGGGGTTGAGGGGACCCAGTAAAACCATAAAGCCACTAAGTCAGAGGTGAGATACCAGGCAGGGATGGGAGTCAGGCTGCCCGTCCCTCCTGTCTGAAGAAGCCTGGATTCTATTTGAGCTCAAGGCTTTATTTGAATCATATTTGCAGATGATGCAAAAATATTTTGTGGGTGTTTATCTTCCTCCAGAGGGAGATTGGAGGCAGAATACCTCTGAGAAGTTGGAAAAAATGCAAAGCAGGGTAACAGAACAGCATTTCCTACCCTCAAAATTGCCAAATCTTGAAACAAATGAACTATCATTTACGTAATAGTTTTCTTTACCACATATTTTTTAAAAACCTTTAAATACAGTTGTTTCATCCTGAGAAATAAAAGCCATGAATTCATGAGTCAACAAGATATCTATACATGTATTTTTCCAAATGCATTTAAATACTCAATGAATGCTAAAATTTAAAACTTTTCTTCATCTTTGTACCATCTATAGTCATCTTACAAACCAACAGTGGTGCCTGTGGTAAACGTTTTTAAAGGCTGGGACTTCAGACACTAGGCGTTGCCTTGCCAACTGCCAGTCCTCCTGTTTTCCCGCTGACAAACTCTGCCTTGTTCAGGCAGCTCTGTACCCAGCCTGGGGAATAAACCATGTTTGGTCTAAGCCAATCACAACCATCCTATTCCTTTAGACCTGTGATTGGTTTAGGAATGATCATGTGACCCAGTTCTGACCAAAAGGAAAGCTTGCTGGGAGCTTCTGGGAAAGAACTTCCTCTCTGATCAGAGACATGTGAAGAGAGAGACTGACTCACTTGCCTCTCTCCTTCTTTGAACACTGTTGTGTGAAGAAAGAGGTGATGAGTGAGCTGTGGCAGCCACATTGTGACATGAGGCAACCAGCCTAAGGACAAGTTACTTACTTGCTGTTGATGGAAGAGAGAGTGCAAAGAGTCTAGGTCTTTTATGACAACCTTGAGATGCCAAATATATCATGTGTCTCCAACATCCAGATGCATTATAAACAAACCAAACCCAACCCACTGCCATCAAGTCGATTCCAACTCATAGCAACAACCATTGGGTTTCCAAGGCAGTATCTTTACAGAAGTAGATCGACCAGTCTTCCTTCTGAGAAATGGCTGCTGGGTTTGAATCACCAATGTTCTGGTCAGCAGTCAGACGCCTTAGCACTGTGCCACCAGAGCTCCTACATAAACAAACAATAAATGTTATTATAATCTAAACTGCTATAGTAAAGCATTAGAACTATCCTAATGGACCCAATTGACTTTCTGCTTTAGAGCTGGATTCCAAGGTCCAACACACTCATGGTCAGATTCCAGCTCCACCAATTACTCCTAACTCTGTTATCTTAGGCAAGTGACTTAACTTTTCTAAGCCTTAGTTTTCCTATCCATAAAACAGAAATGGAAATCATCTCAGAGGGTGATTTTTGAGGGGAAAAATGCACATAAACATTCGTACATAGTGAGTGCAAAGGGCCGTGATGGTGATGATGGTGACGTCTTTAGTATCCACATAATCATCTAAAAATGGGAAAGGCAAGGCAACGTGGACAGAGACAGGAAGTTGACAGTATTTAATCAAGGCCATCGGCTGGGCACAAGATGAGCAGAAAATGATCAGAGTGTCAGAGATGACCACAAGCTGCAGATGAGTCAGTGCTTTGGTGAACAAGCTCCATGTAAGCCTGGGGGCTAGACTATGAGTATCAGAGGCAGACTCCTGGCTGTGAACCTTCTGTCCTGTATGCATGACTCACACCTTTGCAGGAGCACTGGCCCTACCTTTGGTTGTCTCACTCTTTTCAAGGATGTGGGAAACCTGTCTTAGGTCCAAAGGCATGGAGACAGTGGTCTTGCAGTTTAGGCAAGAGACTAGAAGTCTGACTCCATGGGAAGTGTTTAAGAAGCAGCTGTTGACCATGTCCACAGTAGCCTGAACAAAAAGAAATGGACCAGGAGGTGTGGTTTTGGAGTGAAGGAGCACTGGAGGGTGAGTCATTAAGCTTGTGACTCCACCATGTGACCCTGGGGAAGTTTCCTCTCCATTCGGGACCTCAGTGTCTCCATCTGTGCAGTGAGACCAATGAGGGAGTTAGACCCAATCAGTGGCTTAAAATCTTTATTCCAGGAAAACCTGTGTTTCTGATGAGATGACTGACAGACATGTGTTAGGCTGCAAGTAACTGGAAATTCTGCTGACTTTGGCTCAGACAAGCAAAGGTTTGTCCAGAGGGAGGCAATTGTTGGTTTTGATTCAGTGGCCCAGGAAGGTCAGGGCTCTTGCTGGCATCTCTGCCATGTCTTGGGCTCTCATTCATGGATAATGTTCAGTCTTTCTGTAGGAAAAAGGAGGAGGAAGGGCAGTATCAGCCACATATGTTCCTTCTCCGTCAAAGTAAAAGCTTTTCTTACATTTCACTGGACAGAACTGATAACGTGCTTTCCCCCACTGCAGTGGAGGCTGGGAAAGTGAGTACCTGGGTGGCACGTGAAAAGTAGGAAGGAGAAGTGGATGGGTGTCAGGTCTGCTGACCACAGAATCTCAGGGAAGAAAAACCCTATTCCCAATCTCCAAAGCCTCGGGCTTCCAGAGCCACTTTCATGGTCTTCCCAGATACAGTGGACGTTGTGAGGACAAGACCTGTATTTGAGTCCTGACTCCAACATTGGCTTGCTAGGGGATGGTGGTAGAGTCACTTCATGTCACTAAGCCGCCATCTCTCACCTGCACAGAAAATACAATCACCTCCTAAAGCTGCTGAGTGTGCAGCCTGTGGGGTCACACAGGGCCCTGTGCTCAGGTCTCACACTTGGTTTAGTTTGAAGCTTTGCTGTGGCCATCTTGAAATTCTGAACCGTTTTGGAACAAGGGACCCCACCTTTCACTGTGTACTACAACCCAAAAAACCAAGCCCTCAGCCACTGCTCTACCAGGGTTCCTTCATCTTGCACTGGCCCCTGCTGGTTCAGTAGCTGGTGCCCCTCCTAGTTCTGCAGCTGCTCCCACATGCTTTACCAAGGCCTCCATGAACTGTCTTCCCACTTCCCTCTCTGGGATCATTTCCTGTTGGGGGTTATTACTGTTATTTTTATATCTTTTGGACTCATACATGGAGCCCTGGTGGCACAGTGGTTAAGCACTGGACTGCTAACCGATAGGTCAGCAGTTCAAACCCACCAGCCATTCCATGGGAGAAAGATGTGACAGTGTGCTCCCCTAAAGATCACAGCCAAGAAAGCCCTACAGGACAGTTCTGCTGTGACATACAGGGTCACTATGGGTCGGAATCAACCTGACAGCACCCGAGAACAACAGTAATCATAGAATCCCCTAAAATACAGGAAGAAGCAACGTGAACAACGCTATGTTGTATTGGAAGCAGATGCTGAGACAGAGTCAGGGATCAACCAGATAACCGGTCACCTTGGGGTTGACTCCAACTCACAGTGACCCCTGTGTGTGTCAGGGTAGAACTGTGCTCCACAGGGATTTTACAAAAAACCCACTGCCATTGGGCCGAATCCGACTCAGTGATCCTGTAGGACAGAGTAGAACAGCCCCATAGCGTTTCCAAGGCTGTAGATCTTTACAGAAGCAGACCCACAGAGTGAATGGTGGGTTTGAACCACCAACCTTTTGATGAGCATCCAAGTACCTTTACCACTTCGCCACCAGAGCACCTTATTTTTTTTACAGGGTTTTTGGTGACTGATTGTTGGGCAGGAGGTCACGAGGCCTTTCTTCCAGGCGTCCTCTGGGTGGACTCAAATCGGCAGCTTCCATTTAGCACTGCTTACTTGACTGCTAATCAGAAGGCTGGCGGTTCAAACCCACCAGCCACTCCTCGGAAGGAAGATGGGGCAATCT
>NW_006921636.1:5860356-5869252 GCF_000298275.1 Orycteropus afer afer
TAATCAGAAGGCTGGCGGTTCAAACCCACCAGCCACTCCTCGGAAGGAAGATGGGGCAATCTACTTCCATAGTGATACTGCCTCGGAAACCCAAGGAGGAGTCGCTATGAGTCAGGTCCAACTCGACAGCATATAACAACAACAACAACAACAGGGACTCAAGACCTGTGAAAGGAAGAGGGAGGAGCCAGGCTGGGGCAGAGTAGAAACTGAAAGAGGGAGGCCGGACAAAGCCTGAGCCTTTGTCCCTGGGCAGCTCTAGAGAAAGCACAGCCAGGGCCAGCCTTACACCTCAGGGGCTCAGTCACGGCAGGGCTGTCCCCAGGAGGCCGTGACTGGGACCTGCAGCTCTCTGAAGCTGAGACAACCCCTGGAGGAGCTGACGAAGGAGACTGTCTGCCGACCACGCCCCTCATGGCCATGCAGCAAGGCCGTCTTTGACGGGATGTGGGTGGCACGTCTCTGTGCCCACCACGTTGTTTGTGTTATGATTCACATTTTTTAGTAACACATTTTGGGGCAAATCTTTAGAATTTTGACTATGTGAAAATGAAGATGTGCATCAGTGGATGGAATGCTTAGGGCTCATCACCTAATTGCTATGTGGCCTTGGGTGAGTTACTTCCCCTCTCAGAACCTCAATTTTGTTTTATGTAAAATAAAGATAATAATATTTACCTCCTGGGGCTGGTGTGAGGATGACCATGCTGGGAAAAGCCTTGGCACAGACCCTGATACATGGTAAGTGTGCAGTAAACAGTCATAGTCATCGGAAGACCACAATTGTGAGTGAATAATGAGCATCTCTACAATGAAAACAAAAGCTGCTTCTAAGAGGCCAGTTCTGGTTCTCACTCCTTTCGGCAACCAGAGCACTTTTCATGGAGTCTTCATGTTCTGCTTTTGCAGTGGAAAATGATTTTCCAGTCTGGGAATACCTGCTCGTGTAAACAGAGCAAACACAAAAACAACCCACTGCCATCACTGACTCCAGCTCTTGGCGACCCCACATGTTGTAGAGAGTAGAACTTCCTATTGTTTTCAAAGCTGTGATCTTTTGGAAGCAGATTGCCAGGCCTTCCTTCTGAGGGGCCTCTGGGTGGGTTTGAACTGCCAACCTTTTGGAAAGTAGTCAAGCACTGGACCATTAATAACACTCAAGGACTTCTTCAGTGGTGGTGGGGTCAGGGTCTTTTGGTTGAAAGTGACAAGAACAAACCCAACTCAAATTGACATAAGAAAGAAAACTCTGTGTGTGTGTGTGTGTGTGTGTGTGTGAAGGTATTGGTTTCTAAACATGAAAAGTCTTGAGATGGGGTTAGCTTCAGGAAAGGCTGGATCCAGATGCTCTCCTGTTGTTAGGAATGATGCTTTGTTTTCCTCTGTATCAGTTAGGGTCACTCTATGTGGTAGCAAAGATGGTCCCTAGCATATCCAGACTTGCATCCCGACAGATTAACAAGCCAAGTGGATAGAGGCTGCCTTTTCTAGGTAACCTAGCAGAAGGCTGAGGACTGACTCTGATGAGCTTGACTTGGGTCATGTGTCCATTCAAAACCCAGTCCCTGAGGTCAAGGGGATGAACTACACATGATCCATGTGTCCTCTCTTGTTGGACAGGCAGCCCACCTCCTCTTTAACCACATGGGTGATAGTGGGGAAGGGGGTGGTTCCCCAAAGGAAAACCGGGGTGCTGTTCCTGGGAGATGGGGGATGGACAATGGTCAGGTGCAAACAACAGTAAGCCACTGTTATGAACTGTGTCCCATCAAAATATGTGTGAAATTGGCTAGGCTTTGAGCCTCAACGCATTGCTGTCGAGTCGGATCCAATTCATAGTGACCCCTCCTTGGGTTTCTGAGGTGGTATCACTATGGAAGTAGATTGCCTAACCTTCCTTCTGAGGAGTGGCTGGTGGGTTTGAACCACCAGTCTTCTGGTTAGCAGTGATATGCCTTAGGAACTACGCCACCAGAGCAGTATTATGTAATTCTCCTCCATTTTGTGATCTGATGTAATTACCCTGTGTGTTGTAAATCCTAACCTCCATGATGTTAATGAGTCAGGATTAGAGGCAATTATGTTAATATCAAACTTACTCACTGCCATCAAGTCAGTTCCGACTCATAGCAACCCCCATTGGGTTTCCAAGGCTATCAATCTTTACGGAAGCAGATTGCCTCATATTTCTTCCATGGAGCGGCTGGTGGGTTTGAACCACCAACATTTGGGTTAGCAGCCAAATGCCTTCACCTTCACACCACCAGAGCTCCCTTAAATTAATACTGCAGGACACATCTACTGGATTAGGTTGTATCTTGAGTCAGTCTCTTGCTATATAAAAGAAATTAAATAAGTGAAAGGAAATCAGAGAGACCTAACTATCTCCAAGAAAGAAGAGCCAGGAGTGGACCTGGGATCCCTGCGCTGAGAACCTTCTAGACCCAGGAGAAGATTGGTGGCAATGCATATGTAAATCTCCAAGGAACACCAGGCCCGCGGATGTTGAGAGGTGACAAGGACCTTTCTCTAGAGCGGACAGATGTCTCCTGGAGCCAGCACTCTTGATTTGGACCTGTGGCCTCCTAAACAGTGAGAGAATACATTTCTGTTGGTTAAAGCCACCCATTTTTAGCGTTTCTGTGATAGCAGCACTGGGTAACTAAAACAGCCGCTGTGCAACTGGCCCATGGGCTCCCTAAAGGCAGGACCAACCCCTCACCTGTCCCACTTTCTCTAACTCCAGGCCTCCTTTGGACATGCGTGGTGCTTATGAAATACTTGTTAAGTGGGTAAGCAGTTGCACAAGTTAATTACCAAGCTTTACAACACGCCTTTCTGATTTATCATGTTCAGTTCAAGGCCTTGAGTCTGCCTGCCCTGGTGAAGAACATGACCGCCTACTGGCCTGGGTAGCACGCGGGCACTGCCGGCCCACCACAGCACCCGTAGCTACGAGGTGACTTGAGAGGACTCACTGCTCCACAGAAAACACAAAGGAGGCTCCTTGCAGGGAGGCGGGGCGCAGGTTCTAAGAAAGGCGCTCGTCTTCCCATCTCCTTCCTTTCCTTTTCTCTCTGGCAGACCACACTTCCGCACAGTTCTCTTTGTCATCAAAAACTTCGGCAGACTCCTCTTCCTGCGCATGTCACAGCCCAGACGCCCGTAGGGAGGGAGCGGGGTAGGAACAGACTGAGACACATGCGCTCGTTGGAGGAGGCACCTGGGGCTCAGCCACAGCCCACTGCGGACCCGTGAAAAAGCGGGCACAGTGTGGCCAGACCGTGTGACTCTTTATTGCGGTGCTTGCAGTCTCCAGGGTTTGGCTGTTGCCAGCATCCACTCTGACATTCTGGTTGCTAAATGTTTTGAATATTATTCCTGGAAATCTCTCTTTCTTGAAAAGCTGATGTAAATTCTGATTTCATGAAAACACCGTGCAGGCCAAACCAAACAAGCTGAAGGCTGCATTTGGCCCAGTGGGCCACCAGTTAGAGGTATCAGATGTGGGGACTAAGAACTATGACATTGGGGTCCACAAGGGCCATTCCAGCTCTGCCACTTCCTAGCTGTATGATCTTGGGCTAGTCACTTGGCTTCTCTGAGCCCTTCTAGCAAGCAACAGTCTTGAGCACATATTTATGGAGGGATGGACCCCACCAGTGCCAATCTCCAGAGCTTGATGTCCTCGTATATTCAAAAGCCCTCTTGGTGACAGTGTCTACAGCAAACCAAAATATACAAGACTTGCTCTTATAAAATTAGAAGGCAATAAAAACATCAACATCCCAGGAAACATGGGCTTTTGAGGTCGGGAGAAGAAAGAGACCAGAAGGTTGAGATCTGACACCTGCCAACTCAGACAAAAGGAAAGCCAATTTCTGTACGTCCTGCAAACTCTTCAGTACAACAGCCAACTTAACCAATGCTGATGCAGGGTTAGGAGCAAGGTTCTGAATCAAGGCTGCTTGGGGCCCAATTCCATTTCTGCCATGTCCAAGCTGTGTGACCCTGGCCACGTAACTTAACCTCTCAGCTTCCGGAGAGCTGTTCATGTCCTGGTCTGTGTGAACAGCTCCTCTGAAGGTGGGAAGTGCCCTGTCATTCTTGGCAGCCCGAAGGTCCTCATCTGGAAGATGGGGGTAATGTTTAATAATATTTGGAAGAGATGAATGCATCCACCTGGGCCATGTGCCTGGAATAAGGTCCCAGCTCACTAAGCACCTGCCACTGCAGTGGTGTTATTTCTGCTTGGTGCCATGTGCTTTGCCAGCATCTGTAGTGAACCTTCACTGCTGCTCCCTAAGGAAGAAGTACTGGTTACCAGCCCATTTTAAAGAACAGAAAACTGAGGACCAGAGAGGGCCAGTAACTTGCCCAAAGTCACCCAGCTAGTAAGTGGCAGGTCTCAACAACAATCATTGCAACAAGTGCTAACTATAACGAGATCGGAAGCAGTCAATACCAATCAGGGCCACTAGCTGCCAGCTGTGGGGGCCCACTGTGTTAAGTGCAGTACCTCAAGTCTGGTTCTAATACCCCTGCCCTGTTCTACCACACCCTTGCCCTAGGGGTGGTGTATTTCCAACTGCCCCTAAACTCCATTTAGGACTCAGGAGAGGATCAGCTCTGGGCAGGCCTGAAGGTGTGAGTCTAATTGTCAAGTTCATGGTCGGTTCCCAGCCAGATGCCCTGGTCCTGTGACCAGAGCCTCACCTTTTCCTCCCCTTTCATCCTCAGATTTCAAAGCACTTTACCCACACACTAATTAGAGAAGACACCTTTCCGCACTTCTGAGAGGCAGGCCTTGTTAATTAACTGCCTCTTGCCAGGCTGCAGGGCATGTGGAGAGCAAGCACTACCAATCAATCGTGAGAAGCCTGCTCACAGGATGTGGTGGGGCAGCCTTGGCTATCATCTCCTCAGAGGCCCCACGGACTACCTGATCCAAAGGAGGCCCCCTTCTCTCTCATGCACCTGCCTTGTTCCTGTGTAGCACTTAGCCCAGTAAAGAATTGGGTATTTATTTGCATATTGACTTCCAGTTATAGCCACAGTTACTTTATGGAGCGCGCACTCAGTGCTGGTCCTACACTTGGTTTGTATTAAGCTCCTGGGGCACAGAAGGGTTCAATAACTTCCTAAGGGTCACACAGCTAGTGGGGAAGATGCATTTAATTGCTGACTTGTTCGTTCATTTGCTGTGTGTTTAGTCTTTGTGTCCCCTGTGAGAACGTCAGCTCCATGGGGACAGGAACTGCATATGTCTCATTCACTGCTGTGTCCTCAGTGCCTAGATAGTGCCTGGCACATACTAGGTGCTCAGTAAATGCTTGTTGATGGAATGAAGCCTGGATCCCAGCCTCAGTCTTATGCAAACACAGACATCTTCTCTGCCCCAGGGAGAAGGAAAACCACAATACTGGTCTTTCTTCATTCCCCACCCCTTTTTGCACCTCCACACTTCTGCTCTTTTTCTTTTTCTTTTTTTTCTGCCTGCCTTTTCCATCATCTAGCACAGGGGTCAGTAAACTATGGCCTGGGGGCCAAATGTGGCCCACCACCTGTTTTTATAAAGTTTTATTGGAACTCAACCATGCCTATTTGTTTATGTGTTTTCTATGGCTGCTTTCACACTACAACAGCAGAGTTGAGTAGTTGCCACAGAGGCCATATGACCCTCAGAGCCTAAGTTTTACTATTGTGACCTTTACTGAGAACTTTGCCAGGCCTGATCTAGCTGACTCCTCATCCTCATCCTTTAAGAACAAAAGGAAACACTGCCTCCTCCAGGAAGCCTTCCATGATCTCCCAGGCCCAATTAGCCCCTATACCCTCACCCCACTGTGCACTCCCATAGTCCCGGGCTTCCCTCGAATGCAAGTTTACTCATCCTTCTCCCACCCCCAGGAGCCATTTTAGATATATTTTCCTAATCACCAGCCCCCCCACCCCATGAAAATTTAATACCACAGATAAGCTATGTGTTTGTTTTTGTGGTCTGGCCCTTTGGAAGGCTCCTAACCATCATAATAGCCAAGATTTTTGCTCGCAATGAGAGTGCACATTAATATGGCACCAACTGCACTGCATTCGTGTAGTCGGCCAGTGTGGATGGAGCACTTACTACGTGCCAGGCCCCATTCTAAGTATCAAGGGGACTTGTTGATCATAGAAGATGTGGTACTGAGCTTACTGTCTATTCATAGGTCTAGCCCCCCACCAGACTGTGAGCACCTTGGAGGCAGGGATGCATCTAATTCACCCCTGAATAAGAATTACTTCCCAGAGGTTGGCACTTAGTAGGTGTTTAATGAGTTTAACTACTTGTTAACAGGAGTTGTCAGGGAAATGTAAAGGCACAAAAGGATGAGTTCATTGGGAAAAATTAAATTACATTGGAATAGAGACAGGGCTTATTGGATTGATCATCATGTCTTGGAGATTTTCAGTGTATCTCCTACCAGTCAGTT
Organism: Orycteropus afer afer; assembly: GCF_000298275.1. Lineage (NCBI taxonomy): Eukaryota > Metazoa > Chordata > Mammalia > Tubulidentata > Orycteropodidae > Orycteropus > Orycteropus afer. Next base: position 5,866,830 of record NW_006921636.1, read on the forward strand.
AACAAACACTTATGTATTACATGATCTGGACCAGTAGGCCATAGTTGGGCACCATCCTTCCCAAGGTTCTATGATGTAGATGTTACAAACTGGTAGTGTTGACTCACAAACAAATGAACGAACAAAAAAAAACTCAATGCAGTCTAGTTGGATCCAACTCATAGCGACCCCTCCTTGTTTCCAAGGTGATGTCACTATGGAAGTAGATTGCCCAATCTTCCTACTGAGGAGTGGCTGGTGAGTTTGAACCTCCAGGCTTCTGGTTAGCAGTCAGATGCCTTAGGCATGTATATTTTGATTATTCTTCACAGGTTAAGAAATGATAGAAAGATTAAATTGAATTAGAAATTGGGGAAATCTGCTGCAAAATATCTCTTTAAAGTGTTAAAGAGCAAAGATGTCACTTTGAAGACTGAGATGCATCTGACCCAAGCCATGGTATTTTCAGTTGCCTCATATGCATGCAAAAGCCGGACAATGAATAAGGAAGACTGATGAAGATTTGATACATTTGAATATGGTGTTGGCAAAGAATATTGAATGTACCGTGGACTGCCAGAAGAACGAACAAATCTGTCTTGGAAGAAGTTCAGCCAGAAGCCTCCTTAGACGCAAGGATGGCAAGACTTCATCTCACATCCTTTGGACTTGTTATCAAGAGAGACCAGTTTCTGGGAAGGATATCATGCTTGGTAAAGTAGAGGGCGAAAAAGAGGAAGTCCCTCCATGAGATGAACTGACACAATAGCTGCCCCCGTGGGCTCCAGTACAACACTGCCTGTGAAGATGGTGCATGACCGGGCAGCATTTCGTTCTGTGGTACATGGGGTCACCGTAAGTTAGAACTGACTCGACAACACCTGACAACAGCAAGAAGTTGGGAGATAAAAATTCTGAGTTTCTGGCTTCCCTGGGAAAAAAAGTGAGCATTCTGGCAGCTCAGGGCCTGCATATGTTGGCAGGAATCAGATGGAGCTGAAAACAGATGGGGCACACACTTGCCATTTTGCTACAGTCCCCACCTCTCCCTACTGTCTCCTTGACCCTGAGACCAAGAGTCAGTTTCTGCTCAGAATCATGTGGTTTTTCTTACACCTCGCTCCCTTCCCTCATTTGCATTTCATGCTAGGTCCGCCTAAGGGGTTTTGAGTTTTTGGCCCCCAGGATGTGGTGGTAGGAGGATTAGGTATGACAACTGAGGGGCTTGTCTGTGACCGTGCACTAACTGTTGGCTCTCAGGTCCAGTCCCCCTGTACTTACTCCACATGGTATCCCAGAGAACTACGTATCCCTGGGACCTATCCCTACTTCCTTTGCCCTCTGGCTTCCTCCTGGGTCTGCCTAATGGACAGCAGCATTGGAGAGTGGGCACAGACAGGAAGGGAGAAACCAGGCTATTTCTCCCCCTCCCTCTGTGCTCAGATGTTCTCCTTGCTCCTCTGTGCCTCCCACCTGGCCGACCCTTCCTGGACCCAGCCCTTACCAGTCAGTCCTGGTTTCTGGGCTTTGGTTACATTGCCATCTCCTCTGTCCCTTCAGCCCCAGGGGTAATAGCAGCTTCCTGCTATTGGACCGCCTCATGCTCCTCTGTGTGGCTTCTCAGTTCCTCCACCACCCGTGTATTCAATCCCTTATGTTAAAGTCCCTCGTTGAAGGACTAGAGTGTGCCTGAGACAAGTGATTTCTCTCCAGGAGATGACAAGAGCAAGGGGCCCGATGGTGTCACTGGTCACTGATGAGCTGCTGAGTTCCCAGAGGAGGGACAGCATCCTGATCTCCATGGTGATGTCCGACACTCAAGCATCCTCATAGCCCTTAGCAGGAGGAAAGGCCCTTCCAGAGTGTCTAGTGACAGACTCTCTGAGAGACAGGCCATGGCATGAGATCCGTGCCGCTGTGGTCACACAGCAGGGGGAGGCTGCAGTGTCCAGCTGGAGCCTTTTTCTGACTGCTGGAAGGAGCAAGACGTGAGCCCTGAACTGCAAGGTCAGGAGATAAAGCCTGGCACCTTCCCAGAGCTTAATATACAGCCCTTTAGGTGACCAGCTCTGACGCTGGGTCTTGCTGAACTAGAGGGGGGCATAGTGTGTGTGTGGGGGGGGTTATTTGGCTATATCCATTGCAATATAAATGGCATAGCTCGGTTTCATTCCTTCTCAAACTCAGGAAATCTTAGCCCTGACCTCATGGCCTTCACATTGGTGGTGAGTGAATAATTAAATTATTAAAAACAAAAAGAACTCTACTGTTTATCTTCTTTACCTGTTTTTGATGGACAGTTCAGGGGATTCTTCATTTGGTGTGTGTGTGTGTGTGTGTGTGTGCACCGATGTGTTTCTAGACAGCATCGGGCAGGGGTATTTTGGAAAATGAGTGTCTGCAGTGTGATACAACCCGAGGCAAGGGCTGTACAGCAGCAACTC
>NW_006921636.1:5869587-5874614 GCF_000298275.1 Orycteropus afer afer
TAAATGTCTTCACCTTGTTCATCCATTCATTGTTTCTTTCTAACACTTCAATGTTTAATCGCTTACTCAGCAAGCAGCCATGGTGTGCTTACTCTTTTCCAGGTTCTGTTTCCGGCACTGTCCTCCTGGAGCTCAACTTGGGGGACCATTTATGAAACATATAAACAGACAAGATAACTTCAGACAGGGCTATGAGCTGTGAAGTGAGCCTAGCATGGGGAGGTGATGAGAGAATGACCTGGTTGGCCAGAGATGGCCTCCCTGAGAAGGGAGTGACAATTGACTCAAGATTTGAATGAGAGGAAGGTATGGCCATGGAAGATCTGGGGAGAGGCAGGGGACAGGGAGCAGCATGCGCAAAGGTCCTGGGACATGAACGTGCCCTGCACAGTTGAGAAACAGCCAGAAGGTGCTGTGGTTGGTGCAGTGAGTGAGGTAGAGTCTAGGGAGGAGAACTCAACAGAGGTGAGGTGGGGCAGGCCTTGAGGGGCTTGAGGACCACAAGGAGAGCAGCCATCACAGGCTTTTAACAACGCAGCCTGTGTGTTCTTCACAGTCCCAACCTTCATCACCATGTGTCGTTCTGTTTTTGTGTGGCTTTTTGAGTGGTGTCTGTCTTTCCAGGTGATTGTGAGGTTCCAGAGGTGGCAGCCATGTCCATTCTGAGTCACAATGTCTGTGTGTCTAGCCCATAGTGCATGCAGATCTGACTGGGAGCCCTTGGCAGCAGACCCTTAGATAAGGGTTTGAGTAGTTTGTGTGGGCGGTGATCCCAGGAAGCACTAAAAGGGGTGGGGGCTTGGAACAGGGAAGAGAAGACAGATAAGATGGTGCATTGGTGAGCAGGTTACTCCTGTGGCTGTGAGCAAGTGGGGCTCAATCCCATTGGGGATCTCGAGGAGCATGGGTAGAGCTTACCTTGAAGGTGTGTGCCATTGAGTTGGGTCAGACTCACAGCGACCCCTCTGGACAGAGTAGAACAGTCCTACAGGGTTTCCTAGGCTGAAATCTTTATGGAAGCAGGTCACCTGGTCTTCCTCCCATGCAGCAGCTGGCGGGTTCAAACCACCGACATTTTGCTTCGCAGCTGAGCATTGCACCACTATCACCAGGGCTCTTTACCTTTAAATAAGCTGGAATTTCATTCACAGACTCCCATCAGTCACTGGTTGAGGGCCACAATCAAGGGCGTGTACCCAGGCACTTCCTGGGCTCAGTGGGTCTGTACCCGGCATGTACCTGGGCTCGGTGGGCTCTGGAAGTCAGAAAAAGCCCTCGGGCAGAGGTGCAGACACTGGCAACTGGAAAGCATTGGGTGGCTGAGCAAGAATGGTGTTATATTGAAATAAATGAGTGACTGACTTCTTACCAGTAGAACTGCCCAGAGAGAGAACTACCTCTGAACATGTTAACACGGGCACCACTGCCTCTTGAATTTTCAGCAAATCCCCAGAGTACCTTGTTGTTGTTGTTGTTGTTGTTTGCCGTTGAGTCGGCCCCAACTCATAGCGACCCCTCCTTGGGTTTCCGAGGCAGTATCACTATGGAAGTAGGATTGCCCAACCTGGTGGCTGGTGGGTTTGAACCGCCAGCCTTCTGGTTAGCAGTCAAGTGCCTTAGGCACTATGCTACCAGAGCTCCCTCAGAGTGCCTTAGGGGAGTTAGTATTTGCCCCAGTGTCTTGGTTTCTATGTGACCAGGATGGAAAAAACCTGGAGGCTCACCCTGCCATTCTTAGAGACCAGGGCCAGCACATCATGGGAATTTAGTGAGGAAAAATTGTGGTTTTCTCCTAGGATAGTCTTCTCACGGCCCACAATCCTTTATCAACGTTCAGCCCCCTTGGACAGGCAGCCCTGTGGGGTGGGCCCTGAATTCCAGGAGCAAACCCCACCCTCCTGCCCCTGCCTGGGAAAATTGGACGGCATTCGGATGGCACCATGCCCTCCACCCACCACCCGGAAATTGGCCTCACTGGGGACGGGACGGGTGGGAAGGAAGGCAGAGCTGTTTGGACATGTTGCCCAACGCCTCAGGAGAGGTGGGAGACAGCAGGGTGAGCTGTAGAAATGTAATGAGGTTATAATTTCCCCTGCTGGAGTTCCTCTTTGCCAGCACGTTAGTGGGATTTCTGGAAGAAACAGAGGTTTACACTAGGGCCAACACCATTTGTTGTCTATCCAACAGCCGGAGCCTCTCTCATTCAAAAGTAGACCATGATTTTTTTGGGGGTGGGGGGAACATAGGGAGTTCCAGGTCCAGCCACAGAAGAGAGATTAAGACTGGGCAAACCAGTTACGTTATCCCACTCCCTTTTCTGTAACTCAGTTTCCCAGCCTCCTTTACAGTGTGAAGCAGGCACATGACCAGTTCTGGGCAGTGAGATGTGAGGGGAAGTCCCTCCAAGGAGATTGTGGAAAAGACTTTCTTCCTAGATTGAAAGTGCTTAAAGAGGAAGGAGATTCCTGCCACCCTGTCACCCAACACTTTCTTCCTGCCTTGAACTTGATTAAGAATGTGATACTATGCCAAGTATCTTGTGACTATAAGGAGACAAGGCTAATGACAAAAAGTCAACACATGGGGTGGGCAGTGGGAAGGGGGAAGGTGGCTGGATACAGGACGGCTCTGCTGAGATGCTGTCCTGACTGAGTCTGTCCACCTGCAGACTTTATTTTCAGTTAATAAACTTCATTTTTAGAGCACTTTGGGTGTCCAGACAATTGAACAGATACTACAGAGAATTCCATGTATCCTCTCCCCAACCCCCTGCCACAGTCTCCCCTATTGTTATCATCTTGCATTAAAAAAAAAAAAAAAAAACTCAAAAGTCATCAAGTCAATTCAGACTCATAGTGACCCTGTAGGACAGAGTAGAACTGCCCCGTAGGGTTTCCAAGGCTTTAAATCTTTATGGAAGAAGACTGCCTCATCTTTTTTCCGCAGAGCAGCTAGTAGGTTCAAACTGCCGAACTTTTGGCCAGCAGCCGAATGCCTTAACCATGACACCACCAGAGCTCTTTCTCTCTTTTGTTAGTGTGATATACTGGTTACAACTGATGAACCAATATTGATACATTAACTGAAGTTCACAGTTTACATTGTTGTTGTTGTTGTTATGTGCTGTCGAGTCAGCCCCGACTCATAGCGACCCCTCCTTGGGTTTCCGAGGCAGTATCACTACGGAAGTAGGATTGCCCAACCTTCGGTTCACTTTTTGTCTTGTACAGAACTATGGGTTTTAACAAATTCATAATGTCCTACGCCCACCATTACAGAATCGTTTCACTGTCTTAAAAATCCCCCGTGCTTCACCTATTGGTCCCACTACCCCTTGAACTCACAGCAACCCCTGATGTTTTTTACAGGGTCATATAGTTGGCATCCGATGGTATGTGTCCTTTCCAGACAGGTTTCTTTCACTTAGTAATACTCATTCAAGTTTCCACCATGTCTTTTCATGGCTTAAGAGCTCATGCTTTTTATCACTAAATAATATTCCAGTATGTGAATGTATATACCTTCTGACTTTTTGTTCTGTGAAATAATTCAATGCCTTCACTGCTTGAACCATTGTTAGTGAATGTTCTGAAGTTTGCTGAAGGCATTCTTCCCTAGCACTCCTGTGCTTGGTCCACCATGTTTTGGCCCTGGAGTTTCTCCCCAAATTCCCAGATGGCAGGACTATCTCTGATTTCCAAGAGTGGCTGTCAGTCCACACAGCACGGGCCCCTGCCTTCCCCTGGTAGCTGATGAGGAGCAGCCAGGTGAGTTGGATTGAGTCCTTTGCAAGTTGGATGGGATGCAAAGAAACACACACTAATCCTTGAGTGAACCTTTGACATTTACTCAACCGAAATGGGCACATCTGCTGTTATTTGGGGGCTTGTATTCTTTGATGTACTACCAACTCCTGGAGTTGGACAGCATTTGAGGAATTTTTGACTTGATAAAAGTGTATCAGTCAGAAACACGTGGATGTTAGTAATGGAAAGATCATAATGGCTAATAGCTGTATGATGTGTGTAACACACCAGGCACTTTCACAAGCACTTCACTTACACCAATTTAATTCACAATCCAAATGAAGTAGATACTGTCCTTACCTCCATTCTCCAGGTAGGAACTGAAACCCTGAGTTGGTAAGGGACATAACTGGGTCTCCATGTACATGCTCTAAGTTGCCACACCATAGAGCCAATAGTAGTGGCTTCAGCCACTAAGGACATCTATCATTACTTCACAAGAAGTTTGGTGTCGTCAGCCTCAGGTCCTCCAGCCTTGCCCTCTGCCATCCTTGACAGGCTGGCTCTTTGCTGCCTCATCAGTACAATATGGCTGCTGAGGTCAAGCATCCCCTTCTCCATGAAGGGAGGGGCAAGGGAAGCACTGCCAACGTCTGTAAGGGGTGAAAAGTCTCCCTGAGGCGTCCATTCCAGCAGATTTCCGGTTGTAGCTCATTGGCCAGGACTAGATCACATACTCACCTTGGACCAATCACTGGTAGACTGGAATGGTGTGCCATAGTTGGCTAGACCAATCACATCCAACCTCTGGGGCTGGGCATAGCATGCTTGGCACAAATCAGGGTTCATTTAGCAAAGGAGGAGGGGAATGGCATTCAGATAGGCAGCCAATAAGGACGTGTGCCCCAGCAGCTGGCATTTAGGGGACCCTGATCAGTGAGCTGGGCTCTGTCCTAAACTCTTGAATATGTCATCTCATCAAATCCTGCTGCTATTATTACCTTTATTTCTGATGAAGACTTTGAAGCCCAGAGAATATAAATGACTTGTCCAATATCACCCAGTCAGGAGGGGAAGAATCTAGATTCAAATGCAGGCCCCTTGGAGCCCTGCTCTAACCTCGGTAGATAGAGTTGCCAGAAAAATATAGGATGCCCAGTTAAATTGGAATATCAGACAACAAAGAAAATCTTTCAGTGTAAGCATGTCCCAAGTATTGCATGGGACATCCTTATGGTAAAAAAAAAAAAAAAAAAAAACACTCTGCATCAGTTATATATT
>NW_006921636.1:5880465-5939916 GCF_000298275.1 Orycteropus afer afer
TTTAATTAAACAGTGTGAAAAATTTGGTGGGGTCAAGAGTTCTCAGTTGGTCCCTTCCTCCATTCCAGCCTTGCAGACAGATGTTGGGAAGTATCTCCTCATGGGCCTCAGTGTCTACTTCTGGGAAATGGGCAGGTCTACTTGGAGAGGCAGGTACTCTTCCAGGCACCAGAGTCATATGATTCAGTGGGGCCTTCTTGGTAGGGTGGGGACAGGGACAAGGCTGCGCTGGTGATGGGAGAGAGCTAGTCGGGACGGAGAGCGAGGACATCTTGTGGCCCAGTGACACGCAGACTGCAGCAGGCCAGAGCTGTGTCATAAGGAGCCGTCAGCACCCGCTAAGGGGTCAAGGGGAGGTAGGGTGCTGCTTGTCTTAAATTCGACCAAGGGCCCATCCCAGGAATTTGGAACCAGAGCTCTTCGTATATTACCCTCCCCACACACAAGAACCCTTTAGCCCCACCTACAAGGCATTCCAGGATCTTGGCCGTCTCTCCAGTTCTGTCTCCTGATGTCTCCCTGCTTGTTTGTCTGGGGGGGTTTTTCTAGAACATGTGATTCTTGCCCTGCCTCCAGGCCTTTGCACATGCTGTCCCCTCTTCCTGGAATGCTTTTTGCCTCTTCTCCAGGCCTCTCCAAGATAACACTTCCTTATCTTTCAAGCTTCAGCTCAGATAGCACCTCCAGGAGGAAGTCTGCCCTGAACCCTGGGTACAGTCAGGTCTGCCTGGGGCCCAGTTTACCTTTTCTTCAAAGCACTTACAACCACCCCTGCCTGCACATTTATGTACTTGTGTGTTTGCTCAGAGGAGCCCTGGTGGCTCAATGGTTAAAGTGCTTGGCTGCTAACTGAAAGGTTGGTAGTTCAAACCCACCAGCTGCTCCACAGAAGAAAGACATGGCAGTCCACTTTTATAAAGATTACAGCCTTGGAAAACCTATGGGGCAGTTCTACTCTGCTCTGTTGGATCACTGTGAGTTGGAATTGACTTGACAACAGGCAACAGGTTTTTTTTTAATGGTGTTTTCTCAGGCTACCAGCTTCTCTCATGAGGGCAGGGACTTGGAGGGCCATTCACTACTATACCCCCAGAGCACAGAGCCCAGCACATAACAGGTCATCAATACATGTTTATCACATGAATGAATGAATGAATGCATGGATGAATGAAGCTCTCAGTTCCCTGGGCTCGGGGAAATCGGCTATCTCTCAAGCAGTGGTATCACATCGAGTCATGTCATTCCTTAGCTCAGACCCTCCAGTATCTCCCACTGCACTTAGAAATAAAAAATGCCAAACTCCTCCCTGGGGCTTACAGTTTCCCCAGGATCTCACCCTGACGATCTCCCCGCCCTGTTCCCTCCCCCGACTCCAACCACACTGGCCTCCTTTCTGCTTCTTCAACATACAGGGCTGCTCCTACCTTAGGACAGGGCACTTTCTATCTCCTGTGCCCAGAATGCTTATCCCCAGACCTTCTCGTGTTCATGTCTCAGCCACATCACCTCCTTGAAGAGGCCTCCCCACCCCCTGCTCTTTCTTAGCTCTCCCTATTTCTCTCCTGCACTGGATGCAGCACTGTGTGAACTTACCTCATTCACTTATTTCCAACAGACTTTTAACTGGGCATATAGACTGTGCAGACCAGCTTCCCTTGCAGCTAGGTATGGTCAAGTGCCAAGAGGTTATCACTGGGAGTGTTTTGTGGTGGTTTCTGGCTCTTTGCTAGAGATTTAGCTGGTGCCTGCCCTTTGCCCATCATCTTTCCTTCTCCATCCTGCCACCTGGGAGGCAGATGTGAAGGCTGGTGCTGTGACCTCTATCTTGTGCCATGAGAACGGGAACCACACCCAAGGGATGGCAGAGTGATGGACAGGAAGGAGCCTGGGTCATTGAGGCCTCCGTGGAGTCACTAAACCAGTCCTGAACTGCTTACGTCTGGACTTCATTCACACAAGACAAAAGCCCCTCTTTTTTGATTATTGACTTTTTAAAAATCAAGTCTATGATATTATATTATGACTACATGTGTATAATTTGTACAAGCCGTACAATTTAAATAAAGCAGAAACTGCAATGCATGCTGGTCTTCCAAAGTGTAGAGCCTGATCAACCGGACCAGAGCATCCGGTGGGGTTACTGGAATCGCCCTGAGCCAGAGCTGTTGGTAGGTGCCGTGCACTCACAGCACTGCCATGCACAACAGAACGAGATGCTGGCCAGTCCTGCACCATCCTCACAACCGTTGCCATGTATGAGCCTGTTGTTGCAGCCACGGTGTCAATCCATCTCCTTTAGGGCCTGCCTCTTTTCAATGACCTTCTACTTTACCAAGCATGACATCCTTCTCTAAGGACTGGTCCCTTCTGATAACATGTCCAAAGTATGGGAGATGAAGTCTCACCATCCTTGTTTCTAAGGGGCATTCTGGCTGTGCTTCTTCCAACAGATCTGTTTGTCCTTCTGGCAGTCCACGGTATATTCAATATTCTTTGCCAACACCTTAATCCAAAGGCTTCATGCTTCTTCAGTCTTCCTTATTCACTTTCCAGATTTTGCATGTGTATGAGGCACTTGAAAATATCATGGATTGAGTCAGGTGCACCTTGGACCAGAGGGGGAAAAAAAAACCAAACTCACTGCTGTCGAGTCAATTTGACTCCTAGGGACCCCTCCTTGGGTTTCTGAGGCAGTATCTCTATGGAAGTAGATTGCCCAATCTTCCTTCTGAGGAGTGGCTAGTGCACCAGCCTTCTGGTTAGCAGTGAAATGCCTTAGGCACTATGCCACCAGAGCTCCCAGAGAGGGGATGTCATTTGCCTGAAGTCACACAGCAGGGGAAGGGCAGAGCTGGTTTGACCCCAGGGCCCAAGCTCTTAACCCACAACCCTCATTTCTCAGAAACTCTCAGTTTGAGGTGTTGTCTGACTTTCTCCAGAGTGTGACCCACACCTGCCCTGTATTTTAGGCCAAGACATTCTTTCCTTGTTTCTGAGAGGCCCCCAGAGCATGCTGGAAACATAAGAGGAGACCCTGGGTGTGGAATCCAGCTCTGCCCCGGCAAGCTGTGCACCTTGGGGAAGACCCCAGTCTCCCTAACCTCAGTTCCCCTGTCTAGTAGCAACCCCCCAGGCAGGGCAGTTGTCTTGCAGGTTCTCTGAGGTACTGTGTTTAGAATGTTGGACACCTCAAGAAAGGCAGAGCTAAACCCCATGAAGTGGAAATTGCTGGAACGTAGGTGATATCACTGGTGTGAAGAGGACTTGGACTCCTCAGCGCAAACTCTGGCATCGGTCCTGGGTTCAAATCCTAGCTCCACACTTAACGACTGTGTGACCCTGAGGAGATAACTTCCCCTGTTGCGGCTTTCCTCAGTGTCCTCATTGGAAAATGGGAACTCATTCATTCATTCAACACACACTTATGGAGCGTCTCTTCATGCTGGGCTGTTTCTAGGTAGTAGGGCTTGGGCATTGAGCAAGATGGACAAAGTCTGTCCTCTCGTGGGCTGATGTTCTAGTAGGGAAGCCAGATTGTAAAGAAACAGACAAGGATGTAGCACACAGGAAGATAACAAGGTACATGCAGAAAAGCAAGATGAGGGAGACGTGGTCAGGGAGGCTTCCCTGAGGAGGAAACCCCAGGGCAGAGACCTTAGTGGTGTGAGGCGTGAGGTACTACAGCAGTGGAGCCTGGCCCCTCCCATGACCCTGTGACTACTCCTGGGCTGAAATCTTTCTCAGAGCAGGGACACCAGCTCTGTGCCTCAGGTGCCAGCCCAGGGAAGACTGAGGGAGCCAGAGACCCTGCTCCCTGCTCTCCAAACCCCAGGGTCCAGCCCATGAGCAAGGCTCCTTCTCTCAGTCCAGCATCATTTCCTGCCTGGAGCCTGGAGGACCCTGATACTAGCCTCACCTCCTACAATCCACTCTCCCCTCTGCATCTGCGTGAATCTCCTATTGCCACTGCACAGCATACGCTCTTCTCTTGGAATTCTAGACGTCAGAGGTCTGAAATCAGTTTCCCTGGGCTAAAGTCAGGATGTCAGAAGGGCTGGTTCTTTCTGGAGGCTTCAGAACAGAAGCTGCTTTCTTGCCTTTCTCCGCTCCTATAGGAGCTCTGGTAGCGTGGTGCCTAAGGCACTTGACTGCTAACCAGAAGGCTAGCGGTTCAAACCCACCAGCCACTCCTCAGAGGAAGATGGGGCAATCTACTTCTGTAGTGATACTGCCTCGGAAACCCAAGGAGGGGTCGCTATGAGTCGAGTCCGACTAGATGGCACGTAACAACAACAACAACACAGGTGGCCTGTATTCCTCGGCTTGTGGACCCTTCCTCCATCTTCAAAGTGCTTCACTCCGGTCCCTGCTTCCGTCAACCCACTGCTTTCTCCTCTGCTGTAGCCAGAACTCCCTCTACCCCTTTCTCATTGGGAGACCCATGATTACATTTAGGACTCACCCCGAAAATCCAGGACAATCACCCCGTCTCTCAAGATTGCTATTTTAATCATACCTGGGTTACCCTTTTGCCATGTAAAGTAACATTCACAGATTCTGGGGATTAGGACATGGACATCTTGGGGGGCCATTATTCAGTCTGCCACAGAATCCAAAGGGACCCCCTGTTGGAGCCTAAGTCAGATCCTATAACTCCTCTGCTCAAAATCCTCCCATGGCTTCCACCTCCCTTAGAGTAAATGCAAAGCCCTTATGGGGTGTGTGTGGGGTAACCCTACACATCTGTGTCCTCGTTACTTCTCCAAACTCTCCCTCCATCACTCAGCCCCAGCCTCAAACACCTTCTCTGTGAATGGCCTCCTCACTATGCCACCAACAGTCCATGTAAGCTCCTACCCTAGGGCCTTTGTACATGTTGTTCTCTCTACCTGGAACCTCTCAGCCCAGCCTGTTCCCAAGGCTGATACCTCCTCAACTTCCAGGTTTCACCTTTTCAAGAAAAGCCTCCCAAGACCCCACCTTCTCTAGAACAGCCCTCTACCTCCAATGATCGAGATGGAATATTTGTTTTCTTTTTTATTGTCCATCTTCCCCAGTAGCCTGCCAGCTCCTAGAGGCCCAGCAGGAACTGGGTCTGTCTTACTCCTCACTGTGTCTCAGCACCAAGCACAGTGCTGGGGGCACATAGTAGGTACCCAGAAAAGACTTGCCTCATGAATCTCCGGCTGCCCAGTTCCAGACGCACCTCAATGCCGCTGTAGAGTCAAGTGCAAACTCATTTGATGGCATGCTGCATTGTCCGTGGCTTTTTGGTTTGATCTGCCTCCTCAGTTGGTGATGAGAACAGCGTCTCCACATGTGAGAAGCTGTACAACACCACCTCTCCTAGGCAAGCAAGGGCTTAGAAGGGCGTGGAGTGGAGGTGAGTTCTCTTAAGGACAGGAGTAGCTGTGGGGTCTAGCGGTGAAGAGCCTGGGTGTGGAGGGGCCACTTGGGCAAGTGTGTCCTCCCTCCATGCCTCAGTTTCCACATCTGTAGAATGGAATCATAAAAGAACTTACCCCATCGCAGCCACACTGTTGACATCTGAAGCCAGGTACTTCTTCAAAGTGGGAAGCTGTCCTGTGCCTTGTGGGATGTTTTGCATCGACCCACAAGGTGCCGATGGCACCTCCCCAGTTGTGAAAACCCAAAATGTCTGCAGACATTGCCAAGTGTCTCCTGGGGAACCAAATTGCCCCTGCTGAGGACAGCTGCTTCGTAGGAGTATCGTGGTAGTCGAAGGATGATGCACTTGCGAATCTGGCACTCAGGGAATGGCAACCACTATCACTCTGGCATCTCATGAAGAGGGTGGGCTCTGAGTCAGGTGGCCAGGTTGGAATCCCGGCCCTGCAACGCCTTAGAAGGTGGCCTTGCGCAAGTGGCTGTAGCTCTCTGAGCCTTGGTTTCCCCATCTGTAAAGTGGGATCATTATAGCAGTTAACTTCTTGGGAAGGAGATCCAATGGTGCAGTGGTTGAAACGTTTGGCTGTTAATCAGTAGGTTGATGGTTGAAACCCACCAGCCTCTCTGTGGGAGAAAGATGAGGCAGTCTGCTCCCGTGAAGATTTACAGCCTTGGGAACCGTATGGCGGCAGTTTTACTCTGTCCTATAGGGTTGCTATGAGTTGGAACTGATTCTATGGCAGTGGGTTTAATCTCTTAGGACTGCAGGATTAAGTGAGTTAACCCATGTGAAGTGTTTAAGACCATGCCTGCTGCATACTAAGTGTTCAATATGCAAGGACTCTGATGATGATGGTGATGGTAAAGATGACAGCAATGATGAAGGCTCCTGCAAAAAGTGTGAGCAACAGAAAAGGAGCTTTACCTTTGAAAATGCTCCCTGAGGTCCCCGGGGTGTGTGCCCCTGCCTTCATGGAAGACACGCAGGCACAGCCACCCACACCCAGGAAGGTGGCTCTGCCATCCCTCAGCCCTGCGTAGCCTTTTAATAATTAAGCTGGATAAGGGGTGATGAGGCTGGAAGGCCAGCAGTGACCAGGCCTGGCCTTGTTTGGCTTTGGTGACGTGATGGCCCTGGGATCATGACCTTCTCAAGCCCATAAACAGGGGGCTGGTCCTCAAGACTGGCAAGGCCAGGTCAAGGTCTGTGCTGGCGGCCTCACCTCCAAGTCATGCAGGGGGCGGGAAGGGAGTGCTGTGGAAGGAGAAGTGGTTTTCCAGGATCAGCTCCCCCTACACTTGTCTGGGCACCTCATTTCTCTCTCTCTCCTTCCCTCCTCAGCCCCTGTTCACTTTTCCCTCCACTTTATTGAGCACTTACTACCTGCTAGGCTCTGCAAAGCACTTTCCAGGATTGTCTCCTGTAACCCTCCCATTCCCCATCACAAGGGGGCTCTGTGCCCCTAAATGAGTGAGGTCCTATTGACTCCACTGCCCCGGGGAGGAGGCGGAGGCTGGGGGGCACTGGCTTGCAGGGCCAGAGCCTGATCCCAGCCACATGTGGGGTCGCCAGGCTCCAGTACTCGACCCACCTCCCCTGCCCCCTGCTCCACCTTTGCGCTCCCCCTCTCTTCCCTTCTCTCTCTGGCTCTGCCTTCGAACATCCTTCTGCTGGTGTTGTTCTTTACCTCAATGTCTCTCATTTTCTGTCTCCCTGTCTCTCTCTGTCTCTGTGCTTCTCTTCACTCCCTTCTCTCTCACCCTAACTCTCTGTCTCCCTGTCTGTCTGTCTGTCTCTCTCTTTCTCTGTATCTGTCTCTGTCTTCCTGCCTTCTTTCTCAGTCTATCTCTCTGTCTTTCTCTTCCCCCTCCTCTGCCTGTCTCCCGCTGCCTGCCCCGCCTCACAGCCTGTCTCTCTGCAGCCAGCCCTTGTCCCGACGCCAGCACATTATGTCCCTGGTCAGACCTTGACGTCAGGCAGGGCCTGGCAGGCGGCCACGGAACGCTGCCGGGCAGGCGGAGGGAGTGCTCGGCTTCCCGGTCCCCACTGTAGTGGCCGCCTGCCCACCGCCCACGGCAGCCAGGCCTCGGAGCACAGGCCTTCAGTTCTCCCGGGCTGGCCTCAGCTGGCCTGAGTGTGGACAGCGCCTGGTGAGCCTTGCCTGTAGCCTGGGCTGTGGGTCACCCTGCCCCCACAGCCATGAGAGACAGCTCTTCTCCCATCTGTCCCCTCCGTCCTGGTCCTGGATGGGAGATGGGACGTGGGATCGAGTCCCGACCTGGCCCTCAGGTCTACAGGGAGGGTCAAACCACAGGGTGGATGGCAGCCCCAGGAGGAGGGCCTGGCCCCAGCAGGAGCCCAGTGGGCATCTAAGCCAGCTGTCCTCAACAGGAGGAGGTCAGGGGCTCTGGGGTCACAATGACAGGGACCACGGCTGGCGTTAAGTAGGCCAGACCATGAAGGGACAGTCGAACACAACAAAGGAGCACTCCACCCAAAATACAAACCGTCCCCCACTGAGAAACTCTCCTCAAACCCCGTTGGTCTCAGGCCCCATCAGAGCTTGAATAAGTGATTTAAAAAATGCAATATTTCTTGTTGGGTTTGTTTGTGTTTTTCTCCTGAGTTTCAAAGCAATGCAGTTTCCTTGAAGAACATTTTAGGGCACCCAAGCATTCTAGTTTAAAAACAAGTGTTGGGGTCAGACAGACCTGGGTCAAATCCAGCTGTGTGACCTCAGGCCAGTGGCTTCACCTCTCTGTGCCTCAGTTTCCTCATGTATAAAACGAGGATAATAAATGCACTTGCCTTAGTAGTAGTCTTTTCTCTTGTTCTTATTTGAAATATGGAGGCACCCTGGTGGCACAGTAGTTAAGCACTTGGCAGCTGACAGAAAGGTCAGTGGTTCGAACCCACCAGAAGCTCTATTGGAGAAAGATGTGGCAGTCTACTTCTGTAAAGACGACAGCCTTGGAACCCCTATTCTGTTCTGTAGGGTCACTGTGTCTCAGAATCAGCTCGACGGCAATTTTTTCTTTTCTTTTTTTCAAATATAAGAAATAGAGAAAGTATCAAGAGGAAAATAAGGAAGGCCGTGCAGAGAGAGCGGCTTGAATGTGTTAGTGGAGCTTCAGCTCGGTGACATGTTGATCTTGATGTCCTACATGTGTCTGCTTTTTCATTTAAAACTGGGCCACAGAATTTAAAACTAACTTAAAGCTTCATTTAAAAATATCCCTACTTTTTTTTTGAATAGATAATACATGCAATTGAAAGGTCCCGAAGGCGTCCAGTGAGAAACGAGGCTTTCTCCCACCCAGCCTCCTTTCTCCCAAAGCAAACATGGTTGCCTGTTCCTTGGGTGCCCTCCCTTCCCTGGTTTCAAATCATCTTTGGACACATGATTTCTAACCCTCTTATTAATTTTTTTTAACTCACTCAATTATAAAGCATGGATTTTAGAAAAGTGTTAGAAAGCATTATCTAAATTACCTATCTGATTATCTAAAAGTGTTAGATTATCAGAAGGAAGAGGAAAACGGAGCCCCTGAGACCTCACCACACCATTAACATTTCGGAACACACCCTCACGGACTTTCTCCATCGCGTGATGCATATGCACGTTCTTGTAGCACCAGGTATCTGTCCTTCTTGGTGCTGGCCAGTTTGTGATGATGTGTCTGTGTACCGATTGGTCATCCTCTGCCTTCCCCACTCGGCGGTAAGCTCCAGGAGGCAGGGACGGCCATGTCTGTGTCTCCAACACCCAACAGAATGCCCAGCATATAGTAGGTCTGCACGGAATGTTGTCTGAATAAATGAATAACTCAATACTGTTCTGTGACCCATTTTTTTTTTTTCACTCACCATATCGTGTACATCTTTCCACATCGCTTCACAGCGGATCCCCATTTTTCATGTCTGCACAGAGGCACCACAATAAACATCTTTTTGATGCTAGCCAGAAGCTTCTGCCCCCAACTGGGAAATTCTTTTTCCAGCACAGATCTGTTAACAAATTCCATATGCTCTACCCGCGCCCCAGCCCTTTGGCCATTTACTTTCAGCCTGACACTTCACTGGTTACATGGGCCCATTGTTTTCTGGGACAAGTCAAGATTTACTGTTCGTCTCTGACATCATGTTTTTCCAGAGAAGCTTAAGAGTGAAGAAGTCAGACTCTCCCCTTTACCCTCTACCTCCATGTCCCTAGTTCAGGGTTCCAGGGATTTGCTGAGTCGTGAATTTCACTGTAACTCTTGCCTCCCTGGCTGCCTCTCTGCTAGGGGCACACCCCAGGCTTGTCCCCACCTCAGGGCCTTTGCACTGGCTCTTCCTCCTGCCTGGAATATGCGTCCCTCAGAATTTGCTCAGCTCACTTTCTCACCTGCTGAGATTTCTGCTCAAATGGCACCTCCTCCAGGAGCCCTTCCTTAACCATTCTTTCTCCATTACCACCTCCAAGTCACTTATGCAGTTTCACTCTTCTTTATCAAACACTGATCACTACCAGGCATGTTATGGGATGAGATAGTATTGCATTTCATTGTATTGATCATGTTAATATTTTGGGGTTTGCTTGTTTAGGGGCCAGTTCTCTAACTGTGACACCAGCTGAGTCACCCTTTAATAAACTCATCTTTGTCCTTGAGAGCAAGGACTTCTTTTTTTTTCTGCCTTATCCATAGCCCCAGTACCTAAAACAGGGCTGGAGGATTGTAGGTGCTGAGAATATGAGTTGAATGAAGAAATGCTGTGCAGGAGTCCAAGGCTTCTCCCAAGGCTCTCATTCATTTATTTACCATTTTATCTGTTGAGCACTGACAGTGTGCACAGCCTGCCTAGGTGCTGGGAGTACCAAGTGGACAAGGCAGACACGTCCCTCCCCTTGAGGCTGGGCAGTGGGCAGGGAGTCGCATGGACGTCAGATGACGACATCCAGATGGCCTTGCTGGCTTCAGATGGTAGCGCGGGAATGGGGCTTGGAGTCTGGTGTGAGGGTGGTGCAAAAGGGAGTGACGTCACTGCTACCTTTACTTCTCCCCATAGTTCTCTCACCATTACTGGAGGAGAATAAACCAGGGATGCCGGAAACCTTTCTGTATTCCTCCCACAAGCTCCGTCAGTCTTTGCTCGTGGAGCTGACCTTTGCCCTATTTCTGGCTGCCTGGCATTTTGTGTACACCCTGTATACCCTTTGTACCTTCAGGGAATTTCTCATTTTAGGAGCCCTTACCTGCCCAAGATAAACACCAGAAAACTTGCTTTCCCAGCTTCCCTTGCAAGTTGGGTGCAGGCATGTGACTTGGGCTTCACCAATAAGACACGGTGCAGAAAATGCAGTGGGAGGACTCCTCAGGCAGAAAGCTGGCCCATCTTAGCAGTGGGCCTCCCTGGGCAGCCCTTCTCTAAAACTTGGGCCTTGCTCCTGACTGTGTAGCCTCTGATCCTACCTTTGTGGTCCACCTGGGGATTCTGTGAACCACCCAATGACCTTTCATAAACTCATTATCTGTGTGAACTAACTAGAATGGACTCTGTTGCTTGCAACTAAGACCTCCTGACTGACAGCAGACCATTCCAGATCTCCTAAGCTTCATGGTTAATGACTTCTTACCAATATCTTTTATTCAAGAACTATGAAGAAATGCCCATCTCTGACTAATTTTTGACCACTGGAAGGAATGATCTGGAAGATCAGAATCCTCATCTTGGTTCCATCATGGGTCCTTACATCCCCTGCTGAGGGACCTGATGTCAGCTGAAAATCATTTGGAAAGCAATTGGATGACAGGTATCAATAGCCTTAAGAATGTGCATGTTCTAAAACTATAAAGTTCGTCAAAGAAAAAGTAGGGGCAAACTTGGGAGCCTAATTTAAGGCATAAACAGACTTTCAAACATAACCAAAAATGCACAAACAGCAGAAGATAAGCTAGATGACTGGAACCTTCTAAAAATTCAATTCTTGTGTACATCAGAAAACTTCTCCAAAAGAGTAAAAAGAGAACATTACAGATTTTGGGGGAAAAAAATCTGGCAACAACATATCTGACAAGGGACTTACCTCTAAAAGTTATAGAAAACTTCAACACCTCAACATGAAAAAGTCAAACAATCCAAACAGAAAATGGGCAGAGGACATGAATGGACACTTTACCAAAGAAGATATTTAGTCAACCAAGTGCATGAAGAAATGCTCATGGTCACTAGCTATTAGAAAGATACAAATGAAAACAATGAGATATCATCTCACCCCAGCAAGAATAGCAAAGTTCAGCAAAACAGAAAACAACAAATGCTGGTGAGGATGTGGAGAAATTGGAACCCTCATACATTTCTGGAGGGACTGTAAAATGGTACAACCATTGTGGAAAATGGTATGGAGTTTCCTTAAAATGTTGAAAATAGATAGAGCATGTGTGAGGCCATAAAATAAACCTTAATAAATTTAAAAACATTGAAATACTACAAAGCATCTTCTCAGATTACAATGCTATAAAATTAGAAATCAACAATAGAAAGATAAATAGAAAAAGAGCAAACACATGGAAACTGAATAACACCCTCCTTCAAAACTACTGGGTAATAGAAGAAATAAAAAATGAAATAAAAAAATGCCTTGAATCGAATGAGAATGAAAACACAACATACCAAATTCTCTGGGACACAGCAAAAGCAGTGATCAGAGGGCAATTTATAGCAATAAAGGTACACATCAAAAAAGAAGAAAGAGCCAAAATCAACACCTTAATACAACATATCCATTAGGAAAAGAGCAGCAAAAAAAGCCTACAGTCACCAGAAGAAAAGAAATAATAAAGATTAAGCAGAAATAAATGAAGCAGAAAACAGAAAGACAATAGAAAAAAATCAACAAGACTAGAAGTTGGTTCTTAGAAAATCGACAAACCACAGGCAAACTTAACAGAGGAAAAGAAGGAGAAGATGCAAATAACACAAATAAGAAATGAAATAGGTGATGTTAACCAGCCGTATAAAAAGGATAATACCAGGATACTGTGAAGGACTGTACACCAACAAATTTGAAAACCTAAGAGAAATGGGCAGATTTCTAGAAACACACTACTTACCTAAACTAACACAGATTGAGATAGGGAATTTGAACAGACTTATAACAAAAGAAGCAATTGAACAGATCATTAAAAAAAAAAAAAAAAAACTATCAACAAAAAAATGTCCTGGCCCAGCTAGTTTCACTGGAGAATTCTACCAAACAGTCAGAGAAGAGCTGACACTAATCCTACCCAATCTATTCCAGAACATAGAAAAGGATGGAATCCTCTCAATTTCATTTTATGAAGCAAGCATAAGTCTGATACCTTATCCATATCCCCAGTACCTAAAAGAGGGCTGGAGGATTTTAGGTGCTCAGAATAGGGGCTGAAGGAAGAACATCTGCACAGGAGTCCAAGGCTGAATAATCAGGTATCTCTGGGCAAAAGGGAGTAATATACCCATGACCACATATAAGTTACTTTGGCAGATGATATTTCTACCTTTGTATTTGTAAGTGCTATAAAAATGTCTACATAAATAGAACTAACAGGGAACAAAGTTATGGAACTTCTTTGCCACAGCCCACCATCCTGAGGGAGCAAGGTGTTGGACCTGGGGGCTCGGGACCATGGTCACAGGGGACATCAAGCTCAATTGGCATAACATACTACACAAAAACATTGTTCTACATCCTACTTTGGTGAGTAGCACCTGGGGTCTTAAAAGCTTGCAAGCAGCCATCTAAGATGCAACTATTGGTCTCTCCTCATCCAGAGAAAAGAAGAGTGAAGAAAATCAAAGATTCATGGAAACAATTAGTCCAAGGGACTAGTGGACCATGAGAACCTCAGCCTACCTGACCCTGAGACCAGAACTCGCTAGCGCCCAGCTACCAATGCCAACCACTTGGAAAGGGATCAGAATTGGAGATCCTGGATAGAGTGAGAGAAAAATGTGGAACAAAATTCAAAATTATAAAAAAAAGACTGGGCTTACTGGTCTGACAGAGACTGGTGAAATCCCTGAGACTATGGCCCCTGCTCACCTTTTGGGCCTGGAATTGAACCTACTCCCAGGGCTTAACTCTCAGTCAAACAATAGACAGGCCTATGAAGTGAACAGTTATACCAGGGAGGTGCACTCCTTAGAACAATCAACCATGGAAGATCAGAAGGGCAGCATTTGTACAGGAAGAGCGCTCACAGCATAGGCAAAGAACTTACCCTACACATGGAAAGGGTAACCACAGGAGAAAGTGGGAAGAGAGTTGTTACATGGTGGGGACTGCAATCAATGTCACAAAACAAAGTGTGTATGAAGTGTGGAATGGAAAATTGATTTGCTCTGTAAACTTTCACTCAAATCACAATAAAATGTTAAAAAAGAGAGAGAAAGAATGTGCATGTTCTTTGATGCCCAAAACCCTTCCATGGGATTCTGTACTAAGGAGATAGCCACAAATAGGGAAAATGCACAAAGATGTTCACAACAGAATTATTTAGAGTAGTGTGAAATCAGAAATGACCTAAATACTGAATGATTTAAAAAAAAAAAAAAAACCACTGCCAGTGAGTTGATTCTGACTCATAGAGACACCATTGGGTTTCCAAGGCAGTAAATCTTTACAGTAGATTGCCCAGCGATGAATTAGGTGATGATTCCTAAAAGAATATTAGCGACAGTTCCTCCAGGGGGGAAAAAAAATATTAATGCAATATTTATGATTAGAAATGTCAGAAAAGCCAAGCTCCGGTGGTGTAGTGCCTAAGGCACTTGACTGCTAACCAGAAGGCTGGTGGTTCAAACCCACCAGCCACTCCTCAGAAGGAAGGTTGGGCAATCTACTTCTGTAGAGATACTGCCTCAGAGACCCAAGGAGGGGTCTCTGTGAGTCGGGTCTGACTTGAAGGCAGTGAGTGGTTTTTTTTGGCTTTTCAGTGAGATAAAAATTGGCTTATCTGATACATTAAAAGAGAGGAAGCAGCAGTGCCGGGTGGTTTCACAAACTCGTAAGGTTTGTGAACTCAGGTTCCTTTTCTCTTGTTGCTCTGCCATGGCCCAAGATGGCCATCCAGATTCTGGCCATCACATCTGTATTGCAGCCATTAAGAAGGATGGAGGAGGTGTGTGCACTGCCTCCCTTAAGGACAGTACCTGGAAGTTACTTATATCCCATTGGCCAGAACTTAGTCACATGGATGCACCCAGCTGCAAGGGAGGCTGGGAAATGTAGTTTTACCTGGGTAACCACATGCTCAGCTCAAACTTGCGATTTTTATTACTAAGAAAGAGGGAGATTGGGAAATTGAGGAGAATCAAGGATCTCTGCTACAATAGGCAATAATTAAAAATCGTGTCCAAGAGGATTTTGTAATAAATGAAAAATGATTTTGTATAGTTTGGGGAAAGCAGAATTGAAAATTGTGTACACAGTATGATTGCAACTTTGAAGTAAATCTTCAAAATGAAGAAAGCTGCTTAGAGGATGAAACTTCCAGAAAATTGGCCTTTGAGGGTCGTCCAATAGGAAATTTTATTTTTTATTATTTCTATTCTTCCATAGTTTCCAAGTGTTTAATAATTAAGCAAACTGAACTCACTTCACAGAAGAAGTCCCTGTGTAGGTTATAGAATCCGTTCATGCTCCTATTCATGTTGGGCAAGTTCTGTGCTCCAGCGTACTAAGGCAGCTGGTGAGAAAGGAGAAATAAAAGCGTCTTCAGCCGCAGACAACATGATTTGTAAATAGAGAAAAGTAAGATGTCCACAAGAAGTGACTAAAAAAGAGGGACCTGGGACTAAACTGCCAGGTTCAAGTCACAAGCTTTGTGGAATACTAACTCCATGACCTTGAACAGACCACTAAAAAAGAACATAGGATTTCCAAGGCTGAAAATCTGTATGGAAACAGACAGCCTCATCTTTCTTCCATGGAGCAGCTCGTGGGTTTGAACCGCCAGCCTTTTGGTTAACAGCCGAATGCCTTATCACAGTGCCACCAGAACTCCTTTGAACAGACCACCAGCCTCTTTGTTTCTGCATCACTTCAATAGAACAAATACCAGCACCCACCCCTTAGGGCCGTGATGAGAACTGGTTGGAGTTAGTTTGGGTAAAATACCTGGAACAGTGCCTAGGACAGAGGAAGTTCTAGAACAGTAACTGTCAACTGGGGGCAGTTTTGTATACCCCCCCCAGGGGACATGTGACAGGATCTGGAGTCGTTGGTGGCTGTCACAATCAGGGGACATTGCTACTAGCATTTAGTGGGTCAAGGCCAGGAATGCTGCTGACCATCCTACAATGTCCAGGACAAGGCCTGCAACAAAGAGGTATTCAGCCCCAAATGTCCGTGGTCCCGAGTTGAGGAAGGTGGCCACAAACAAATCAGCTATGCCCAAGATGGGAACAGTTTCCTGGCTTTTGCTCTTAGGAGCTTTGGCAGAGGTCAGCTGTGGACGTGCGTCTGTGTCCTTGTACGAGTCCTCCTGCAGGTTCTGTTACTGGGGGCAGAGCTGCTACGGCTCCAGCTCTTCACTTGCAAATGCTCCCTCTTCCCATATTCCCTCTAGAGGGCCTTTCAACTTGCCTCAGACACTGAACTAGGTGGTTGGGAAAGCTCCCTGGGGAGCTGTGAGAAGGAGGACGGCCAGTAGCAGCCAGCCGAGTGATGATGCTGCGGCCGCCGTCGGCCACGAGAACAGTGGCACCAGCATGTTTCCTGAGTGTTTATTTTGTGGCTAGTACTGAACACGCCACGTAGACTCACTCATCTGGTCCTCTTGAAACCCCTGGGGGAGGCACTCCCGGCACCCTCATTTCAAAGATGAGGAAACAGGCTGCCAGGCAGCATGGAAGACCGGGTCAGCACTGTGCCACCAGCAGGCTCTCCACGGACCTCTGTGCCTGGCTGTGCATCAGCATCGCCTGAGGACCATCGAAAACACAGATTCCCGGGTGCCTTGCTGGACTAGGAAGGCTGAGCTTGGTCTGGAATCAAACAGATCTTGGTTTGAATTTCAGTTCTTCCATGTCCTGAGGTAAAAAGAAGGTGGCATGAGCCCTGCGTCAGAGGGTGGCAGAGAACCTATGTCACACGCTATGCGTGGGGCCTGGTATACAGTAAGTGCTCACCATGTGCCAACTTTTATTTGTCATTTTGGAGAAGGGCCCGAGAATCGTTGTGTGCATTGCGCACATGTGTGTGTATGCACACTCGTGTGTGTGTGTGTGTGTGGTTAAGCTCCTTAATTCAGATGTGCATGGCTAGTCACTCATTTCTCCATTCATTGATAATCTATACACTTGTCGATCCATCTATCCATCCATCTAACACTCTATTCGCTGACAATGACCCAGCAGCATCCATCCGCCCACCCACCCTCCCATCTCTCCATTCTTCCATCCCTCCAGCTTTCATGGTTCCATCTATCCACCTTTCTACTCATCCCCTATCCGTCCACCCATCAGCCATCAATCCATCCACCCACCCTTGCTCATTCACTGTCCTTCTGCTCATTCACTCACCCATCCTTCCATTCCTCCCTTCTTCTATCCATCCCTCCATCCCTCCATCCAATAAATATCTGCTGAGTTTCTCCTTTGTGCCAAGCCTTGCGCTGGACCCAGAGGAACCAGGAACAGATAAGACTTGTCCATAACCTCATGGAGCTCCCAATACAGTGTGAGGGACAGATAAGATGGATGGTAGGAAGTGCTTGTTCATTCGTGTTTTTCAGACATGTTTCATAGTGTCTCATATGTGTCAAGCACAGTGTTAGGCCCTGAGAAACAGAGATAAAGGGAATGATCCTTGGGCCCCCATCTAATATGGGAAAGGGAAGTAAATATGAACCAAGGCAGGAAGTGTTCATTCAGTTACCATTTCGTTCATTCAGCACATGTTTGCAGATGCCTCCCACATGCCAGACCTGGGCTCCGGGGACACCAAGATAGAAAATACTTGGCCTTCACCATGTGGAGCATAGTTCAGTGGAGGAACTAGTCCAATAGAGAATTACAGCCGAGTATGATCCGGGCTGCAGTTGGAGTGAGAATAGGGGCTCCTGGAAGCAAGAAGGTAGCCCAGGAAGCTTTCTGGAGGAGGTGGGGTCTGTCAGTTAGCTCTCCCCCAGGCCCCCAGGGCTTCCTTTCCCCCCTTCCGACAGAGTGTGAAGGTCAGATTCAGGGGCCCTAGGGCACCCCTTTCCTCCCACCCGGCCAGCCCCCTTGAGACTGGGAGGAGTGAGGGCTGAAGCGGCTGAACTCCAACTCTGTCTCCAGGCAAGGCTCTGGGCAGCTGCCTGGCCAGACCTTGGAGACTCTCCCACAGGGACCAAGGTCCATTGGTGACATTGAGGTTGTTTGTGCAAATGTGCTTCATTTTTCGAGGTAGATTTGTTCACAGAAAAGAAAAACAAACTCAACTCAACTGGCATGACTTACTGTAGGGCAGGGAAGGGGTGCCTTCTTGGAATGGAGACGCTGGTGTGGTGAGAGTGGGACATGAGCAGGGCAGAGGCCAGGCGAGGAGGGTGCAGTGGGCAGGTCACGCTGGGCCCCACAGCCTCGCAGGAACTTGAGCTTTGATTCAAAGGGTAACAGGAAGTGTGAAACCAATGGGTTAAAAAGATAAGATTCACAACATCTGGATGGCTAGTGACTCATTCATTTGCTCATTCACTCATTTCAATGATATGGGGCACTGCTCTGTGCCAGGCACTGACCTGGACCCAAGAAGATGGGAGAGCACACCAGGCACAGCTCCTGCCTCCTGGGGCCAGAGGGGACACTGACCCCAAATCACGGACTCACGCACTGAAATGCAGATGGTGACAAGCACCATCAGGGAAGGCTTCTCTGAGGAGGTGGCACATCATTCATTCATTCAGCACCTGCTGTGTGTCAGGCACTGTGCTGGGCTCAGAGATGCTGGGGGAACCAGACAGACTGGTCCCTGGCCTCAAGGAGCTGACACTCCAGTAAAGGAGACAAACTTAGAAACGAACAACAATGACACAATGCAATAAATGTGACTGGGGTTCAAAGAGGGCCTGTGGGAGCAAAGAGGGCTTCCTATAGGAAGGGGAATGAGTTAGTGAGGTGAGGGGTTATGTATGGGTGAGGGAGTGGCAGGATAGGGTATCTCTGGTGACTTGCTGGGCCAAGGCAGGGAAAGGATGCTATGGCTTTGGGAGAAGGTCAAGACACTTGGGAAGGAGACCCAAGGTGGTAGACACTGCTTTCCTCCTATCTTCCATCTCTCTCTTCTTCTGTCCTTCCATCTGTCCAACCTTGGACCCAACCTGTCCAAGCCTCAGAGGGCAGCGCGCATCCATGGGGCTCTCTGTCTCTCTATCTCCCCACCCTTCAGTCCCTGCCACTACCTGACAGCCTCTCTGCCCCTGTTTCTCTTCCTCCGGATTGCTCTGCTCTGCGCTGGCCATCTTGGTGAGACGTCAGTAAGAGACAGAGATACTGGGAAAAACCCCGGTGGGTGGGCAGGAAGCAAGGTCAGGGGCACAAGGACAGCTGAGTGCAGGGACAGGCAGTGACTGAATGTTCTGTTTTGGAAAGACAGCTCTGGTCAGGGGCGAAGGTGGCTGACCACGAAACCTGATAACCTGGCCAGACTCTGCTCTCTCTGGTTCTCTGGCCAGCAGCCGCATGACCCGGTGGATGCTACGCAGAATTTTCCCAGAGGGAGGAGGAGAAGGGGGGAAATTGCCACGGGCAGCTTTTCCTCTGGCAAGTGGGACCAACAGGAAGGAATGGAAACAAGGGAATAACGAATTCTCAAGCGAGAACTCAGTGTGGTTTGGAATTGGAACGCCCTGCTCATTTTCCACATGCTTTTCAAAGTGTTAATAATTAAGCACTTACTGAGTCCCTGGGTGGTGCCACCAGTTAATGCGCTCGCCTGTTAATGCGCCAGAAGGTTGGCGGTCTGAGTCACTCTGAGGCCTCAGAAGAAAGGCCTGGCAATCTACTTCCGAAAAATCAGCCATCGCAAACTCTCCGGAGCACAGTTCAACTCTGACCCACACGGGGCCGCCATGACTCAGAATCAGCTCAGGCAACTGGTGCCAGGCGCTGTACTGGGTATGCCACTGCTGCCCTCACAACGGAACCTTATGATTTAAAGCCCTGGCCTTGGGAGCCAGACCGCGTAAGTCTGAATTATGGCTTTGCCAGTTACTGGCCGCATGACCTTCCCTAAGTTCCTTAACCCTTGAGGGAGTCAGGTTCAAATCCCTGCTCTATCGCTTCCTAGCTCTGGGGCCTCGAGTAAGTCTTGCATCAGGTTTCTTACCTGTTAAGTAAAGATGATCTTAATTCTCACCTCGCCAGGTGGCTGGGAGATTGTAGGTGTATAATGTAGATTGAGAGCACTCACTTTGCAGGTGAGGAAAACAAGTCCCAAAGAGGTCCATTTGGAATTCCTCATGCATCCGGCAGGTACTGGGCACCTACTGTGCCCCAGGCCCCAGGACACCTCTGATGTGCTAGGACCCAGGTTCTTCCTGCTCTGGAAGACCAAACCAAAAAAAGGAAAAACTAACAAACTCACTGCCATCAAGTCAGTTCCAACTCATAGAGACCCCCACTGGGTTTTCAAGGCTGTAAATCTTTTCAGAAGCAGACAGCCTCATCTTTCTTCCAGGAAACAGCAGGTGGGTTTGAACCACCAACCTTTTGGTTAGCAGCCAAATGCCTTAGCTACTACACCACCAGAGCTGCCCTGGAAGACAGCAGTGAACAAGCTGGAGCAGGAGGCAGGTCCTCTTGGTGCCCTCTTTAGTCCTGATAGCAACCTCTGACACAGGTGTTATTGTCCCCATCTCTCAGAGAGGCGAGGGGGATACAAGGTTCATGAGCACCTGTTCTCTGGGCTGCTCTTCTGTGCTTCCGTGACAACAGTCCCCCTGCCCCCCGCACTTCCTACCCTGTCAGAGATAACAATGGCCTTGACTTTTTCATATGCACAGCTGTGTGCTCCTGCCTTGGTATCCCCCAGAACCTGGCCCAGCGTTGGCTTCAGCTGTGTTGATTGCACCAGACAGAATCTGGTTGCCCAGAGAGCTGGAATCTGGGGCAACTGGGCCGGCCCTCAATTACTCTCCCATTCTCAGCCTGCTTCTTTGCTCCGTGGCAGCCAATGCAACACAGACACTGCAGGTGACAAGCACAGGCAGTGGGGAGGATGAGACAGAACGGGTGGTCTGGCTGTGTGACTGTGGGCACAGCACTTCACCTCTCTGAACCTCGGCTTCCTCATCTGTGGAATGGGCACGGTCATCGTAATCCCCATCTCTTTAGTTGATGTGAAGAATAAAGAGTGTGGCCATGGTGCCAGGCAGGTGCTCAGAAAATGACAGCTGTCCCTACCGTGTGGCAAATGTGCTGAGGCCCAGTGTCCCTAACTCAGCCCCAGTTCCCCTCCCTCAAGCCCACTCTGCTCTGCATGGCTCCTGGTTATGAGGCAGTACAGCCCATCTGACAGTGGTCAAATCCCACCCTGCCACTTGCTAGCTGTGTGATCCCAGGCAAGTGACCGAAACCTCTCTAGACCTCAGTTTCTCCAGCCATGAAACAGACACGGTAATAGTCCCCACCTCATTGAATTGTGACGATCAAATGCGTGAATGAGTGTAAAGGGCTGGGATCCGATCGGGCCAGCCGGGAAGGCTATGCTGGCTGTTCTCCATCCAGGGGGAGAAGGGACCTGCTGGCTTCTGTGTGTTCCAGGGACTCAGGGCCAGCACCGTAATGAGGGAGCTGGGTACCAATCCTGACCTGAACCAGAAGGGAATTTGAGAAAGCAAGGCTGACGGTGTGGGTGACGAGCTGTGACAGGCGTCGCGTGGCCCCAGAGAAGGGCTGCTCCACACCTGTCCTTCCACAGGACCCAGCGTGGTGCCCTGGTCTCGCCATCAGTGAACGCTCAGCCCTTCCAGTTGTGCAGCCTAAACCCTGACATCAGCTCTTGTTCCTTCATTTCTGTCCCATCGGATCCAGCAGCAAGTCCTGTCGGTACCACCTCCCCGTGTCCCCACAGCCACGGGCTACAGCCACCCCTGGGCCAGGTCACTATCCCTTTCCACCTGGACTGTTGCAGGCACCTCCTCTGACTGCCCCCCTCTGCCCGCACCCCTAATAGTCCATACTCTGCACACAGCCAGAGGGCTTCTGTCAGAACTTAGTTCAGATCACACTCCTCTCTGCTCAGAGCTCTCCATGGCTCCCACTTACCCAAAAGCAAAGCCTGGCCTTTCCTGTGACGTGCAAGGCTCTGCATGCTGCCCCTCACCAACATGACCTCTCTTCCTCCCATGTTGCCCCTCTGTTGCTCAGCTGCAGCCACACTGGCCTCTTTGTGGTCATTCTCACACACGCCAGGCACAGAGCTGCCCCAGGGCCTTTGCATTTGCTGCTCCCTCTGCTGGGAGCACTCTTCTTCCAGATAGCCCTTTTGCTCATTCCCCTATCTCTTTCAAATCTCGATTATCAACTGTTTGCTCAGTGAGACCTTCCCTGACTGCCCACTGAAATGTGTACCTCTCTGATGCCCCGCAGCCCTTCCCTGGTTTCTTTTTCTCCTTAGCACTTAACGCCATTGAGCACCACGTATTTAATTGATCTGTTCACTGTTCATCCTCCGCCTGTTCCCTACACCATGTCAACATGGTGAGAATAGGGGTTTCTGTGTCCAGCGTTGTAGCCTGATACACAGGTGAGCAATAAACATGGGTTGGATATATTACCTTAGGCTCCAATGGAGAAGGGACTATGGAGGCAAGGGGGGGAGCTGGAGACCTGGGAAGAGGTTACTGCAATGGCCCAGGTGAGAGAGGGTGAATCCAGGCCAGCTGGGGAGGAGTGGTTGCTTCTGCATGCTTTTTCTTTTTCTTTAATTTTTATTATGATTTGGGTGAAAGTTTACAGAGCAAACTCATTTCCATGCAGCAGTTCATACTCATTTTGTTTCATGACTTTGACTGCAATTCCCCACAATGTGACAGCTCTCTTCCCATTTCCTCCCTGTAGTTACTTCTTCCCTGTGTCCTTCTTTCCTATGCATTCCTGCCCCCTGAGCTGTCTCCCTGTGCAAATACTGCCCTTCTGTTCTCCCACAATTGATCGTTCTAAGGAGTGTATCTACCTGATGTAAATGTTCCCCTGTAAGCCTGTCTATTGTTTGGCTGGAAGCCACAGGAGTGAGTTCAATTCCAGACCTGAAGAGTAACTGGGAGCCATAGTCTCAGGGGTCTCACCAGGCTCTATCAGACCAGTAAGCCTGGTCTTTTTTTTATGATTTTGAGTTTGTTCCACGTTGTTCTCCCACTCTATCCAGGATCTCCTGCACTGGTCCCTTTCCGAGTGGTAGCCAGACACCATCTAGTTCTTCTGATCTCATGGTCATATAGGCTGAGGTTCACATGGTCCACTAGTCCCTTGGACTACTTATTTCCATGCTTCTTTGGTTTTCTTCATTCTTCTTAGCTCTGGACAAGGAGGGAGCTATTGTTGCATCTTGATGGCCACTTGCAAGCTTTTAAGAGCTTCTGGGTGTCTTTTGAAGGTAAGTAGTGAGGGTTTTGCTGGTGGCTGGGTTGTTGGGATGAGAGAAGGAGAGGAGTCAAGGTCGACTTCCCAGTTTCTGGCCTGAGCATCAGGAGCGATGGAGATGCCATTGACCAAAATGAGGATGTCAGTGGGAGAAGCAGGCTTCAGGGAGATCATGAGATCAAGTGGGTATGTAGAGTGTGAGCTGTCTCTTAGTGCTTGGTAAGGCCACGTCATCATTCTGGACAGGAACTCAGGCCCCAGCAGAGAGAAACACAGAGCCCGTGCCTTCTTAGTGCTTTGGTGTCTTAAATTTGAAAGATAGTGCCACTTATTTAAGGTACCCTGCTGGCTCAGTGGTTAAAGTGCTTGGCTGCTAGCCAAAAGTTGGTGGTTCACATGCATCAGCCACTCCACAAGCGAAATACGTGGCAGTCTGCTACCATAAAGATTGCAGCCTTGGAAACCCTACAAGGCAGTTCTGCTTGGTCTTATAGAGTCACTATGAGTCAGAACCAACTTGATGGCAATGGGTTCAGGTTTTGGGGGCACAATGGCTAAGCACTCATCTACTAACTGAAAGGTTGGCAGTTCGAACTCACCAGCTGCTCCATGGAGAAAGGTCTGCCAGTCTTCTCCCGTAAAGATTACAGACCAGGAAACCAGAATTGTACTGACCTATAGGGTCACTATGAATCAGAACTGACAACACAAAAACAACCACGTATTTACCAGGAAACTTTGAGCTGATGACATCATTCCCCCATGCCTCAGTTTCCCCATTGTAAGTAGGATAATGACCCCTACCTCCCAGGGTCATTGTGAGGTTCACTGAACTCATCCTCGGCGGTGTCTGGTCCCCAGTGGTACACGGGTCGACCTGGCTCCTTCCTTGCCCGGCCCCCTTGCTAGCTGTCCTCCAGGGGGTTGTGCTGTGAGGGTTATTTTTAAACATGGCTCTGGCTGGCTGGGCAGCAGCCCTGAAGGCCACGGGAAGACCACAGGGCTAGCAACATCCCAGCATCATCGACGCCAGGAGACCACAGCGTGGAAACATCAGGGAGGCCGCCCTGTGCTCCTGCCCTGACTTGTAACCCTTTATGCAAAATTATGTCATGTCACCTGATGCTGTTTATAAACTTAGTGTGACCTTTCCCAATCACAGCAGTGGAAGGGGGAGCTGCAGCCCAGCCTCCCCACGTATTCCTCCTCTCATCAGGAACTGTTGGTGACCACTCCTGCTAGCCCACATTCACACAGAGCGAAGGCGGTGTGGCTGGCCTCTGGCCAGACTTTGCTGG
The DNA here is from genome assembly GCF_000298275.1 of Orycteropus afer afer. Classification (NCBI taxonomy): domain Eukaryota; kingdom Metazoa; phylum Chordata; class Mammalia; order Tubulidentata; family Orycteropodidae; genus Orycteropus; species Orycteropus afer. Next base: position 5,904,763 of record NW_006921636.1, read on the forward strand.
GGCATTTCATCACCTCTGAGCACCTCGCAGCTGACCAGCCCTGGAGTATTTTTAAACCCTGGCCTCGGCCAACCTCTTTGCCACATTCCAGTCGGGGCTTGGATTTAGTGAGTGTCCCAGTTAGGGTAGCTGGGAGTTTGGGATTTGTTCTACAACAAACACTTAACCACATTCCAGGACCTGGGGCCTACTGTGTGTCAGACTCTATAGCGGGGATGGAGGTTCTAGGGCCCCCACCCACAGAGATGTCCCCTCAGAGCTCACAGCCTGGCAGGGACACAATGTCCAGCCCACACCATGACAAGCACTAAAACAGAGACTAAGATAGAAATTACAACTCGCATACCTGCACATTTACATTACTGGCCAGTTATGTAAATGAGAGAAGCGGGCCAGTGTGAGATGGCAGGGAGGGGTGGGGACTGTGGCAAACTAGCAAGCTCATGCCCTGTCTGAAGGGGGCGCTCGCTCCTCAGCTCCGACCTCTGTTGGCACAAGACAGAATCAGGCCTACTGGGCCCAGTGTCTGATGTTTCAAGAGAAACTGCAAATTTGGGTTTATGGTCAATTGTATGAAAACAGCTCTTGATTTCTAAATGTTGGCAACAAATTAAAAAAAAAAAAAAAAGCTAAAAGCCTTCTGAGAGCCAAAGGAAACGTGTTTCAGTGCACAGTCAAATTGGCAGAGTCACGCAATTTGTAAACTGATGTAAACAGACCCATTGTAACATAGTCAACTGCATGGGCTGAGCACCTCCAGGGAACACCTTCTCCTGGTCTACCCTGGGGAAACCACAATGAACAAGATGGATGGAGTTTCTGCCCTCATGGACCTTATGCCCAGTGGTGTCCCGGAGCCTGCAGACGAATTTCACAGGTTGATTGTTACACGTACTCATCATTAAAAATTCAATCACACCAACTTACAATTAAATAAATTACAATAAAGACCACAGTAATGACGGCTCAAAACTCATCACATTCTCATTATTTTACTATTTCTGTGTCCTTGAAGTTACTTACGTCTGTGGTATTGTGTGGTGGGAATAGCATGTGGTGACACGCTACTGCACGTTTCTTCCCAATTCCGCGATCGGTGGAGTCGCATCGGTAGTTTGAAATTGGTCGTGGCGGCAGTAGCTACACCACAGAAACTGGCAATGTGAAAAGCAGGATTCTTCCTTGCCTGAGAGTTAAGTATTTAGTGGTATGCCAGATAAAAACAATTAAACTGATAGATATGTGAAATACAGTGTCAAACCAAAACCAAACTCACTGCCGTCGAGTCGGACCCGACTCACAGCGACCCCTTCTTGGGTTTCCTAGGAAGTAGATTGCCCAACCTTCCTACTGAGGAGTGGCTGGTGGGTTTGAACCGCCAACTTTCTGGTTAGCAGTCAGATGCCTTAGGCACTAGGTCACCATTACAATGAAGGAAAGTAAGTCAGGTAGAGGGATGCATAGTCATGGAGGAGAGTATTGTAGCTGGGGAGGTCATGGAAGGCCTCTCAGAGGAGGTGATGTTTGAGCAAAGGCCTGAATGAACTGAGGGAGGAAGCCAGACAGCTATCTGGCTGAAGACAGTTCAGGCTGAAGGAAGAGCAAGTTTCCACCTGGGGGCAGGAACCAGCTTGCCAGTTCGGGTCTAGGGAGGAGGCCAGTGTGGTAAAAACAGAGTGAATGTGGGGAGAGGGGTCGTGGATGAGGCTGGGGAAGTGGCAGGGGTCAGATCATATAAGTCCTTCCTTGTAAGTCATAGTGAGGAGGCTGATTTTTAGTCTAAGAGTGATCGGAGCCCAGAGGGTTCTGGGCCAGGAAGTGATGTGACTTGACTTATCTTTTAAGAAGTTTCCTGTGGTGAGTGAAGTAGGGCAGAGGTGGAGCCAGGACACCAGGGAAGAGACAATGGCCACAGTCCAGGACAACAAGGGTGATGGTGGCTTGAACCCCAGTGGTGGCTGTGAAGGTGGCCATAGGTACATGGGTCCAGGGTGGCCTTGACAGTTGAGACAATAGGACTTGTGATGACGGGGTATGTGGATGAGGGGGAAGGGAGTCAAGTTCATCACCCAGGTTTGGCCTGAGCACCTGTGTGAATGGTGGGGTGCTTTTCTGAGATAGGAAGACCCGGTGGGGGATCGGGGTGTGTGGGGTTTTAGGAGAAAAAGCTGAGGGTCTGTGTGACCCCCACGTGGAAGTGTTGGGTTGTCAGCTGGACGTATGAGTCTGGAGCCCAGGGGAGCTCTAGAAGTCATTCTCTGTGATGCTATGGCCAGCCCAAGGCAGGGGAGCTGTGCTGTTGGAAGGGTGCAAGGTTCTGGGAAGCCTCCCAGTGAAGGAGCTGCCTGTGTTTCATCTTGTGGTACAAGGAGAAGCACTCAGCAGGTGGAGAATGGAGGAAGGTCATCCCAGGGGAGGGACCCACAGGCGCAAGCGTCTGGAAGCAGAGAAAAGCCTAGCCTTTTTGGAGGATAGTGGGGGAAGGGGCTCAGGGGTGGGAGAGGAGGCTAGAAAGGCAGAGGGGCAGATCACAAAAGGGTCGCCTCTCACCAAGGAGGCTGAAGTGTACCTCCAGAGCCCCGGCCTAGGGGATTGTAGGCCAGTACAGGCCATGGGGGCCACTCTAGGAAGGCAACACTGCAGCCACTCCTGACCTTGGGTGGCCCGGGTGCACTAGCCCCTTGTGGTCCCCCCATGCCCACCTTGTAGGTAGCATACATACAGAAGGATGTCCAAAGACCCCTCAAGTCAGCCCATGTTGTTGTTATTTGCCGTTGAGTCGGACTGAACTCATAGCGACCCCTCCTTGGGTTGCCGAGGCACTATCACTACGGAAGTAGATTGCCCACCCAACATTCCTTCCAAGGAGTGGCTGGTGGATTTGAACCACCAGCCTTCTGGTTAGCAGTCAAGTGCCTTAGGCACTATGCTACCAGAGCTCCTAAGTCAGCCCATAGCCTTTGCCAACTCAACCAGTTCCTCGGGGGTGTTTTTGCCAACAAACCAGGAAAACAGAATGACCCTGAGGGGAGGGACTAGGGTCAGGGGAATATTCGAGAAACTTTGCTCTCTGGTTTCTCGTTATCAGGAAGGCCCAGGAGGTCACCTCCGGGGACTGAAAGGGTAACCCAGGTGACTGAGGCGAAAACCAGCATGGCAGGGACACTGGTGTTTATGAGACCTGTGCAGCCAATCCTCTTGGAAACGGACATGTGGGACGTGGACCTCAGCTATGCGACCAAGCCTGTTCCCTCTACAGACCTGAGTTCAAATGCTGGTTTTCTGCCACATTCATGCTGTGTGATCTTGGGCCAGTCACTAAGCTTTCTGAGCCTCAATTTACTTATCTGTAAAAGAGGGTGATAATGGCCCCTATCCAGGTGTCACTCACCTCCTCCTGGGATTGTGGGGTGTCGAAATGAGATAAAACACGTCAATCATTTAGCCCAGGGACTGGCATAGGCTAAGCGCCCATTAAGTGTCAGCTGCTATCGTTATTAGCAGAGTTATTAATTATTGAGCATTCAGACTGTGCTAGACTTTGAGCTGTGTGTGCGATCTAAATTACCCTCAAGCCCACCCTGGCCGCATTTTACTGGAGCAAGGAGCCCCTGCCTGCCTGCACGTCTTGACAAGAGGTGAGTGCTTCCCCCATCCCAGCTTGGAACTCCAGGCCAGTAACAGCCTGTAGCGGAGTTGCTGTGCTCACAGTAAAATCAATAGAAAGGAACACAGCTGGGGTTTGAGCCCACCTCTAATCTCAAAACCGGTTCTTGTATCAATTCCGTGTTCTGTATTCATTCTGTGAATCGAATTGGGCTCTAGAATTTTGTGAAAAGGTAGTCAGTATGACCCTAACATCTGTCCACACCAGTGGGGATCCCTGCCTTTTTTATAGCCAGACAGCTCAGGCTATACCCTGGGTCTGGGGTGTAATGAGATGTTTGGATAGTAGTCTGCCCAAGGCACCGAAGGGCCTGGGAGAAGCAGAACCACTCTGGGCCGCCTGGGGCCTTCCTCTTGAATCAGGAGTCCAGCTGGGCGCCATGTCCCATCAATAAATGTGCCCAAAAATAGCTTGCTGGACCCAGCCAGGGCAGGAGGACCAGGACATCTTGTTCCCTCCCGCAGAGAGTGACTGTGTACTTGGCCTTCCCCGTCGGAGGCTGTTCGAAGAGAGGGCAGTGCTCACCCTGCCGGAGGCCTTGCAGGAGTGAACGGGCCCTGGGCACCACCACGCCCAGCCTCAGAGCTTCCTGAGCATGCTGCTGGCCTGTGAGATGACTGAGGTGGGACTGGGCCGACATCTTTTACTTAAATAAACAGTCTCCTGGGGAGGTTAAGAACGTGGGCTCAGAGTCTGAGATGTGTGGGTTCAAATCCCAGCTCAGCCATGAGCAATTCACTTCTTCTCTCTGAGCCTTGGTTTTCTCATCTGGAAAATGGAGCTAATAACAGTAACTATTGCGTGGCCGTTATCTGACTCAGTGGGTTTAAGTGCACAAGGAACAACTTGTAGACTTGGCCTTTTTGTTTGTTTTCTACTCTTCCCTCTTCCCCACCCTTGAAGTGTCCACTCCACCAGGGCAGGGATCTTTGCTATTTACTCACAAATTCTGAGGTCCATTGGAGGTACCCATACCTGTTGGTTGAATGAATGAATGAATGAATATGCAATGCCTGGTGGCATAGTGCTTAAGGCATTTGACTGCTACCCAGAAGGATGACGGTTCAAACCCACCAGTCACTCCTCGGAAGGAAGGTTGGGCAATCTACTTTTGTAGTGATACAGCCTCAGAAACCCAAGGAGGAGTTGCTATGAGTTGAATTCGACCTGACGGCAGTGAGTTTGGTTTTTGGTTGGTTTATAGCAAGTGTCCAAACACTTAGCAATTCTTTCTATCTTAATGTACAATTGTAAAAAGCAAGTAGAGCACCAAATGTAACTTACAGATGGTATTGATCAAATAAGAAAACATAAAAGCAAGTCAGGGGAAGGACAAACATTGCACGTAAAGGGACAGGAAGGATATGGAGGGGCACAAGCCAAGAAGTGGCTGAGAGGCCTGAGCTGGTAGCATTGGGATGGCAGAGAACTAGCCTGGAGTTCCAAGCTGGGATGGAGGAAGCAGTCACCTCTTGGCAAGACATGCAGGCAGGGGCTCCTCGCCCCATAACCCCGGGTCTTCCCCCTCAACCAGTCGGCCTCCAGAGCTTCTGGAGAGGAGCTGGCTGGAAGGGGAAGTGTGTGGAGGCTGGACCATGCGATGCTTTGTTTCCATAGTAATAAGAGCATTGAAGTCAGTTCACATTCACCCAGGCCTTCCTGTGTGCCAGGCACTGTTCTCGGCATGCGTGGATGAATTCAATCCTCAGGACTATGCTAGGAGGAGGGGGTCCTATCATTATTCCCATTTTGTAGATGAGGACACTGAGGGCAAGGTCAAACAAACAGTGGATGGCCGAGGCTGGGCTGACTGGCTGACTCTAGACATTTCCTGTCTCCTGGCACTCTGGCCGTGCGGGACCACTCAGCCCTCCAGGTACAGTGTGCCTGCTTGCCAGGGGCCTTTCTTGGCCGGCCCTCCACTCATAGCACTCTGACCAGCCCTTTTTTTGGTGCCAACTTCAGCACTTGCTCAGGCTTCTCCCTAGAGGGCCCCTCCCCGCCCCAGGCTCTTGTGGTCCTACACTGGGTCATCATCTGATTCCACCACCTCTGGGGCAGAGAAGGGATCTGTGATTTCTCTAGAGCTCAGTGCCCAGGACAGACTAGGCACTGCTGGGCACTGGAACAAAGGTACAGCTGTGGCCTCCAATATTGCACCTGGGACAGGTAGCAGGTGGAGATAAGGTCATGCCCCATCCGCAGGCCCTCAGCACTCCTTTCTGATCTATTTACATACAGAGGCAGTGGTGCATAATGGTTAGCACCCAGCCTCTGGACCCAAATCCCTAGGTTCAAATCCTGTGGGATCCCAGGCAAGTGACTTAGCCTCTCTGGGCTTCAGTTTCTCCATCTGAAAAATGAGGTCATTGTGAGCGTTAGATTATTTTAACATGTGGTAGGTGCTTAGAACAGTGCCTGGAATCTGCCAAGCGTTTTATAAGTGCTGAAACCAAGCCAAACCCACTGCTATTGAGTAGATTCCCACTGATAGCGACCCCTATTGGGTTTCTGAGGCGGTAAATCTTTATGAAAGTAGATTGTGCCATCTTCCCTCTGCGGAGTAGCTGATGGCTTTGAACCACCAACCTTCTGGTTAGTAGTCAAATGCCTTAGGCACTGCCCTTCCAGAGCTCCTTTTTATAAGTGCTTGCTAGCTGGTAATAGTGCTGAGGTAATAGTGCTGTTACCTCATTGTTATTGACAGGCAAGGCGGATCATGGAGGGTTGGGTAAACTTCAGGAAGGAGTTTAGACTTGATCCTGGAGGGCCGAGTTTCCTTGGGAGGGTTTTCAAGCCTCCTCTGAGTTGTTTCAATGACGACGTGATAGAGATGAGGGTGATGCCGCGTCTCGGTCCCAGGGTGCTCAGGGCCCAGAGTACATTGCACTGCACCCCTGGCTCAACGCTCACACACTCTCTCTGAGGGAGGCATTTGCAGGTGGGGAAACCCAGTACTAAGTCACTGTCCAAGGGCATCCAGCCAGAAAGGGACTGGGCCAGGATTCGAACCCTCTGTTAGTTAGAGCTGCTGTAAAAGATGACCACAAACTTAGCAGCTTAAAACAACACAGATTCATTGCCTTAATTTATGGAAATTAGAGAAGTTCAAAATAAGGCCGGGTGTTGTCAGGGCTGTGGTCCTTCTGCAGGCTCCAGGGGAGATCTTTGTCAACTTTTTCCAACTTCAAGAGGCCGCCTGGAGCCTTAAAGTGCTCATCTGCTAACTGAAAGGTCGGTGGGTTGAACTTACCAGCAGCTTCACGGGAGAAAGATGTGGCAGTCTGTTGCTGTAAAGACTCCAGACTTGGAAACTCTGCAGGGCAGTTCTGCTTTCTCTTAAGAGTCTGAGTCGCTGTGAGTCTGAAATGAGTTGAGGACACAGGCCTTGGATTTTCAAAGCCACCTGCTTTCCTTGGCTTGTGGCCTCTTCCTCCACCTCCAAAGCCCGAGTGGCATTGCTCTGGCCTCTGCTTCCATTGTCACGTCTCTTTCCCTGACTGACCCTCCTGCCTCCCTCTTAGAAGGACCCTGTGACACATCAGGGCCACATGTGTAAGTCCCTTCTCTCAGGATCCACAACTTAATCACATCTGCAAAATCCCTTTTGCCATGTAAGGCAATAGTCATAGGTTCCAGGCATTAGGACATTGTCATCTTTGGGGGCCATTAGTCTACCTACACACATCCCCAGCCCATCGCAAACTCAGCCTTGTTTATTTTTGGGGGAGCATCCCGGGCTGTAGGACTGTGAATGGGCAGAGGAGGGCCTGGGCAGGGACCAGGAGAGCAGGCGGCACGGGCCTCTCCACGGCAGGCCTGGGCCTTCACGTGGGGGGGATGCAGGGGGAGGGAGAGCAGGGCCAGAGATGAGGGAGGCGGGCCAGGCAGGAGCCGCAGAACAAGTGGGCACCCGTGCCGCAAGCTGCTGATTTTCCAGAAGTGGAAATCCTGGCTTTTGTTTTTAAATGAGTTTCCCAACTTGTAAATGTTGGCAAATGTTTTAAAATTATGAAAAGGAAAGAAAGAAAACCACACACGGTGTGTGGATCACACAGAACATGTCTGAGGCCCACGGGCTGTGAGTTTGAGGCTGACTCCTACTGGAGAGGAGGTGGGGTGCAGTTCTGGAGAGGGCAGTAGGGGCTGGGGGGGATCTTCCTGTGCTGGCTTTGCCAGGGGTACTGGGGAGAGCCTGGGCAGGGTGCCACCAAGAAGGGGACCTTGGGCTTTGCCGGGGTGAAGAGGCACAGTAAGGACTGGGTGGGCCAGGCTCAGTTCAGCGCCTGGTTCCAGCTCGGCCTCCAGGCCATATGGCCCTGCACAAGTTTCACAGCTTCTCTCTCATTGGAGGTTGCCTTCCCAGGCACCCAGATGCACACACTCGCTAAATAAATACTTGTTGGTGCTAGGCCCTGTGGACTCACCCTGCTCCCACAGGATGGCATTCTCGTGGATGGGGCACCAATGCAGATTAAGAACTGGAGCAAACTGGGTTAGTGCTTGAGTGGTACCTGCTTGAGCCCCAGCTTTCCGACCCCACTTTCCACAGGCTTATCCTCAATGTCACTGTGGCTCATGTCTGCTCATTTATTGAGCACCAGCTTAATGCCATACATTCTCTCCTCAGAACCTATGAGGTCAGTGTTACTATGGCCCCCGTTTTACTGAGAAACTGAGGCCAGGACGCAGGTCACATAGCTAGGAAGGGGCAGCCCTGGAAGGAACCTCCGTTCCCAGAGACTGTTTCCTCAGCCCCTCTGCCTCAGCCCTCAGCTATTCAGCAGCCTCTACTGGGGACTCAGAGGAGCTCTGATGATGCAGTGGTTAAAGCATTTGGCTGCTAACCAAAAGATTAGTGGTTCAAATCCACCAGCTGCTCCAGGGGAGAAAGATGAGGCAGTTTGCTTCTGCAAAGATTTATAGCCTTGGAAAACTCATGGGACAATTCTGCTGTGTCCTATAGGGTCGCTATAGGACAGACTCATGGCACAACAACTGGGGGACTCTTAGGGCGACCCACCAGGGCATGCTTGGGGGTAATGTGCAGGAAATGCCTTCCATGGTGCTAAACTTTGTCCTAACCTCCTCCCAGCCTCAGACAGGCCCTGGTTCCTGACCTTATTGATTCTGTGGCCCGTAGTGCCGTTAGAGGCTCTCTGGATGGCACAAATGATTAGTATTCAACTACTACCCTAAAGGTTGGCAGATCAAGGCCATCCAGCGGTGCCATGGGAGAAGAGCCTGGCAGTCAGCTTCTGTGAAGATTGCAACCAAGAAAACCCCATGGAGCGATTCAACTATGTTGCATGGAGTCTCTAGAGTCAAAATTGACTCAATGGCACCCAACAACCACAACTTTAGATGAAGGGCCTCTGGTGGCCCCAGCTCGAGTCGACAGCAGCGGTTTGCTTTGGTTGGTTGGGCCCTTTAGAGATTTCAAACAGCTGATTCTCTTTCATCTTCCTGGACTTGGGCCCTGAGAGCTTTTTGGCCTCTCTGCCTGTGGCTGCCCTGCACATCTCTGTGCCATTTTATAATAACAGTATCCTAATAATTGTGAGTGCCTACTATGTGCAAGACACTTAATAGGCATGGCCTCACTTCGTGTTTAATGGCTCCCCAAGGCAAATGCTGGGGTGTGCGCCTATTTCACAGATGAGGAAGTGGAGGCTCAGTGGGGTGCAGTCACTTGGTGAGAGTCACTCAGCCATAAGCACGGTGGGTTCAAAGGTGCACTGCTGACCACTGTGCCCCAGCCTCTCTCCAGCACCTGCTGAGTGGGAACTGTTTTGGCTCCTGCCCAAGAACTTCTCCCTCCTTCAGGCAAATCCCTGAGAGTTGCGTTTTCCCAGAAGCCCACAATTTGGGGGTTTCTTTCTGGGATTAGGGGGCTCCTTTCCAAGCTCCTCCTCTTATCTCCAAACTTAACCAACTGTCTCGTGTGGGAGTCCACGGTGGAGAAGTTTTCCCCGTCTTTCTCCCCATTGTTGGAAGGGGCAAGGAGGGGACTAATGGTGGCTGCACGGGCAGGGTGCAGGGAACGGCTTTGAGAGCCCAGATTCCGAGCCCAAGGGAAAGGCCTACCCGAAAGGTGGGGCTGTCCAGTTAGAATCTGGCTGCCTCTTATCAGTTCCCGAGCTCTGCTGGGCAGGGGCAGGCGGTGGAATCAAAGGAGGCCATGGTGTTTATTTGCTTTTTTCCCTCCTTTTGGGCAAAAGAAGATCAAAGGTAAAAGCAAATCCTCCTCTGGGCCAGCTCCCAGCTCCCTTTCTCTTCCTTTTCCTTTTCTCCTTCAGAAACCTGAGAATGAAAGCCCTAAATTAGGTAGGGAGAATTTTTGCCACCACCATGCAGTTTCCCTGGCAACCACTCTGAACTGGACTCTGGGCTATGCATTTCATGGGACCAGTGGCATGGGCTCCTCTAAATACCCCAATTTATTCCCGTTTGACAGAAGAGGAGACTGGAGGTCTGAGAGGAGAAGTCCCAGGTCCGTGCTAGTTTTCAAAAAAGATAATTTAAAAAATTTTTTTGTTTCTGTTGAAAATATACAGGGGAACATAAACCAATTCAACAGTTTCTACAAGTACAATTCAGCGCCACTGGTGACATTCTTCAAGTTGAATAACCGTTGTCACCCTCTTTCTCCAGCTTGTCCCTCCCCCATCAACATAAACTCACTGCTCCCTGAGTCTCCTGCCTAGCCCTTCGGTTGCTGTTGTCACTTTGATCCCATACAGATAGTTCTTTAAAAGAGCACAGTGCTCAAGGCAGACATTCTTCACTAATAGTTGTTGTCAGGTGCCATCAAGGCGTCTCCAACTCATGCAACCTTACGTAGGACAGAACGAAAGAGTGCCCAGTCCTGTGCCAGCCTTATGATCCCTACTATACCTGAGCCCATCGCTGTAGCCATTACCAATTAAGCTAAACTCTTGTTTGCTTTAAAGAAGACTTCAGGGGATATTTTTGGTTTAAGGTTATTTAAGGTTTAAAGATGATCTCAGGGCAATAGTTTTGGGAGTTCATCCAGCCTCAATGGCTCCAGAAAGTTTCAATTCCATGAGAATTTGAAATTCGGTTCCTCATTTTCCCCTTTGGATCAACACTCCCAGGTTCTTAACCACACCTCACGTCACATACCTCCTCCAAATCTGTTTTTCTGCCAAGAAATATGAAATCAGTGCAAAGGTTGGTGACAGCAAAAAATCCACCTTCAAATGTTCCTTGAGCAACAGCAACAAAATAATAATAAAATAAATTGTTCCTTGAGCTTCTTTGCCATGCCCAGCTGAATTCTGGGGCTACCAATTTCAGTGACCACAGTGTCCAAGCAAGACCTATGGATGACTGAAGGCAGCCAGGTGGGAGGAGGTGGGGCCTATGGCCTGTTGCTGCCTTGTGAAAATTAAGTTTTAGGTAGCCTGGAACTCCCGGTGTTTTATGTGAAATATCTGGAAATTTTTATATGGTGGAAGATGGGGTTCTGTTTTTATTTTCTTGCTGATAGTGTGTTATGTTAGCATCCTGGATTAAATATCCCATCCTTGCTCAGTGAGATGAAATCCCACCTTTGATTCTTTCTTGTTACTGTTCTTCTATTTCATTCTTTTCCATTGTCAAGTTCCAGATTATTTCATCCCCTTAAAAAAATCCTACTGGGTCACTCACTGAAATTGCATTAAATTTATAGGTGTTGGCAGAATTGTCATTTTAAGGATGTTAAACATTCCCAGCCATTTACTCTCACCTTATTTTGGGCCCTTCAGGAAGGTTGTTTAGTGTTCTTTCAAAAGCTCCTGACTTTTAAATAATGGCAAAATTCCAAGTTGCTTGAGCTGCGAGGGCCAAATAACACCACCGTGGGCTGCGGTTGGCCCGGGAGCATCCTGGTGCCCCCTGACATTCAGGGCGGCCTCACCCCGTGGGGGAGAATGAACTCGCTGTCATTCAAAGATAACCCTGTTCCAGGCAGGGAGATCTCCACGGCCAGAGAGTTCTGGGCAGGCTTGGCTGAGGAACTCTGGGATGTTCGCTGCTTGACCCACTTGGTGGGGAGGCCAGGCTCTCACTTCCTTCACACTCTGATCAGACCACAGAGGCGATACCTTCCTGCAAAGGCTCAGCCAGCCCATTTATGACCAACACTTAAAATAACGAGAAAGAACTGTTAATGTTTGCTTAAAAAGCACATTGGAAAAAACACAGTTGTTTGGTTCAGAAATCTCTCTCCAGAACCTCCATTGCTGGACAGTGCACAGGGAACCATGGATGGGACAGAGGTCTTGCTGTCATGGGTCCGGTGCTCCAGGGAGGAATCCCTGGGTGGTGCAAATGGTTAAAGCACTTGGCTGCTAAACTGAAAGGTTGAGGGTTCCAGTCCACTCAGAGGCACCTCGGAAGACAGGCCTGGAAATTTGCTTCTGAAAACTCAGCCACGGAAAACCCGGTGGAGCACAGTTCAGCTCTGACCCACACGGGGAGCCATGAGTCAGAATCAACTCAATGGGCAAAGCGTTGTGTTAAATGAATCAGGGAGGAGCCCCTGGTTGGTGTGAATGGTTAATATGCACGGTTGCTTACTGAAAGACTGAAGTTTGAGTCTGCTCAAAGGCCCTGCAGCAGAAAGGCCTGCAATTTCCTTCTGAAAAATCAGCCACTGGAAACCCATGGAGCTCAGTTCCACTGTGACACCCACGGGCTGCCATGAGTCACAGTCCGCTTGACAGAGCTCGGCGTGTGCTCAGGAGGGGAACACAAGCGATAAACCCAGGAGCAGTTGAACAGAAGCAGGCCTATTCCCATAATGACCGGTGCAAGCCGAGATGAAGAAAGGTGGCAGGGGGAGGAGAAACAGGAGGGCCTTGAGCTGCGACTGGAGAGGGTCTCTCAGAGAGATGCTTTGCTGAAACCGCAATGATGGGAAAGAGACAGCCGTGGGACCCGCGAACGGAAAAAGCAAACCTGGAGCCCAGCATCCAGGAAAACCACCATGATGTTTGGAAGGATATCCTGCCCAACTTTCCGGCCTCATTTTATATTCATCTGTTGTATTTTTCATTATTTGATTTCTATTTCACATGTCTACATTGTCTACAGGGAGCTCTGGTAGCATAGTGCCTAAGGCGCTTGACTGCTAACCAGAAGGCTGGCGGTTCAAACCCACCAGCCACTCCTCGGAAGGAAGGTTGGGCAATCTACTTCCATAGTGATACTGCCTCGGAAACTTAAGGAGGGGTCGCTATGGGTCGGGTCCGACTCGACAGCACATAACAACAACAACAACAACATCTAAAAGGAGCCCTGGTAGCACAGCACTGAAGCATTCAGCTCCTACCCAATAGGTCGACAGTTCGAACGCACGTAACAGCTGTACTGGAGAAAGCCCTGATGGTCTGCTCCCGTGAAGATTACAGACAAGCAGACCCTTTGGGGCAGCTCTGTTCCGTCACACGGGCTCGCCAAGCATCAGAAGTCACTCAACAGCACCCAGACAGAGCGACAGTGTTTTCTGAAAATCAAAAGTGGCCACAGAGTGCTTTGTGATCACCTTCTTTTCCTACTGGAAGCCTCAGTTTTCCACTCTGTAAGTTGCAGATGACCCTAAGAGCTCCCTCCTGAGGGTCCCATGAAGATGAAACAAGAAAATGGCCCAGAGTTAATCAGCTCCATCAGCTGATACTGTGACTGGTGTTGTTTTTAAGAAGTCACTTTTCAACTGCAGCCCTGAGAGTGGAGGCCACTGGGTCCATTTTGCAGGTGAGATTTTAAGGCTGAGCTGTAGGCAGGCATTGTTCCTCCCACCCCCAGGCTCCGCCAACGAAGCCCCGTCCTCCTGGGGAGGAAGTGGGAGGCAAACCAGGGGCTTCTTCTTGTTTGCTTGTGTTCCTCTCTTGACGATGTTCGCCTCTGCGAACATCGCACGTATCTGATGTCACAGGTTTTGGGAACCCAAACCACAGACATAAATACGCCGTGTTGTTCTTTGAGGGATTGTGCAGCGAGATAAGGGAGCCTGGTGCAGGGGGGACGGGGGGGACGCCATGTGCCTGGATGCAGGGCTGCTGTTTGCAGAGCTGAGCGTCAGGGTTTGTTCTCAGGTTCAAAGGCATCAGCTTCTTCAGAGCGAGCTGGGCCACCGTCGCCCAGGCACACTGGGTGTGCTGAGGGCTCACACTCTCCAGCACCTCCCAGAACACTTGGTGGTGGCGGGCTGGGGGAAAACCCCGGCAACAGCATAGCAGCTGCGCCTCAGCATCTCCTTCGAGCACTGCAGAAAGGCTTGGCGAACAGAACCGGCCCGGGGCTAGGGCGTGTGGGAACTTTCTATCTTCTGGCAGATTCTGGGTTAACCCGAAAATCCTGTTTGGTTTTCCTGTGCTTTTTGAGTATGTCACTCAAATACCCAAATCACCTTTCTGACCTAAGTGTCATGAGACCTGCACACCCCACTTCCTGCTTCTAGTCCATCCCCTATGCACACTGTTATCCACACACAGCCAGAGGGCTGCTGGCTCCAAACTCCCCAAAAGCCCCGGGGTAAAAGCCAGTCTTACTGTGGGCCATTAGGCCTTGCAGGCTCCTCTTCCCCTCCCATGTTCCCCTCTCTCCCCCCTCCCCTCTCCTCCTCCACCTCTTCCATTCATTGCCTGGACCCCCACCAAGCCCCCTTTGCCTCAGGGCCTTTGCACTTGCTGCTCCTTTACTCCCATCACTGAAGTAACATCTTATCAGAGATCTTTCCCCACCCCCACCTAAAACAGTGACTCCTTCCCAAAATAATTCTTGGCTTAATCTGCCTTATTTTTCCTTACAGCTCCTTGTCATCACCTGGCATGCTAGATTTTTATTATTTGTTTGTTAGCACTGGACGGTAGTTCCCAGTGTCCCTTGCATTTCTCTGGTACCTGAAGGTTGCCTGGAACATTAAGTAAGCTCAAAAATTTCTTCTTCTTTAATACATAAATGAAAGAATATTGGGGCAATCACTTCAGATCAAGAGGTTTAATTTTGGTCTCCAGGACAATGAGAACCATAAAAGATTTTAAACTGGGGACATATATGATCAATTGGTTTGTGAGAGTTTATTGCACCTTCTGAGAGGGCACCTGTCCCAGGTGTGGGACGTGCACTGTGGGTGGGAAGCCAGAGAGCATCATGTGGAACACAGACATCTCAATGTCAATATCAGGGCCCTCTTGTAATCAGGTTTAGGGGTGAAATGAGACAAGATGTGCATGGGGCGCTGTCCCCTGCTTGACATACAGTGAGTGTTCAGCAAATGGTCATTGCTAGTGGAAGGGGAGACTGGAAACCAGAGGACTAGCTGACACCTGGGTGTCTGGATTGGGCTGCTGCATGGGTGGGGATGCATGAGATTGAAATTAGAGGAGGGAAGAAGTTGGGAGGGGGGTGCAGAGCTGAGGCCAAGGGTGCTGGGCTCAGGGCTGGAGAAGGAATCGGGGGTTCCATGAGATGTCCAAGGAGCTCTGGTAGCATAGTCCCTAAGGCACTTGACTGCTAACCAGAAGGCTGGCGGTTCAAACCCACCAGCCACTCCTCCGAAGGAAGGTTGGGCAATCCTACTTCCGTAGTGATACTGCCTCGGAAACCCAAGGAGGGGTCGCTATGAGTCGGGGGCGACTCGACGGCAAATAACAACAACAACAACATGAGATGTCCAAGTGGACTCAGGAAAGAGGCAACTCTGGAGTTATCAGTGCAGCAATGGTGAGTGACAATCCAGGAATGGGTGTGATAGTCCAGACAGTGTGTGCAGAAAAAGAAGAGAAGGCGGCCAGGGATGTAACCCAATGTTTTAAGGGGGAGAGAAAAGGAACTCAGAAATAAGACAAAAAAGGAGAAATCAGAGAGAGGAAGAGAAACAGAAAATAGCGGCAATATGGGGGCTGTTATAAGTTGAACTGTGACCCCCCAAAAGATATGCTGATGTCCTAACCCTCAGTACCTGGGAATGGGGCCTTATTTGGTAATAGTGTCTTTGCAGATGTCATCAAGTTAAGATGATGTCATCAGGTTAGACTCTAATCCACTGGTGTCCTTAGAAGAGGAGAAAAAACAGAGACAACACATTCATGTGAATATACAGTTAGACACTGGAGTGATCCAGCTATAAGACAAGGAGTGCCAGGGACACCAGAGGCTGGAAGAGGCAAAGAAAGATCTTCCCCTAGAGCTTCTGAGAGAACATGGCCCTGCTGACACCTTGATTTCAGGCCTCCAGTACTGTGAGGCAATAAATGTATGTTGTTTTAAGCCACCCCCTTTATGGTACTTTCTTATGACAGCCCTAGGAAATGAATACAAAAGCTGAGGAATCCTTCACTCTTCCTTGTACACATACTTCTTGACATGTGTCTTTGTGGTTCCCCCCCCCACAAAAGGGACAGGAAGTATTTCTACACTTTTGACTTGAGTTCAGCCATGTGACTTGTTTTAGCCAGTACGGTGAGGTGGAAGTGGCAGAGTGCCAGTTTGAGACTAGCCCTCGAGAGACCTTGCATTTTCCACTTGGCTCCTGTACCTCTGCCATAACTATAAACACACATGGCCGCAGTGGCCCACGGGTCCCAGGAGAAGGCTGAGAGACATATGCAACAGAGTGGAGCCACACCAGCTAGGCCCAGCCTCGATCAGCTGACCTCTAGCTGAAGAGCAGACATGGGAACAGGTCCAGCCAAGATGAGTGGAGCTGCCCAGGCAAAGCCCAGAGCAGATCAGCTGACTTGCCACCAACTCCATATTCAAGAGAAGAAAAGATTTGGGGTGGCTTGTGGGGCAGCATTATTGTAGCCATAGATGACTGCTACATGAATTGAGAGTGGAAATGAGACTGTGGTGAGTTAAGAAGAGAAAAAGGTGAGGTAAGAAAAGTTCTGGTTAATAGAAGTATAATAGACATTGTCAATTGGCCAACCATAGTCATTTTCAACTCTACTCCCTGGCTTAGAAATTTTCTTTTCTTGTGTGCTCAAAGAAGAGTCTTCCTCTCCCCATCCTGAGGAGACAAATCAAGTCTCAGGACAAGAACCCACAAACTGATACTGATAGAAGGGACAAAGCGGGGAGGGGGGGTATGATAACGTCTTTGAGCTGTTGTATCAACAACCCTTGAACTACTTGTGACAGAGACACTACTTAGTGCCTGCCCCAAACCCACTCCTTTTCTCCCTTGTTTGAAGAACCCTGGTGTTATTTGCAATGGCAGTGTGCCAGCTAGAAACACCATCTCCTAGACTCCCTCAGAGCTAGGAGTGGTCATGTGATCCAGGCCTGACCAGTGAAAATTAAGCCATATATGTCAAGTAGGGCTCCTGGGACAAACACAGGACATGCTACTCACCCTTGCACCTGGAGATGGAGTGGTCATCTTGCTACCATAACCAGCCATGAGCACAAAAGCCACGTGTTCAATATGGAAGAACAGAAAGAGGGTCACTGGGTCACAGCCTAGATGCCTATCCCTGCATTTCTAGAAGCAAGAGATGCCATCAACCTGCCAATGGTCGGGTTTTATGTTACTTGCAGCTGAACACATTCCCAAGGGATCCACAACTCCATCTCTGGGTTTCTGATTAGATGAGAAGATACATTTCCTTAATGATTAAGATATTTTGAGTTGGGTTTTCCTGCTCTGTGCCACTGAAGGCATACTAACAGATACCAGAGGTCAGCAGTGAGTTGGAATGCCTGACCTTGGACTTGAGTGGCACTGGGGGGAGAGAGCTGCACTCTTGCTGTTCCTGGAGAGTCAGAGGGTGGGGTGACAGAGAGCCAATCTGATTTCTTGTGCATCTTTTGACCAAGATTCTTCAGTCTAAGCTAAGAACTCAGAGTCGTCTTCCTTTTTGTTGTTGTTAGGTGCCATCAAGTCGTGTCCAACTCATAGCAACCCTACGCACAGCAGAACGAAACACCACCCAGTCCCACACCACCTCCACGATCCTTGCTATACTTGAGCCCATCACTGCAGCCACTGTGTCAATCCATCTTGTTGAGGGCCTTCACCTCTTTCGTTGACCTTCTACCTTACCAAGCATGACATCCTTCCCCAGGGAATGGTCCCTTCCGACAACATGACCAAAGTAGGTGAGACGAAGTCTGGCCATTCTCTCTTCCAAGGAGCATTTTGGCTGCACTTCCTCCAGGACAGATCTGTTAGTTCTTTTAGCAGTCCATTGTACTCTTAGCATTCTCCACCAGCACAACTCAAAAGCATCCACTCTTCTTTGGTCTTCCTTATTCATTGTCCAGCTCTCACATGCATATGAGGTGACTGAAAATGTCACGGCTTGTGTCAGGCACACCTTAGTCCTCAAGGAGACATCTTTGCTCCCCAGCACTTGAAAGAGGTCCTTTGCAGCCAATTTGCCCAGTGCTACACATCATCTGATGTCCTGCTGCTGCTTCCATTGGTGTCAATTGTACAACCAAGCAATGTGAAGTCTTTGACAACTTCAATCTTCTCTCCATTTATCATGATGCTGCTTGTAGGTCCAATTGTGGGGTTTTTTGTTTTCTTTATATTAAGATGTAATCCATACAGCAGACTGTATTCTTCAGTCTTCATCAGTGAGTGCTTCAAGTCATCCTCAATTTAGCAAGCAAAGTTGTGTCGTCAGCATATTGCAGGTTTTTGTGAGGCTTCCTCCAATTCTGATACCACATTCTTCTTCATGTAGTCCAGCTTCTCGAATTATTTCCTCAGCATATAGATTGAAAAAGTATGATGACAGGATATAACCATGACACATTCCCTTCTTGATTTTAAACCATGCAATGTCCCCTTGTTCTGTTCGAATGACAGCCTCCTGGTCTATGAACAGGTCCCTCATGCATACAATTAAATGTTCTGGAATCCCAATTCTTTGAAATGTTATCCACAATTTGTTATGATCCACAAAATCAAATGCTTTTCCATAGTGAATAAAACACAAGTAACATCTTTCTGGTATTCTTGGCTTTGAGCCAAGATCTCTCTGACATCAGCAAAGATATCCCTTGTTCCACATCCTCTTCTGAATCCAGCTTGCATTTCTGGAAGTTCTCTTTCAATACACTGCTTCAACCGTTTTTGAATTATCTTCAGTAAGATTTTACTTGCATGTGATATTAATGATATTGTTTGATAATTTCCACATTCTGTGGGATCATCTTTCTTTGGAATGGTTATAAATATGGATCTCTTCCAGTCAGTTGGCCAGGTAGTTGTCTTCCAAATCTCTTGGCATAACTGAGTGAGTGCCTCCAGTGGGGCATCTGTTTGTTGAAACATCTCAATGGGTATTCTGTCACTTCCTGGAGCCTTGTTCTTCACCATTTCCTTCAATGCAGCTTCGACTTCTTCCTTCAATACCATCAGTTCTTGAACATATGCTACCTCCTGAAATGGATGAAGATCAACCAGTCCTTTTTGGTACAGTGACTCTGTGTATTCCTTCCATTTTCTTTTAATGCTTCCTGCATCATTCAATATTTTGCCCATAGAATCTTTCAATATTGCAACTCAAGGCTTAAGTTTTTTCTTCAGTTCTTTAGCTTGAGAAATGCCTAGTGTGGTCTTCCCTTTTGGTTTTCTAACTCCAGATCTTTGCACATTTCATTATAGTAATTAGCTTTGTCTTCTTGAGCTGCTCTGTGAAATCTTCTGTTCAGCTCTTTTATCTTGTCATTTCTTCCATTTGCTTTAGCTACTCTCTGCTTAAGGGCAAGTTTCAGAGTCTCTTCTGACATCCATTTTGGTCTTCTCTTCTTTTCTCATCTGTTTAATGACCTTTTGCTTTCTTCATAGATGATATTCTTGATGTCATCCCACAATTCTGGTTTTCGGTCATTGGTGTTCAATGCATCAAATCTATTTTTTAGATGGTCTCTAAATTCAGGAGGGATATTATCAAGATCATATTTTGGCTCTTGTGAACTTGTTTTAATTGTCTTCAGCTTCAGGTTGAATTTGCATATGAGCAGTTGATGGTCTGTTCCACAATCAGCTCCTGGCCTTGTTTTGGCTGAGGATATTGAGCATTTCCATCTCCTCTTGTCACAGATGTAGTCAGCTAATTCTTGTGTACTCCATCTGGCAAAGTCCACGTGTATAGTTGCCGTTTGTGTTGTTGAAAAAAGTATTTGCAATGAATGAGTCTTTGGTGTTGCAAAATTCTATCATGCAATCTCCAGCATTATTTCTATCTCCAAGGCTAAAATTTCCAACTACTGGTGATTCTTCTTTGTTTCCAGTTTTTGCATTCCAGTCACTAGTAATAATTAACACATCTTGATTACATGTTCAGTCCATTTCAGACTCCAGAAGTTGATAAAAACTTCACTTTCCTCATCTTTGGCTTTGGTGGTTGGTGCGTAAATTTGAATAATAGTCGTATTAACTGGTCTTCCTTGTAGGTGTATGGTTATTTTCCTATCACTGACAGCATTGTACTTCAGGACAGATCTTGAAACATCCTCTGCAATGATGAATGCCATGCCATTCCTCTTCAAATTGTCATTCCCAGCATAGTAGATCATTTGGTTGTCGGATTCAAAATGGCCAAAACTGGTCCATTTCAGCTCACTAATGCCTAGAATATCATTCTTTATGGATTCCATTTCATTTTTTACAACTTCCAATTTTCCTAGATTCATACTTCGTCCATTCCTTGTTCCGATGATTAATGGATGTTTGCAGCTGTTTCTCCTCAATTAGAGCCGTGCCACATCAGCCAATGGAGGTCCCAAAAGCTTTACTTTATCCATATCATTAGGGTTGGTTCTACTCAGATAAGGCAACTCTTTCCCACTTGTATTTTGAGTGCCTTCTGAGGTAAGGGGCTCATCTTCCAGCATTGTGTTGGACAATGTTTCCAGGCTATTCAAAAAGGTGCCTAGTGATATATCAGACAGTGTTTCTCTGCTGTTCATAAGGTTTTGCCTGGCCAGTTCTTTGAGAAGTGCATGGCATCTTCCTTCTTCCTAGTCTGGCTCAGTCTGTAAACTGCATTGAAACCTGTGCACAACGTGAAACCCTGCTAGCATTTGAAACACCCGTGGCACAGCCTCAAGCCTCACAGCAACGCATAAGCCACCACAGTAGGACAAACTGACAGACAAGTTCATCTTCCCTGGCTGTTCAAACCTCTCCACCCTCCCCTTTTTCTTCCTTCCTCTTTAGATATGATCAATTCTTGTTATTCAGGGTATGTTCTATAACATCACCACAAACCTTGAATTAGTGAATATAGCACTATTGCTCCTGGGGGAAGTAGGGTAGATTCCTGTGAGCCTCTGGTCACAACATTTTCATCAACCAGTCCACACATCCCCTTGCTTTGTGTATGTTTCTGATTAAAGACACCTTATTGAATGTATGTTGTTGATTCATTAACATTGAACTAATGGCCAATGGCACCGTAACTTATGCCTAAACAAAACTTACCTAACATGTACTTCTCTGTAAGGCACATCACGGCCTTTGTGCCTTTAGGAACAATAGATAGCATTGTAATACTATGATTGTCAGCCATTTAAAACAGAAAAATCACCAACAAGAAGCACAAAAACGAGGAACACGTGGCACTAAATAGACTGTGGAAAGGACACTTGTTTACAGCGTGAGAGTCAAATCAAGAAGGCCGAGCATTGCCTGGCT
The DNA here is from genome assembly GCF_000298275.1 of Orycteropus afer afer. Lineage (NCBI taxonomy): Eukaryota > Metazoa > Chordata > Mammalia > Tubulidentata > Orycteropodidae > Orycteropus > Orycteropus afer. The sequence continues at coordinate 5,926,095 of NW_006921636.1, forward strand.
TGACCTCAGCTGAGGATGTGCATAGTGGGCGGCTCAAATTTTTCACAGTTCTACAAATGTCCGCAAATGCCTGCAAAAGCACAGTGAGTGTTGATTTGAGGGTCACAACTGAATGTTAGTATGTTGGCAAATTTGCAAACATGGAATCCACAAATGCCAAGGATGAACCAGATCGGTGATGAGTCCTGGCTAAACTAGTATTTCTTTCTTCCTGGAGGAACTGAGGGAGGCAGATTTACTGTCCAAGGTCCTCAGCTGGACCCAGGACTTGAACCCAGGCCTGCCTGACTCTGGGACCATGCTTTTTTTTTTTCTTTTCTTTTCTTTGACCCTGTCTCCTCATCAACAGAATGAGGAAGTTACCCAAGATCAAAGCTTTTCAAAAATTTCATTTCAAAGCAGACAAACCCCTTTTACAACTGAACCTTTACTTAGCTGTCCAACCTATAAAAAAGATAAAAGAAACCGCTTAGAGTGATCAGGGTCAGCAGGCCTGTGGCCGCCTCCCCACCACCACGGCCCACAGGCACCTCCATGGAATCCTGGTGTGGGTGGAGGCTTTTAGGAAACCACCAGTCCAGATTACCTCTAAAGCCCTTTGAAAAGTCACTGAGTCCAAGAGGGGAGTCTCTGGTCTGCTAAGCATTGCTAAAATGTTGCAAGGAAGACTCATAGGCCCATAGCAAAATAAAAAAACCAAAAGCCCAGTGCTTTCCAACAGGGCAGGAGAGCAGAGAGCAAAAAGTAAGTGTCTTCACCATTTTGGACTTGCTCTTCCCTTCCCAGGAAAACCACTGCACCCATGGCTTGGGTCTCCCACAGACCCAATATACCCCCTCCTCTTCCCTTAACACACACATACACACACACACACACACATGCACGCACACACACACACACTGCAGCAGTCTCCAATCATTGTTTTGCATCTTGTTTTTTTCTGACAACATTGCATCTTGGTGGTTGCTCCTGATTGGTCCCCAAATATCTGCTTCATTGATTTCAGTGGCTGCCCGCTTTTGGAAGACAATTTAATTGGTTCCAACAGAACCAATTCTTCAGGTTGCTCTCACTGTGTCAAAGAGAACAGCGATGAAGTCCCTTGTACGTGGATCTGGGTGCCCAGGTGTTAATTTATGCCAGTTGCTGTTGAGTGGATTCCAGCCCGTGGCCCCTCGTGTGGGTCAGAGAAGAGCTCAGGGCCATGGAGTTTTCAGTGGCTGACTTTTCAGAGGCAGATTCCCAGGTCTCTCTTCCGAGGTGCAGACTTGAACCTGCGACCTTTTGGTTAGCAGCTGAGCACATTAAGCTTCTTTTTGTATTTTTTGGCTACGTTTTATTCAGTTCTTTCTTTTTCCTCTTTTACTGTGATCTGGATGAAAGTTGATAGAATAAACTGGTTTTCCATTCAACGATTCCTACACACTTTGCTTTGTGACATCGATGGTACCTTCTTTTTTTTTTTTTTCTTATTTGCATTTTCAAGTTTTTATTCCATGAACACGTCCCATTTGTGTAATAATTAAAAAGGTATGTTTATAGGCCCTCAAACTTCAGCCAAGTTAGATAAACAGCCCCACGCATAAGCACAATTCAGAAGGAAAAAATTCAGCATCTGGTGCCGAGGAGCGTTCGGCTGAGGGATTACATTTCTGGAGGATGGCGTGCCGAGGCCCAGCCCCCACCTGCTGCTGGGTCCTGGGGTGCGGGATCTGGTCTAGTCCTGGGTAGACCTCTGAGCCTGGCTGGGCCGTGACGGAGTGATTATCACGGGCCAGGCTCTGTGAAGTACAGCACAGACACTGGTGAGGTGAAGTGCTAGTCAGTCTCCTCCAGGTCAGTAAAGGAACATCCAATCCCTTGGGGCTCAGGACAAGACCAGAGAGGACACTCGTGATTCCTCCCCATCTCTCTGCAAACGTCATTTCATCCATGAGTCCTGTCAGCTCTGCCTTCACAATGTAGCCCCCCTGTGACCACTTTTCTTCTCCTCCACAGTGATCACCCCAGTCCAAGCCACCGCCATCTCTCACAAATCCTCCCCTCAGCCTTCAAGGCCCTACATGATCTGCCCCCCAACTCCCTCTCCAATTTCATCTCCCCACCCTGCTCTTCCTTTGTTTCTCTTGACGCCAGCACTCCAGGCTCTTCCCAACCTCTGGGTCTTTGCACCCACTATGCCTCTTCCACCTGGATTTCTTTCCTCCTTATCTCCCCTGCCAGCCCAGGCTTAGCATGAGGCAGGTAAGGTACCCAAGGTTCAGAATCTAAGGAGGACCTCACTCTTAGGGACCAGCCTGTACTCACACAGGCCTCAGTGAGTGCTGCCTTGCTTGCCTTGCCTAGTTCAGGCTGTACTTCCCAAACCTGGTTCTTCTCATCATTCGGGTCAATGATTAAATATTCCCTCCTCCGAAGGACCTCCCCAATCATCTTAGCTAACGATGACCCCATCACTATCTAGTCCATCACATTGTCTTATTCTCTTCATTGCCTTTACGACAAAGTTGTGTCATGCCTGTCTATGACCACTATAAGCTCTCTGAGAGCAGGGACTGTCTGCCTTATTTCCCCAGCTCCCAGCATGGTGCCCAGCGTTCAAGAGACGCTCCTTAAATATTTGTGGGGTGAATGAATGAACGGGCTGGTAAGTGGCAGAGCCAAGCTTTGAACCCAGGTTTGCCTGAGTCTAAAGTGAGTCTTTTTCAACCATGACTGAGAAATAGGGGCAAGGATCTGATTGGCCAAGGGACCCTTGACTTTAGCTTATGTCACAGCCTGTCCTGCTGGGAACCCTGTATCCCAAGGACGGACTTCCTGCGGAAGCTTCTAGATGGGGGCGGGGTAGGCCACGTTCTCCCTCCTGCTGTCCCATCACTGGGGGCTTCTCTTGGCCTCAGGCCTTCATTGGAGCCAGCTGTGCCCGCCTTCTCTGTTGTAGTTTTTATTTTTAGTGGTGAGGTTTTGGACACAGTGGACTCTCCTTAGGAAAAGTCCAACAAGCAGATGCAGGAGATGGTTTTGAAATCCGGTGGGAAAGTAGGTCAGGCTGGGCTGCTGGCCGAGGTCCAGGCGATAAAGTCTCCGTGGAAGCTTAATAACGTGAGCGGCCATATCCATGACATAATTCATAACTGAAAGGAAATAGCAATTAAGGGGCAATTGTGCAACGGCGGGACAGCCTCCTTCACAGCTCATAAAAGCAGGAGGAAGAGGCGACGCTGTCATCCCGGGGCCACTTGGCGGGGCAGGCAGCCTGTGGAGATCTGGGGCTGAATACATCTGAGCAGTGGGGCGTTTGTGCCCATCTCTCCCCATCAGGGTTCAGAAAACGGGAGGTCGGGAAAACCAGCGACTCCCTCCCACGAGCACCTACTACGCACCTGGCCAGGTTCAGGAAGGGGGCGAGATGGGGAAGGTCATGCATTCCTCTGTGGCGGGAGGTCTGGACGCAGCTGCGCTATTTTGATGCTGCCTTGTCAAAACAGAAAATCGCTGCATCAAGCCAACTGCACACCAGACACCCCTAATCCTGATTCCTTCTCTCCTCCTCCCCCTCCACTCACCAGGGATTTTCAGTTCCTCTTCTATCCACTTCTGTCTTGTTTGGGCTTTCCACAAGCACCATTTGCGTTTATGACTAGTTAAAATAGCATCAAATCCACATCGAGGACTTTTTCCTCTCCCCTGATTATGTGGGGCACGTGCCTACACAAGAGCTTTGCTGGGCCCTCTGTCTGTGATCCTGTTCCCCTACATAGCCACGTGGCTCACTCCTCACCTCCTCCAGCTCCAATGCCAGCTTTCCATTGAAGTCTTACCTGGCTGACCGTCTTAAACAGCAAACCCACCTGGCACTCTCTACTTACCTCAACTGCTTTACCAGCAATCAACTCTCCACCTCTGCTGTTCATTCACTGTGTTTGTTTTCTGCTTCTCCCCGCTAGTGTGGTGGCGCCACAAGCAAAGGGATGTGTTTGTTCATCTTGTTCCATGTTTCCTTCCCGGTGCTGGGAACTGTGCCAGGAACATAGTAGGTGCTTAATTAATATTGGTGAAAGAATGGATGAATGTTTGCTGTTGTTATTGACTGAAACAAACACCGACCATTTGCTGGTTTGATTTTGGGGCTGCTTCAGAATGTCCCAGGGTCTAGTCCATCTTGGATGCTGTTCGGGAGCAGAAGTTGGGGTCACCAGGGTGGGTTGGGCTGATACAGGGATTTCCAGCTGGCACCTGCTTGGAATGGCCAGTGCTCAATGTGAATATCAGTCTCCCCAGCCCCGTACCAGGAGCTCTGGTAGCATAGTGGCTAAGTCACTTGCCTGCTAACCGGACAGCTGGCGGTTCAAACCCACCAGCCACTCCTCGGAAGGAAGGTTGGGCAATCCTACTTCCGTAGTGATACTGCCTCGGAAACCCAAGGAGGGGTCGCTATGAGTCGGGGCCGACTCTACGGCACATAATAACAACAACAACAACAGCCCTGTACCTGGCCCACTACCTTTCTGGAGAGCATTTGGTGGTGCAATGGGTTAAAGCAGTGGGCTGCTAACCAAAAGATCAGCAGTTCGAACCCACCAGCCACTCTGCAGGGGAAAGATGAGGCAACCTGCAGTTGTAAACATTTACAACCTTGGAAATCCTATGGGGAAGTTCTATTCTATCCTATAGGGTCACTATGAGTCAGAATCGACTTGATGGAAGTAGATTTGGTTGGTTCATTAAGATTTTAGACACATCAAGCCTCGGATACCACCAGTCCATGTTGGCATTTGAGTTTGTAGACATGAACCTTCTAGTGCAAGCGGGGAGAACTCTGCAGGCAAAGGGGTTCCTTACAGAACTTTTCACAGAAGTGTGCACACACAAAGTCAAGGATGCTCACCAACCCCACAGACCCTCACACTCACACTGCAGCTTCCAGACACAGATCTAGAAATACTCACACACTCAGACATGTACACACTCATCCTGTGATTCACACACCCAGGCGTGCTCACACGTTCAAACGTACTTACACAACCAGCAATGCACGTGCCTCCCCCACACTCTGTCACACTCATAGCATGCAAGTACCTGCTCACACTCTTACACACACACTCACCCACCTGCATAAACTTATGTGTTCACATGATTACACATGCATTCACACTTGGCCACCCACACCCCTCCACACACACACACAGTGCAGCCCCAGACACCCCACAGTCAAATTCCTCATGTGCACACACCACCTGCCCTTCCTGCAGGCAGCAGCCCCAGGGAACCGGCCTGGGCTGTGTCTGGGGAGTGGGGACAGGTCATCTGGCTCAGTGTGTGCCCGGCTCCGTCCACCCTCCCCACTCTGACCCGGGCAGCCTCACAGCCTCTCAACATGGCCAAACTGGACCCAGAACAGCACTTAGCCAGCAGCAAGGTGCGTGGTGCCCACGTCAGCCCTGACCGTGCGCCTCCGGGCACGTCTGACATGCCTCATCTGTCCCCGGGGCCTCTGCCCACTTCCTCCCCGTCAGTGGGCGGGCAGGCCCTGCTGACATCAGGCCGTTTCTGGGCCTGCCTGGCAGCCAGAACAGAGGAAGGAAGCCATCTGTCCCAGCAGCGGGAGCCGGCCCAGAAACCCAGAATGTGGACTCCTGACCCCAGGTCTAGGTCGACCGGGCTGCCCAGGGGCTCAGGGGCCTGGGCTTTCTGAATTACCACCCAAGCCTGGGAGCACCTTCTCCTCCCCCCACCCGGACATAATGACAGTAACAGCAACATAACTGATGCCACTGAACACTTACAAACTCTGCTCTAAATAGTCTCCATAGATGATCTCCTCCAACTTCCAGACAGCCTATGGAATGAGGACCCTAGTCCTTGTTTCACAAAGGAAGAAACTGAGGCCCAGGGCGGTCAGGTGACTGGCCCGAGGAGCCAGTATTTGATCCCCATGGCCCAGCTCCAGAGCCCACTCTGGACCCGCAGGTTAAAAAAAAACAACTCACTGCCGTCATTGGGTTTTTGAGGCAGTTTCACCGTGGAAGTAGATTCCCAACCTTCCTTCCAAGGAGTGGCTGGTGGGTTTGAACAGCCAGCCTTCTAGTTAGCAGTCAAATGCCTTAGGCACTAAGCCACCTCCACCAGCCACAGTCCTCCCTCTGCACCTCTGGTCTCTGTGACTTATGACAGCAACCTCAGGGGCAGAGCACTGGTATGAGCCCCTTTAACACATGAGGAAACTGAGGTTCAAAGGACCCAACCAGGCCAGACAACATGGAAGAGGCAGAACCAGGTTTGTACCTGGGTCCAAGGGCTCTGTCTGCAGTGCCAGGCTGTCTCCACACATGCTGAGGACTTTGACAGCCACCAAACCCATGGCCGTGGAGTTGATTCCAACCCATAGCAACCCTCCAGGACAGAGTAGAACTGCCCCTGTATGTTTCCAAGGCTGTCATCTTCATGAGAGCAGATCTCCAGGTCTTTTCTCCTGTGGAGTAGCTGGTGGGTTTGAACCACTGACCTTTCAATTAGCAACTGAACACTTAACCACAGCACCACCAGGACAGGGGCAGAGGTAGGGAAAAACCAGCCCAAGCTCAGCTCTGAGTCTCCAGTGGCATTAAGAGAGGGGTTTTTGTGGCCACAGAACAGCCAGGAAAATAAGAATCCATTTGTCACAACACAGTTCTTAATGTTAAAAAAAAAATAAATGGGGTATAACCCGGTGGCACAAATGTTTATGCACTCAGCTGCTAACCAAAAGGTTGGCAGTTCAAACCCACCCAGTGGCTCTGCAGGAAAAATACCTAGCAATCTGCTTCTGTAAAGATTACTGGCTAAGAAAACCCTTAGGACAGTCCTACTATGTCACATGGGGTCCCCATGAGGGGAATCAACCCAATAGCACACAACAATGAACACTCAAGAAGAATGTTCCGTTTGATGAATTCCAATGGACGCTCCTCCCAAGGAACCACAGACCAAAACAAAATATAAAACATTTCCAAGACCCTCAGTGCTCCTCTCCAGATAGTTGGCCACCCCTACACCCAGCCCCAGGTAACCCCTGATCTGCTCCCCACCCCTTTGGCTACTTTCATTCTTCTGGAGAGTCAGGTAGAAAGCTCCTTACCTCTGGCTCCTTTCACCATGCATACCATCTGCAAGATCTGTCGGGTTGCTGCTTACATCATGAGTTAGCTTCTTGCTGTTGCTGAGTGGTGTTCCACGGCATGAATGAATGTTCTGTGTTTTGCTTTCCAGCCTGTGTGGTTGATGGACATCAGAGTCTCTGGCCCTTGTGAGGATCCATGGATGCAGCCATGATGATGTCCTTGTGGGCTCTGAGTCTTTGAACCCCACCACAGGTAGGCACCACTGTCCCCACTTTGGAGTAGGAGGAAGCTCAGCCACAGAGGAGTTGGGCAAGAAGTGTGAAGACACATAGCTGTGGCAGCCTAGGCAGGATGGGGACAGGGAGGGACAGATGGGGACACAGAGGATTGACATATGACTCCCAGCCCCAGGACACACGTCCTAGAGAGAGCCAGGCTGGAGCACCAAGTGGATTCCAACTCCTAGCAACCTCCATTGGGTTTCCAAGCTGGTAAGTCTTTACAGAAGTCGATTGCCCCATCTTTCTTCCACGGAGCAGCTGGTAGGTTTGAACTGCCAACCTTCTGGTTAGCAGTCAATTGCCTTAGTCACTGTACCACCAGAGCACCTTAGTAATAGTGGCAACTCATGTTTATTATATAGGCACTTGCTAGGTCTGGTAGCATAGTGCCTAAGGCACTTGACTGCTAACCAGAAGGCTGACAGTTCAAACCCACCAGCCACTCCTCGGAAGGAAGGTTGGGCGTTCCTACTTCCGTAGTGATACTGCCTCGGAAACCCAAGGAGGGGTTGCTATGAGTCGGGGCCGACTCGATGGCAAATAACAACAACAACAACATATTCCTGGGAGTTCTTGGGTGACTCAGATGGTTAAGTGCTTGGCAACTGACTGAAATGTTGACGGTTTGAGTCTACTCAGAGGCACCTGGGAAGAAAGGCCTGAAGACCTACTTACAACAAACTGGCCATTGAAAACCCCATGGATCCTGGACTCCAGACATCCTGGAGCCATGCAGGCTGGATGAACCCCTGAAACTATTGCCCTGAGATAATCTTTAAACTTTAAACCAAAAATATCCCCTGAAGTCTTCTTCAAACCAAACACTAGTTTAGCTCAACTAGTAAAAACTGTCTGCCGTGAGCACTGTGCTCTTTTAAGAACTATCTCTGTGGGATCGCATTGACAACAGCAACTTGGAAGATTAGATAGGAACCTTAGGGGGCAGTGAGTTTATGTTAGTGGGGGAGGAACAACTCAGAAAAGGAGGGTGAGAAGGTTGCAAAACTCAACACTGTCGCCAGCATCACTGATTGAACATGGAGAACTTGTTGAATTGGTGTGTGTTTTTCTGTGCACATCCCCAATATCAATAAAAAGGAATGTTGGTGTTGGTGTTGTTAGGTGCCGTCGAGTGGGCTCCGACTCACAGCGACCCATGTACAACAGAACAAAACACTGCCCAGTCCAAAAGAGAATGAGCAGGAAAAAAAGAAATATTTAAATGTAAAGTGACAACACTAAAGGCAGAATCAAAATATGAATGGGTTTAGATGCTTTGTGACTGTCTTTCTGATAAACTTCATACAGGAGGTAGATTTAAAGACACTTTGAATCATAACATGTTAGAGCTCAGCTCCTGAAGGAGCTGATTTACTTTGTTATGACTTAAATGAAGAATTTCTATTTAAAACCAAAAGGAACGGAAGAAAGCTGCATGGAGCCCTGTCTACGCTGACACACATGGGTCATCGTGACGATGGCTTTTTTTTTTTTTTTTTTTACTATGTTCCTGGCCTCATCCTAAGCACTTTGCATGGATCAACCCATTCCGTCCTTCCAACCACAGGGCATTATCCTATTTCACAACAGGGGAAACTGAGCACAAGGAGGACAAGTCACGTGGGGGGCCATACAACTGGTAAGTGGCAGAGCTGAGTTTGGAGCAAGTGGCTTTCTCTTAACTACTAGACCATGCTGCCTTGCATTCACCCCGTTCTGTTGAGTTTGTGCTCCTAATGGGGCCAGCTCAGTGCCTGATTCAGACTGCTTGTTCAATCCATGTTCATCAAATCATGAACGGAGATAAGCAAGGGGTTAAGGGATATCCCACAGTTGCCAGGTTGGGACACACTGTAGCTGGGATTTGAGCACAGAAGGCTTACTCTCTTACCCTCTCAGGACCAGAGACGATGTCTTGATTTTCAGGGCTCCAACAGGCAATATTCTCATCTTTATCCACCCACAGGAGGGGGAAGCAAAAGAGACAGGACAGGCCTGCTGGTGCCCCCTGGCCAGCAAGAGATGACTCATCAACCCCATGATGACAGCTGACATTCCATCCCCTTCCCTAGGGGACTTTGGCCTGAGATAAAGAGAGCATTCTGCTTCTGGGAGAAGGAGGGCAAATAGATGGGAAAGGCCACTGCCCGAGGGGCTGCATGTCTGGGCAGGAAGGCCAGAGGGTCGGCCATCAAGTGGGCCCGTCCAGGTGGAGCAGCCTGAACTGACCCCCATGCCTCACGTCCGGGCTCAGAGTATAGGCCTGAGTCCTCTTATCAGAAAATTGGAGATTTTTCTAAGAAACCCATGCCCTCACTCTTTCCCACGGCTGGTCGGGGCAAAACCCCTCTGTGCCTGCCCATCTTCCTTTGGGATTTTTGCATTAGTCAAGAAAAACTTCAGTCAATCTGCAAACACTCTCCAAAAAGAGGTGCTCAGGGAGTTGTGGACACTGGCCAAGTCGGCTATATTTTATTTATTTATTTTTCATAATTTCCCAATTCATCTTTTAATTTAAAAAAAAAAAAAGTCTTAAGTATACAAATAATGCTTAAATATAGTTCTGTCACAAATGGCTCAAGCTGCACACTCCCCTCTGAGAGGTCCCTGCGTCTCCAGGATTGCGTCTGGCTGCAAGTAATAGAAACCTGACTCCCGTGGCTTCACTGGACAGGGGTTTCATTTCTCTTGTGTGGAAACAAATGCAGAGATGGGCAAGTCAGGGCTGGTGGAACTGCTCGGGAATGTCACCTATCACCAAGCTCCTTCCAGCATCCTGGCCTCCCACCTTAATATGTGACTTTCAAGCTCACAGCTCCAGAGGGCTATTGTACTGCCTGGCATTCTATGCACAGCCCAGCCAGGAGGACAGGGAAGGGGTGACGTGTGCAAGTCTTCCCTTTGATCAAGAACACTGTAGCTTTTCAGAGCTCCACTCAGTAGATGTCTAGTTATAGCTCATTGGACAGAACTGGGTCATGTGGCCACAGTAGCTGCAAGGGAGGCTGAGGAGACAATTACTCAGTCTGGATACATGGCTGCCCCATTCAGAATCAGTTAGTGAGAAGGACAGGGTGACGGATAATGGGAAGCACGAACGACATCAGCTGCAGATTGGTTTTGCCACCTGAATAGAAACAGACTGTAAATAGAGGCTTACAACTTGTTTTTTTTTAACCTAGTAATGTGTGTTTCAAGATTTGCCTTATCATTCTTCTGATCTACTGTATAATATTCCATAGGCTAGATGTCCTGTGGTGTCTTCATCTAATCCCATGTTCAGGAATATTTTGTTTCCCCTCAGATCTTCACTATTATTAACAATGCCTTTTGGGCCTGGGCTTAAGCCTGCAGGGCCCATCAGGCCTTTCTCAAGAGAGGTGGGCTCAGGCTGCAGCACAGAGATGGGCAAATCCTCAGGGCTGGCCCAGATAAAGCTGGGGCGGGGCAGGAAGCATGGTGGGCCCGAGGCCAGATGGGACTGGCATCCCACAACTACCCCGGGGGCACTCCTTCTGGCCGTGGATCCCATCCTGTTTCTGAGCCGGTCCCTGGGACTTCTCGGCCCCTTCCTCAAGCGGGGTGCCTCTGGCCCAGTCAGTGCTTGCTGGCTGAGATGCTGCTGCTGGGCCAGACCAGCTTCACTGCCCCCTGGACACCTTGGTCAGGCTGTGAGCCCCAGGATCTGGAAAATGGGTGTGGAACTGAACAGGACCTGGCTCAGTTTCCCCACCTTGAGCTTCTTCTGCCTTCCACTATTGACTCTTAACAAACATTTATTGAGCACTTGCCATGTGGCAGGCACTGTGCTGGGATATGGGGATGCAGTGATGACCATTGTCCTCAGGGAGCTTGCAGGCCGGTGGGCAGATGGATGGTAACCAGACAACATTACGCTCTGCGTTGTGAGGGCAAGAGTGGCAGGGACCACCATATCCAGCAAAGTGGACCCAGCATCTTCTGCATAATGAGAGAACTTGGGAATGTTAGAAGGGCATATGGCTGCCCAAATGGTGATTACATTTCCCAGCATCCTTTGCAACTAGGTGTGGCCATGTGACTAAATTCTGGCCAATGGGATGCAAGTAGAAGTGATCTGTAACACTTCCAGGTTGTGCCCTTGAAGGAATGTCCTTTCTAATCATCCTGCTGGCTGGATTGTAGATGTAATGGGGAGCTGGAGCAGCCATTTTGGACCTGATTGGAAGCCATGGGTTTAAGATGGCAGAGTAACTAGACAGAAGGAACCAAGGTTTCCAGGATGACCTTGTGAAACTAAACCAACTTGTGAGCCTTGGACCTTCCACCTCTGTACTGAAAATACAGTATATTGACAGAGAACTTCCAGAGGTTCAAGCCGGATTCAGAAGAGGACGTGGAACAAGGGATATCATAGCTGTTGTCAGATGGATCTTGGCTCAAGGCAAAGAATACCAGAAAGAGGTTTACTTGTGTTTTATTGACTATGCAAAGGCATTTGATTGTGTGGATCATGACAAATTATGGATAACATTGAGAAGAATGGGAATCCCTGAGCACTTGATTGTACTCATGAGGAATCTGTACCTTGACCAGGAGGCTGTCGTTCGAACAGAACAAGGGGACACTACATGGTTTAAAATCAAGAAGGGAGTGCGTCAGGGTTGTATTCTTTCTCCACACTTATTCAATCTATATGCTGAGCAAATAATCCGAGAAGCTGGACTATATGAAGAAAAACGTGGTATCAGGATTGGAGGAAGAATCATTAACAACCTGAGATATGCAGACGATACAACTTTGCTTGCTGAAAGTGAGGATGACTTAAGGCACCTACTGATGAAGGTTGAAGAATACAGTCTGCAGTATGGATTACATCTCAACATAAAGAAAACAAAAATCCTCACAACTGGACCAATGAGCAGCATCACAATCAATGGAGAGAAGATTGAGGTTGTCAAGGAATTCACATTGCTTGGTTCTACAATCGATGCCAACGGAAGCAGCAGTCAGGACATTAGACGTCATGTAGCATTGGGAAAGTCAACTGCGAAGGAAATGTTTCAAGTGCTGAGGAGCAAGGATATCTCCTTGAGGACTAAGGTGCGCCTGACACAAGCCATGATATTTCCAATCACCTTGTATGCATGTGAGAGCTGGACAATGAATAGGGAAGACCGAAGAAGAGTTGATGCTTTTGAGTTGTGGTGCTGGCGAAGAATGCTGAAAGTACCATGGACTGCTAAAAGAACTAACAGATCTGTCCTGGAGGAAGTGCAGCCAGAATGCTCCTTGGAAGCAAGAATGGCCAGACTTCGTCTCACCTATTTTGGTCATGTTGTAAGAAGGGACCATTCCCTGGAGAAGGATGTCATGCTTGGTAGGGTGGAGGGTCGACGAAAGAGGGGGAGGCCTTCAACGAGATGGATTGATACAGTGGCTGCGATGATGGGCTCGAGTATAGCAGGGATTGTGGGGCTGGTGCGGGATCGGGCAGTGTTTCGTTCTGCTGTGCATGGGGTCGCTATGAGTCGGAAACGACTCGACGGCACTTAACAACATAACAACAACTGAAAATACAATGCTATCCTTTCTGAGCCACTGAGGGTGTCTTTGTTATAGCAGCTTAAATGTAGCTAACACATACAGAATGGTATACACATGCTGTTAAGGGAGCCTTAGGAACATCTAACCCAGTCAGTTGGAGTAGGTGCAGAGGGCTTCCCAGAGCAGGGAAATTCTAAATGGAAGCTGACAAAGAAGGAAGGTTTCTAGTTTCCAAAGTCTCCAGGCAGAGGCACAGCAGGCAGATCCAGAGGCGAGAGAGACATGGGGCTTTGTAGGCACCTGAAGAAGTTGAGGGTGGCTGGGTGGAGAGTGCAATGGGGTAGGTGAAGATGGGGCCGGAGGGGTGGCAAGATCTGCCAGGAAGGGCTTGGAAAAGCCACGTTAAACCCTTTAGACTTTGCCCCGAGGATACAGGGAGGCCATGGGAGACTTGTTGGCAGGACAGTGAGGTGAATATGATTTGCTCCCTGGAACAATCTTCCTGGCTATAGGGTGTGGAATGGATTTTTGTTTATTAAAAAGAAAAAAAAATGAGGCCCTGTTATGTGCCAGGCACTGAGGATTAGCAGTGAACAAAACAGACCTGGCCCCTCCCCTTGTGGAGTTTGCAGCATGATGGGGTGAGACATGAGCCAAAAAATCACACAAATAGATTTATTACAAAGTATAGTGAGGGCAGTAACAGGGAGGTAGGCAAAGCATTGAGAGTCTATAATGGAGGGGATGTTGGACTTGAGGAAGTCAGAAGATTCCCTGAGAAAAGTGACAGGGGAGTGGGGGTAGGGAGAAATGGGTGGAAGAGGTGGAAGAGTGGTGGAAGAGGTGGCGGAGTGGTGGGAGAGGTGGAGGGAGGAGTGGTGGAGGGAGGAGCAGTGGGAGGGGTGGAGGGAGGAG
>NW_006921636.1:5940560-5958586 GCF_000298275.1 Orycteropus afer afer
GGTGGAGGGAGGAGTGGTGGGAGAGGTGGAGGGAGGAGTGGTGGAGGGAGGAGTGGTGGAGGGAGGAGTGGTGGGAGAGGTGGAGGGAGGAGTGGTGGGAGAGGTAGAAGAATGTAGATACAGGTGGTGAGGGAGAGCAGAATCTTAAGGGCCAGCCAGCTTCTGCCCTAAGCAAGGTGGGCAACAACAGAGGAAGATGAGGATGGGGGAGGTCATTTGAAGAGAAACACTGAGTTCAAATATGATGTGCTGGGTTTGAAGTTCCTATGAGCCATCCAAGTGGAGATGTTGAGTGAGTGGGTGGTTATGGGGGTCTGGGGTGCAGAGAAGCAGTGTGGTCCTCGTGTGTGGAGCATTACATGGACTCCCAGACCAGAGATCACCAAACACTGTCGCTGGGGGCACCTGCTGTGTGTCAGGAGTTGTGCTTATGGTGGACACAGTGGTTGCCCATCTGTGTCTTTCTTGCTGGCAGGGTCCAGTGTTGTTGGGTGTGCATCCACCCAGGCGTTCAGAGACAAGGACCGTTCCACTCCCCAGCCAATTGTGGGCGTTCTCCTTTCCCTCGTCAGTGATTGGTTTGGAATTGGACTTAAGACTGTGATACGGTCTTAAGCCAAGGGGAAGTCTTCAGCAGGGTTTCTGGGAATAATTTGCCCCCCTATGAAAAGAGATACATGGGAGGAATTGTTCCACCTCTTCTTTGCTTTATCCACACATGTCTGCGTGTGACGCTTGGCATTGTATCAGCCATCTTGAAACCATGTGGAGAGGCTTAGAATGGCAGAGCAAGAGAATGCAAAGAAGGTGAGTGTTTAATGGCATCTTCATGCCTCCAAATTAAACTCAATTAGATGGAATTAAGAAACTCTGGTGTTTCAGTGGCTAAGACATTCAAGTGCTAACTAAAAGGTCCGTGATTCAAACCCACCAGCTGCTCTATAGGAGAAAGATGTGGCAATCTGCTTCCATAAAGATTTCCAGCCTTGGAAACCCTCTGGGGCAGCTCACTCTGTTCTATAGGGTCACTATGAGTCAGAACCAACCTGATGGCAGTGGGTTTGGTTTTGGTTTTATTAGATGACTATAAACCCCCTCCTTTGTCTGCCACCTTTAGTTCAGTGTTTTGTTCCTGGCAGCTGAAAATGTCCTAACCAGTGCTTCATCTGCAGTATCTCATTTAATCCTCATTTAATGAGGTTGATTTACTCTTATAGCCATTTTACAGATGAGGCTTGAGAGAGGTGAGTGACTTGCCCAGATTCACAGAGACAGCAAGTTCTAGAGTTGGGATTTAATCAGGCCACTTTGATTCAAAGCAAGCCCTGGTGGGTGCAGTGGTTAAAGCACCAGGCTGCTAACCAAAAAAGGTTGGCGGTTCAAACCCACCAGCCACTCAGCTTCCATAAAAATATACAGCTTTATTCCATAAAGATATACAGCATTGCCTGTGGGGAAATTCTACTCCATCCTGTAGAACCGCTATGAGTCGGAATCAACTCGACGCTAGTGGGTTTGATTTGGCTTGGTCTGACTTAAGTGTGCAACTGGGCTAAAGCCACAATCTCCTTTTAAGAGTCTTTCCCTTAACACATTTTTAGTAGGAAACCATAGCCTTGTTCTTACTTTTCCCCTGGAAAACTGTTATTATGGTTGGTGGGAAATTCAGAGTGGGCTGCGTTTCTTTGTACATAGTTAATGGCTTTGATTATATGTTTCTGGCTTCTTCGTTCTGAGAAAGGCTGCTATTGGTTGTACAACATAATCAAATCATTTCTTATGTAAACAGCCGTCTGGCACAGAGTCAGCAGCAAGAAGGTGAAAACGAAAACTGTGTCCTCAGCTCCGGAAAGCAATCAGCTATTCAGCAGGAAAAGATCAAGGGTTAATGACACAGAATTGGGCAAAGACTGCTGCAGTGGCTCTGAACATTATCAGGAGGCGGGAACAAAAATGGTTGTTAAAAGGATTTGTTACAAAAGTTATTTCCTAATGTACTTCATGAAACATTTGCCAGAACATTAGGCACATCCTTCGAAAGCAAAAGAGAACTTAGAGAGAGGGAGAGAGAGGCTTCTAAAGTCAATTTTAGATAGGATTATGATCCTTAATATGTCAAGAGTTCTTGCGAAACAATAGGAAAAGAGAAACACTTTATTATAAAAATGACAATTCATAAATGAAGAAGTATACAAGGCCAGCAAACATATGCAGACACGTTCCACCTCCTCTGTACTCAAGGAAATGCAAATAAAAATTACAGTGATATGTCGTTTTCCACCTATCAGATTGGCAAAGACAGAAAACGAAGATTGGCAATTCTCAGTGTTGTGGAGGGTGTGGGGAAGTGACGCCCTCATGCTTGCTGATGGGATGGCACACGTGTCTCTGCAGGGCAGTCCTGGCTTTCAAGCATCCAGAAATGTCACTTCGGGTGGGGCATTTGTCCCAAGGAAACAAGAGCCCAGGTACACTCTGTGGACAAAGGTGTTCACGGCAGCACTGTTCATATTGCTGTTGTTGTTAGTTGCCGTCCAGTCAACTTCGACCGCATGGTGACCCCACGTGTGCTGAGTAGAACTGCCCCCCACCCCGGAATGCTGCTCTGGTTCTGGATGGGGGCCCCTTGTTCTCTGTAAGCTGCTTTGTCACAGGTGTGAGCTCTTCCTGCTCCCAAAGGCAAGAAGGGCTCCTGGGGTCCCTGGTCCTGGCGTCCCACCCCTTTCCAGAGGTGCTGAGTGCAGACCAGCCAAGTTGCCTTAGAAGTGGGTCCCAGGGTGGAGGTCAAGTTTGTACCACGTGCCGTTCTCAAGGCTGTGACCTTACGGGAGCAAATTGCCAGGCCTGTCTTCCCAGGCGCCTCTGGGTGGGTTCTAACCATCAGCCTTTTGGCTAGTAATCTAGTGCTTAACCATGCTTACCACCCAAGGACTCCACATTGTTTTCATTAGTGAGAAATTGGGGAGGAAACCAGAAATGTCAAACTACAGAGGATTTATTAAGTAAACAATGGTAAACCCATATAATGAAATACTGTGCGTCTATTAAAAATAGCAATAAAGAGAGACAGCCGTGACATACTGGAGAGAAGAATTTTTCATGTGCACGACCCAACGTGTATTAACTAATGTGTGCACACGCACCCATACACACGTATCAAAGGGAGCATTCTGAAGGATGCCCACCAACATGTCAGCAGTGTTTATTTTTACAAAGCACCATTTAGGGTATTTTTAACTTTTTTTAAGTCAGGGTTTCTTGGCCTTGGCAGATGGTTCTTTGTCCAGGGGACTGTCCTGGGCATTGTAGAACATCTAGCAGCATCCCTGGACTCTACCCACTAAATGCCAATAGCAACTCCTCCCTCCCCAACCCCAAATTGTGACAACCAGGAATGTACCCAGACATTATCAAACGTCCCCTAGGGGACAAGAACCCAGTTGAGAATCACTGTTTTAAATACTTCTTGGCATTATTTAAATATTTTAACAACAAGCATGATTGTTATCATAATCGGAAAAACAGAGTTTTTAAAAAATATTAAGTCAAGTCATTTCTGGGTCAGCAAGTTGGCTGTGGATTTGGTCAGCGGAGTTCAATGGAAGAACAGAGAAATCTCTTATCATCTTGCCTTTGATACAAGGTTCTGGTGAAATCTCTAGGCATTTGGGAAAGTTTTCCTGGGTTGGACTTCGTTCAAAGAACAACCACTTTTTTTTCCCTCCAACTGTAATACAATTAAACTTCCGGGTGGATGGTGACTACTTACCATCTCACCCTTCTCTTGGTGACTATGACAGTTTTTCTGGGGGGAAACTACACCTCTCTCATGCAACTCTCCTTGCAGGGAGCTGACTGCCTTCCTGTCTCTAAAACTAAGCTGATTTTCTAACTCTCACCCTTCTACTGCAGCTCCTGGTTCAGGGATGGACATATAACCAGTTTAGTCCCTTGAGTCTAGAGGAGACATTTTGGCAGGCTTCTGGAAAACATGCACTCCAAGTCACTCAAAGGGACCCTCCGTATCTAAACAAAGTGAGGCCTGGGATTCCTGCACCCATTTTAACACCATGAAGAAAACCAGCCAGAGGAAAAAGTCAACACACAGAAGCAGGGAGAGCTGGGTGCATCACAGAGAAATAGATTGGAGACCTGATCAAACCAAGCCTGAAAAAGCTAAGCCTTTTGTTTCCATGAGCAAATTAACCACCTGTGTACTTTAAGTCTGGTAGCATAGTGCCTAAGGCACTTGACTGCTAACCAGAAGGCTGGCGGTTCAAACCCACCAGCCACTCCTCGGAAGGAAGGTTGGGCAATCCTACTTCTGTAATGATATTGCCTCGGAAACCCAAAGAGGGGTTGCTATGAGTCGGGGGCGACTCAATGGCAAGTAACAACAACGACAACAACAATACTTTAAGTCCATTTGAGCCAAGAGTCAGTTCTTGCAGCCCAAAGCTAACTGATACAATCTCCTTCAATGACAGGACTCACTTCCAAGACCTCTGTTTTCATGTCATTTCAGCATGTATTAGACACTAACTGTATGCCAGGCCCAGTGTCTGATCCCAGAGGTGCAAAGATGGCTAAGGCATGCCCCCTGACCTTGAGGAGCTTGCTGCCTAGTGTAGCATCTAAGTGTATCTGCAATATTCCAGTGTTCTTCCCTTTTCCAACTACATAACCCTTGTAAGGCCAGATTTTCTTCAGATATTCAACCAAGATGATGTATCACCACAGACTGAATGCAGAAGCAGATATGAGAGGCCAGCTGTCTTCCATTAGGACAGACATTAGAGAGTTGCAAAAATGTCAACAATTCCACTTGGCTCGCTAAATGTTTTTGTTTTGAAACATATAGGTATTTATCATTAAAAAAATGTTATTTATGTAATGTTATGTGTATATTATGTGGACATGTAATGGGTTTATCTTTTTAATGAATGTTTTATACATTTCTTCATTTTAATTTCTAATATGCATATCGATTGATATAACCCCCACATACAAAACCTCCTTGAGGTCCTCAGTAATGTTTTAGAAATGTAAAGGGATCTTGAGACCAAAATGTTGGGGAATCACTGTATTAACTATTTCCTCTCTCTTCCCCACCCATTTCGGGCCCAGCTCTGGTTGTCTTCCTTTCTCCCTTGGCCCCTCCCCGCTCCTAAGGCAGCCCGGCTGTCTGCTCTCAGCTTCTCCAGGACGGGGTGGGACGCCACATCCGAGGATCCTAGGAGCCCTTCCTGGCTTTGGGAGCAGGAAGAATCACAGTTGTGCAAAAGCAGCTTGCAGAGAACAAGGCTCCCCCATCCAGAATCAGAGAAGAACACCCCGACGCCTGGAGCAGAACAGGAGAGTCTTAGAACTTCCCGAGATTCTAAAAGGCAACCCCAGCCATTCCCTGGAAGTGGCCAGGAAACAGCCAAATGACCACCAGGATGCAGGGACAGCCACAGCAGCATCCCAGGGCTCCTTGTTGGAGAGAACCAGCCTGCCTCAGGCAGCACCTGGTGGGCAGATGACACCCAAGACCAAGGCCCCTGCCCCCGCTCCTGCCCTCAACATCGCAGCCTCACAGAAGGCCCCAGAACCCAGGAGAGCGGGAGGAAGATGAGGAACCACCGCCAGACGAGGTCTCCACCACTTGGCAGAGTAATGGCACAAAATGGAAATGAAGTTCAAGTTACAAAAATTTAAAACCCAGACACTATCCCTCCCCCATCGCCCTGTTCGCTCGGTTGTTTCCTGGCCACTTCAGGGCTGGCTGGGGTCCCTTCCCAGATCCCTGAGAAGCCCTTTCCTCCTGTGTGTCCAGCCTCTTTGGCTCCGCCCCAGCTCCTGTTTGTGAACTGAGACTCACATCCTCTATGTGTACAAGCCTCCCTATGTGGGGTGGGAGCTCCAGGCCAGGCCTCTTTCTTTGGACATCAGATAGAAGTCATCCCAGAGATTGAGTCACTTGCCCAGGGCAGCCCAGCTGGAAGGTGCAGAACTGGGATTTGCACGCAGACCCCGGGCTCCAGCCCCCACGCCCTTGGCTGCTGCCCTGTGCTGCTGGGGGAAGTTGTTTGTCCCCAAGGTCTAGGCAGCCTCGGCCAGTGTGTGGGGCTCAGGATCCAGGCAGAGAACATGACTTGGGGTTACAGTCCTTAGGAGTAGAGGTTTGGACCCTAAAGGGCCCCAGGTGGGCAGGGGGTTGGACACCAGAGTGGGGCGTGTGGGTGCTGGGCCAAGGACTCTTGCCCAGGCCTTGTCTCAGTGCCCCTTTCACCAGCAGAGTACCCTGGAGAGGTGGGGCAGAAACCACAGCCTCCATGTGACTCATGTGGCTGGCAAGACAGGTTCTTCAAGGTTCTCTGCCTGGGCTGGTGGCTTCCCACACCCCTCATCCTCCTTCCAGAGAGGGAGACACTCAGATCCTGAAATGGGGCCCAGAGAGGCCAAAGGACTGGCCAGAGGTCGCATAGGGTGTCAGGCCACACCTGAGAGGAGGCAGAGGCCTGGGGGAAGAGCTAGGTCCCTTGATCCTGCCCCCACAGAGGGCTCTGGGGGAGGTGAAGTCCAGGTCCCCAGATGGGTCCCTGACCAGACTTCTAGGACACTGCCCCTCTCTCACTGCCTACCTCTAAGTCGCCACCATGCTGTCAGTTTGATACCCTAAATAGCTCTCAAACCACATGCCCACAGCCACCCCCTCGGCCAGGCCATCATCCTCTCTCACCTGAGCCATGGCAGTCACTGCCCCTGCTCTTCCTGCTTCACCCTCACCTGCCAACAGTCTGTTCTCCACACGTAGCCAGAGAGATTCTGATAGAACCCAAGTCTGATTGTGTTCTCTTGCCAACAACCTTCCTTGGTTCCCTACTTAGGAAAAAGTTTAGTCTCCTCACCATGACCGCCTGGCCCCTGCTGAGCTCTCCTGTCTCATCAACCACCATCCACTGCCAACACCTGCTCCTTCTGAACCACAGCTCCAACCACATGAGATGACCTGCAATTTCTTAATGCCCCACACTCTGTCGAGCCTTCAGCCTTTTGCACATGCTGTTCCCTCTGGCTGGAACCGTCTCCCACTATTTCTGCTGGTCATCATATTCATGTTTCTAGAGTCAGCTTAGGTGTCACCTCCCCCAGGAAGCCCATCTTGACAGCCCATCTTTTGTGTTAGACACCTCTTTGGAGCTACCACGACCTAGCTCTAAAAATGACCCCAGAGGGCAGTATTACCTCTTAATGTGTCTGTCTCTCCCAGCAGAGTGGGAGCTTGCTGAGGGCAGGGACCATGCCTGCTTCATTTCAGTATGCCTGACAGCTCACGTCATGTGAACTTGGGGCACGTTTGTTGAATGACTGCCCAACTGTCAGGATGAACAGGCAGGGAGGCAGAGAAGGAGTGAGAGAGTGTGAGATGTGGGTGCCAGGGACCCAGCAGTGGACAAAGCAGATGTGGCACCTGCCTTCACATCCTGACATTTCACTTGGGGAAGGGGAGGGACTAATAAACCACCTGACAATGATGATTCTGATGGTGGAAGTGCAGGGCATTGTGGGAGCACTAGGAAAACCCCGACAAGGCCTGGGGCTGGGAAGGCTTCTTGTAGGTGGCGTCCAAAAGGGGCGTGGAATAGAAAGGAATGAGCCAGGCGGGAGTGGAGGGCCACGGGGAGATCTCCCAGAGGAGGAAACAGCAAGGGTCTCAGCTGATTTGCTCCCCAGGGGATGCTCAGCAAAGTCTGGAGACCTTTCCAGTTGTCACGACTTACACAGGGTCCTACTCCACCTACAGTTCACAGGACAACCCCCATGACAACAAATGATCCAGCAGTAAGGTTGAGAAATCCTAGAGTCAAGGAGCTCTGGTAGCATAGAGGCTAAGGCACTTGACTGCTAACCAGAAGGCTGGCGGTTCAAACCCACCAGCCACTCCTCGGAAGGAAGGTTGGGCAATCCTACTTCCGTAGTGATACTGCCTTGGAAACCCAAGGAGGGGTTGCTATGAGTCGGGTCCGACTCGAGGGCACATAACAACAACAACAACAACAGAGTCAGGCCAGGAGCCCTGGTGGCACAGTCATTAAGTGCTTGGCTGATAACCCAAAGGTCGGCAATTCAAACCCACCAGCCACTCATAGGGAGAAAGATGTGGCAGTCTGTTTCTGTAAAGATGACAGCCTTGGAAACCCTATGGGGGCAGTTTTACTCTGCCCTCTAGGGTCATTATACATCAGAATCTACTCAACAGCAATGGGTTTGCTTTTGGGTTTTGAGGCAGGCTCCATCCTCCTGGAGCAAGGCTAAGAGGGAGTTCAGTTGGGGGTGGGGAACACTGGAGATGGGCCCAGGCAGCAGGGCCTCATCCAGGGCTCTGGGCTCGGGGATTAGGGAAGTCCAGCCAAAGACAAGAGCTAGGCAGAGGAGGGCTTTGCTGAGATTCAAGGTTGGAAACTCACTGGCTGCAGTGTGGACTGGACTCTTGGGGTTTGGGGGGCAGTATGGAGAAGAGGCTGTACCTTAGCTCAGTATCACCTACCTGTCAGTTGGCTCTATTGGAGTGGTTTGCATGTTGCCACGATGCTAGAAGCTAGACCACTGCTATTTCAAATACCAGCAGGATTGCCTGTGATGGACAGGTTTCAGTGGACGTTCCAGTTGAAGAAAGTCTGTAATCTACTTCTGAAAATTAACCAGTGAAAACCTTGTGGCTCACAACAGAACATGGTCCAACTTGCTTGCTTTAGACACATCCCTGGGAAAGAGTGCTGGAAGGGGACGGTGTGTTTAGTGAAGCAGTGCACCAATGAGGTGAGGGAGGCCCTTGGTGAGGTAGACTGGCCCCGTAGCCCCAACAATGGCCTTGGACGTGCTGGGGATTGGGCAGATGATGTATGACTGAGCAAAGTTTTGTTCAGTTGTCCATAAGGTCACCATGAATCAAAGGCACAGCACCTAACAACAACGTCTTAGCTCAGGGGTCAGGCAGGGCCGCCCTGAGGAGGTGACATCTGCACCAGGAATGAGCTGGCTGTGTGATCTGGGGGCTGAGAAACATAGACAAAGGGCATAGCAAGTGCAAAGGCCCTGAGGAGGGGTCCAGCTGAGTGGGCTTTGGAAGCAGGAGAGGCCAGTGTGGCTGAAGTGCAGCATGTTCAGGGAGACACTGTGCAGGGCCCCAGAGGCTGCGGCGAGGATTTAAGGGGTATTCTGAGAGCAATGGGGAGCCTTGGGTGGATTTCTCACTGGGGCCAGGCCATAAAGTGATTTCAGTTCTCACAGGATTCCCTGGCTGCATATGGAGCATGGTTCTTTTGGATGAGGGCAGAAGTAGGGACACCTGTGAGAAAACTCCTATAATGGACCAGGTGACGATGATGGGGTCTGGAGCCAGGGTGGAGGCAGGGACCAAGCAAGTCAGTCATGAAGTGTGGTTTTGTGGTGAACGAGAGGCTGAGTGAGGAAGAGCTGCTTGGTGGCTCTGCCTTTTGAGGGGCCTTGGACAGGGACCTCTATAGGCATGTCCTTTCATATTGCAGCTCCAAGAGAGCTGAGGGCCCTACAATTGTCTGCACCTCTTACCTTTTCTGGATTATTCTACCTTCTCCGTGATGTCGCCAGCCCAAGCACTTGCAGGAATCATCCCAGGACCTTGCTGTTGGAATTTCCCCAGCACTCTGTCCTCAGACTCCATCGCATCTGAAAGTAGAACCCAGAATTCACTGGCCTAATAAATAGTCAGAGAGGACATCACCAGGAGAAGTCCCAGGTTGCAGAGCTGGCTCTCAGAAGCATGAGTCTCTGCTTTCCAATGTCCCTGGGTTCAAATCCTGCCTTTACCACCTCCTAGCTGCATGGCCGTGGGCAGGCCCTACATTGCTCAGCCTTAGTGCCTCACCTGTGGAGTGGAGGTGACAGAGCCTCCCTCATAAGGTTGATGTGAATTTGAAAATGAGATAATGTGTGGAAAAGAACTGGCACGTACTGTTAGTGTTCAATAATTGCTGTGGATTGTGTTGTGTCCCCACCCAGCCAAGAATGTGTTGTAAATCCTGTAAAACCCCTATATCTGTGGTTATAATCCCATTTGGGAACGAGTTTTCTTTGTTATATTAATAACATTGGATTAGTATAGGTTGTGTCTTAAGTAAATCTCTTTTGAGATATAAAAGAGTTTAAACAAGCACGAGAAGGCAGTAGAAGCAGAGATGCAAGAAGATTGATGCCAAGCTACATGGAGATCTCCAAGGAACAAGTAAACAAGCTGCAGAGACATGGCCCTTCCCCCAAAGCTGACAGAGAGAAAGCCTTCCCCAACACCCTGCATTTGGACTTCTAGCCTCCTCAATTATGAGAAAATAAATTTCTATTTGTTAAACCATCCACTTGTGGTATTTCTTTTATAACAGCACTACATAACCAAGACAGAATTTAGTACTGAGTGTGGGGTGCTGCTCTAACAGATACCTAAAATGTGAGTGGAGGCTGAAAGAGTTGTAAGATCCCTAATAATTAAAACCTAGATCTCCTTGAAGCGCCTGTTGGGAGAATTATGGACATCAAAGGCAGTTGTGGTGAAGGCTCAGAAGGAAATGAGGAAGGCTAGAGAGAAAGTCTCTATTGTCTTAGAGAGTACCTATGGCACCAGCAACAGAATGTTACTAGAAATGTGGACTTTAAATGAACTTCTGGTGATGCTTTAAAAGAAAATGATGAACATGTGATTGGACAATGGAGGAAGAGTAATGCTTTTTATGCAGTGGCAAAGAACTTATCTGAATGACGTTCAAATGTTTGGCAGAGGTAGAACTTGTAAGTGATGAACTTGGATACCTGGCTGAGGAAATTTCTAAACAAGATCTTAAAGGGGGCATGTTATTTATTCTTGCTGCTTATAGTAAAATGCAAGAGGGAAGAGATGGACTTAAAAATGAACTGTGCAAAATGAAAACAAAACTTATAGACTTTGAAAATTCTGTTGTACAAACTAAGGACACGTGTTCTAGAATTTTCACTGAGTGTGTGGCTATACGACCTTTTGTTGAAGACATTAACCCTGTGACTGATGAGTCTAACCAACTACCACAGCAGAAAACCCACCAGCTTAGCCTGAAGGGACAGAAAAGAATAAAAAGAGAAAATGCTGTCTGCCTCTTAGAATTCTACAGGCAGGAAACAGGCCAAAGGAGCTCCATCGGTTGTCCTTAAAGAAAAGACCATCTCTGGAGAAGTTTGGAGATCAGCAGAACTGTTGAAAGGAGCATGAGAAGCAGGGCCATTTTGGTTTCAAAGGGTGGGGCCATGGTCTCCTGGATCTCAAAGGATAGGGCCACAGCCTCCTAGATTTCAGAGTCGTATCTTTGCTAACTTGGTTCTGGAGTGTGGGACTGCCATTAAGGTGTGCGAGGGATAGGGGCTTCCAAGTAAAGTTGAGCGGATAGGGCTGCCATGCCCAACAGGCAGAAGAATGAGACTGCTGGGGACTAGGGGTTGGGGTCACCAATCAGACAGACTAAGAGAATGGGGCTGCCTGATGCTGAGTAAGCAGAGTTGTCATCCCAGAGGGCCTGGAAGGTGGAGCTGAAGCCCAAGGGTGAGGGGGCCTCCACCCAAAATTCAGAAGATGTGGCCAACACCCAGAGTCTAGAGGGCAGGGCCATTGCCCTGATGTGCTCAGAGAAGAGAGGATTGTTTTCAAGACTAGAGAGCTAATGCCAACTTTTCTGCTGGATTTTGGACTTGCTTGGTGCCAATTATCCTTTCCCTCCAATTGTGTGTGTTGTTCACTGCTGTCGAGTCGATTTGACTCATAGCGACCCCTCCTTGGGTTTCCAAGGCAGTATCTCTCTGGGAGCAGATTGCTCCCAGATTGCTTCCTTCCAAGGAGTGGCTGGTGGGTTTGAACTGCCAGCCTTCTGGTTAGCAGTCAAGTGCCTTAGGCACTATGCCACCAGAGCTCCTTATCCCCATTTTTTAATGGGAACGTCTACTTTGTGCCTGCTCCATCACTGTTCTTTGGAAACAGATAACTTGCAGTCCAGATGTCACAGGATGCTGGGAGGTGGGGTTGCACCCTCTACTCTACCCTGGATACTCAGTGGGTGCCAGCCCTGCTTTCCAGGGACAGCATCCTGGCCCCCAATTGCCCTTTTAGAGCCAATGTCTGCTCTGAGCCAGTTATGTGGCCACTATTGTCTCAGACCTTCGTGTCAACCCTTCACTGTCCCCCCAACTCTGCAGACATGGACGTGGGCACAGAGCTTGACACTCGCAGCTTGACACCCTCCAGCCTTGGTGCCCCCGTGGCCCAGGCAGCCCTCAGAGGCCAGTTGCTGGGCCTTGTCATCTCACGCCATGAAGCAGGGCCAGATGGTGGCCGACCCAGAGAGTGTCTGTCAGATAATTAAGTGAGGGCGAAAAACATAGTTTGTAATTAAACAAGGGAACCAGGACAGCAACCTCCACAACAGCTGGGATGGCTAAGGCAGGGGGGAGCTACCCCTCTAGTGGCCTGGAAGATTCCGCCTTGGGGGGGAGGGGAGCTCAAAGCCACAGGTCGTGGCCTTCATGTGCCTCCCCCACACATCCCACTCCTCCCCAGTCCAGCTGTGTGGCCTCGGGCCTGCCCCTCCTCTTCCTGTGCCTCTGTTTCCCAGCCAGCCGCAAGCGCAGGGCTGACCCAGTTTCTCTCATCAGCTCCCCTCCCCGGGGTCCTTTGCACTTGGGCTCTCCTGCCTGGAATGTTCTTCCCATTTCCAGATCCTCCAGGGGGACTCCTGCTTCCCCTGCAGGTCACAGCTCAGATGCACCTCTTCAAAGTGGCATCACCAACCACCAGGGGCCAAGTACCCAATAAGCCAGATAAGCACAGGCTTCCTTGTGCTTACTTATTAGGCTATAGTGAATAATTTCACATGAAAAACATTTGAAACTATTCTCTACAGGTTAGTGAGTAAGGACAAGGAAGCCCGTGCTTATCTTGCTTTCTGAGCACTCCATCCCTGTCAGGGATTGTAAATTTGATAAGAGGCTTTGATTCTGCAGGAAGGTGCTCTAAGATTGGGAGACAGACATATGCCAGCCATCCCTAGGAGAAGATCTTTGATGTGGTGAAAAAATGTGAAATTGTTCACTACCGATCACTGAGTAAGCACCTGTAATCCACCCTGCCATTGCCCCCGTCAGCCTGTGCTAGCCTCTCCATAGCACTCACCACCTGAAATCATCTCATCCGTGCACATACCCACCAGGACAGGAGAAAGTCACTCAGCTCCCGGAGGACGGACGATTTGTTGCTTTTCCTGCTGTGTCCCCAAAACCTAGCTCGGTACACAGCACATAGTAGGTGCTCCATAGGTATCTGTTAAGTCATTGAATGTCCCTGTTTCAGCTTTGTCCCTTTTGTCTGTCAGTCTCTTTGTTCCACAGCTGTGATGCCATTTTACAGATGAGAAAAACTGAGGACACATCTGGCCAGAGCCAGACTCCATATAGAAACCATCTAGTACATGGACAACTGCTGAACCTGACCTCATAGCCTGTGGTACTGGGGCTCCAAAATCAGACTGCCTGGGTTCAAATCCCAGCCCTGCCATTCCCTAGCTGGGTGGCCTGAAGTGAGTGACTTTGCCTCTCTGTGCCTCAGTTTCCTCATCTGTAGAAATGGGCTCTTGGGAGGGTCAAATGGGTTAATACCCAATTGGAGGCGGGTAGTACCCAATAGATGTCAAATAGTGTGTTGTGTTATCTTTGTTGAATTAGGGAGATGAGATGAACTATCCCCATTTCACATATGGGGAAACTGAGGCACCAGGAGGTGAACCTAAATAAGCAGAGGGTCTGGGGTATCAAGCCCAAGTCCGTCCAAGTCCAGAGGCCTCCCTTCAACAAAGAATGTGATGCTGGAGAAATCTCGGCCCCAGGACTCCCAAGTGATGGAGGAGCTAGGCCTGTCTGGGGCCTAGGGCCTCTCCCAGGGAGAGGCAGGCAGTGGGTCTGACCTCATCATGACCCCAATTGGGAAACAGCTATGTCTGCCCAGCCCCCAGTGCCCCATTTTCTGATATTCCACCGATACTCCCCCGACGATCACCACTGTTCTCTGTCCACGGAGTTTGAGTGGAGCTGACCCACTCCCAACTTCAAGGATGTTTACATAGCTGAGCACTTGGTCATGGGCCACAGAGTTTGGTGAGAGATGACCACATGACCCTATGTAAGCCAAGAAAGGCAGTCCTGGGACGCTTATTAGAATAAGGTTTCATGGGGATATGGGGTTGCTGGAATGACAGGGTACTGTTACTATTATTAGTTGTTGTTGTTTTTTTAAAAAAAATACCAAACTCATTGCCATTGAGTCAATTCCGACTGGTAGCAACTCTCCGTACAAGAGAATGGAACACAGGATTGTGTCAACCTCACACTAGGTGTGTTTTTGAGACCCTTGTTGCAGTCACTGTGTCGATCCATCTCCTTAAGGGTCTTCCTCTTTTTTGCTGACCCTGCGCATTACCAATAATGAGGTCCTTCTCCAAAAACTGGTCCCTTTTAATAACATGTCTAAGTACGTGAGATGGAGCCCTGCCGTCTTCTTGTCTAAGGAGGATTCTGGCTGTACTTCCTCAACAGATTCTTTTTGTTCTTCCGGCCGTTCATGGCAATATCAATATTCTTCACCAACACCATAATTCAAATGCATACATTCTTTTCCAGTCTTCACCATCCATTGTCTCTAGCTTTTGCATGCGTGTAAGGTGATTGAAAATATTATGGCTTGGGTGAGGATTTGGGGATCATGTAGAAGAAAAAAAAAGTCACAGCAAAACACAAGCCACCACGGTACAACCAAATGACAGATGGGTGGTACGTTATTATTTGGAGTAGGAATAAAATATTAGCTGATGCTTGAAGAGCATTCATTACGTTAGGTGCCAGTCAGTGCTTCACATGTGTCAATAAGCTCACTTATTCCTTTAAGAGTAGGGAAACCTGGAACAGCCACATGAGAAGAACTATCTTGAAAACATGGACCAATGATATACTCGAGCACCTGGATTTTTTTTTTTTTTTTTTTTTTAACCTTCCACTTTACCTAAGCATGATTTCCTTCTCTAGGGAATTGTCTCTCTCTCTCTTTTTTTTTTTTTTTTTTTTTTAACATGACCCAATAAATTCCCTTTTGCTTGAACCAGTTTGAATTGAGTTTCTGTCCCTTACAGCCGAGAGAGCCCTGACTAATCCACCTGCCTCTGGATATTATCTAAGCTTCTATCTCTTCATCATTCCCGGAGTGGGGCGGCACGCCCATTAACTGTTTTATGCCTGTCGCTGACTCACAGGTTTTCACTGTAGTTCTGGTCCATCGTTCCCAGACACAGACCACAGGTCTGTCCCTTTTCCCATGAGCCCTGAGCAGGAGAGTGGGTGTGCAGGTGTGCGTGCACACCCTTGTTCCCGGAAGGTGCTTCACGGGGCTTGCTTGGCCCCGAAACAGGCCTTGTTATTAGTGATGACTGTCAATAAATAGTCCTGGCTCCCAGATCTGGCTCCTGGGCTAGGCCAGCTGGCTGCTTTGCATACCTGGTGAGCTCATCGGGTCCTCCCAGCAGCCCTTCCAGGCAGGTACTGTCATCCCCATTTTAAAGATGAAGAAAGTAGGTTCAGAGAAGCAAAGCTTGAGCTATGTATCTCCAAAGTGGCAGGGTCTGCACCCAGAAATGGGGACGAGGCTCACTGGCCGAGTGTTACACTCAGGGTCGCTCAGTTGACTCCATGTGTCGAATCTATGTGTGCATAGGATCTCTATGTATGTGTGTGTATAGTATATCTGCCAACTTTATACGTTTTGAACACATATGTGTGTCAAATCTATATGGATGTGGAATATTATGTGTGTGTGATGTGTAAACCAAAAAACCAGACTCACTGCAGTTGAGTAGATTCTGACTCATAGCAACCCCTCCTTGGGTTTCCAAGGTGGTATCTCTATGGAAGTAGATTGCTCAGTCTTCCTTCTGAGGAGTGGCTGGTGGGTTTGAACTGCCAACCTTCTGGTTAGCAGTCAAATGCCTTAGGCACTACACCACCAGAGCTACTGTACCAAACTCATTGTCATGGAGTCAGATCCAACTTATAGAAACCCCTCCTTGGGTTTCTGAGGCGGTGTCACTACAGAAGTAGATTGCCCAACCTTCCTTCCAAAGAGCTCCTATATAGGAGCATTAATATATGTTAGAATCTATATTGTATAGAACATATATATTGTATCTTTGTGTACAACCTGTATGTATATAGAATCCATATGTGTACATATATGTATATATAATGTATATGTAGAATTTATATGTAGTATATATTGTGTATAACGTATGTATAGAATTATATGTATATATAATGTATGCCTAAGGCATGTGACTGCTAACCAGAAGGCTAGCTGATCTCATCCACTTCCACTCTACCTGTGTCTCCTCCTCCCTCAGCTCCACACACTGGCCCCTATCACCTTAGACCCACTCCAGCCTCAGGGCCTTGGCACTGTGCCTGCTACCTGTGTTTCCAGTGCCCCACATCTCACTTCAGTCTCAGCTGAAACGTCACCTCCCCAGAAAGGCCTCCTCTGACCAGTCCTTCTGAAACACCACCCATTCCCCCTGCCTCTTACCCTCCTCTGATTTCCTTAAGAGTCTCCCTTTGTGACATTCTGTGCTGGACATAATGCTTGTTGTCTGCCTCTCCCATTAGAACTTCAACTTCAGGAGGGTAGGGACTGTACATATCTTCCCTCACCTAGCACAGGGTCTGGCACATAGTAGGTGCTCAGCCAGTATTTGATGAATGAAGGACTATTACCACAACTTCCCAGGTTTCAAAGAGTCAGACTTCACCAACTGAGGTCTGGAGTGTGGGGTTGCCGTTAAGGTGTGCCAGGGGCTTGGGACTGCCGCCCAAAACCAAGGAGACAGGGCTTCCATGGTCAAGGAGCAGCAGAACAGGGCCTGCCAGCGGGGACGAGGAGAGAGGGCCGCCACTCAGATGAACCAGGAGAGTGGGGCAGAATTCAGGTCCTGCATGAACACTGTCTTGACTTTGTCCTGTTGGATCCCCCCTCATGTCACATGGTGTTTTCATCACGTCACCTGTCCTTTCTCTCACCTGTCTTTTCTCCACATATCCCCACAGCTTGCCCCGAGAAAATGTTCAGACATCCTTCTGGGACTCTAGGTGTCTTTCCTAACTCCACAGCCCTGGCCTGACTGTGAAGGGTTTTGTTCCTTCAGGTTGTCCCTGTCAGAGAAGTGACAGGACAACAGGCCTTCCAATCACCCTGCTGCTCATGAGTTTCTCTTTATTCTCCTTTTCAAAGCAGAGGTGAGGCAGGGAGAAGGAAGAGGGCAGGAAGCCAGCCCCCACCCTGCCACACACATATACAAGATGTCGGAACCTTCACTGACAGGCTGAAGGCCAGGACTAGCCTGTGGGACCCTGGGAGCAACCTGAACCAGGTTCACCCTGGTCTATTTCCTTCTTGTTTGGGGCTAGAAGTTACCAGCAGAGTTTTTTCCTCCTTGCATTTAATCATTTAGTTTAAAATGGAACAAAAAGGGGAAGTGTCAGGAGCAACCCCCCAATCCAGGGTCGTTTCTCCATTGCAGCCGAGCCCCATGGGGAAATTCTGCGGGAACCAGCTGTTCCGGTGGCAGAATGTTCCGGATAACTGCGGATGACCTCCTCAATCAGGAGCGGAAAAGCAGGTGATTGTGGTCAATGGGGGAACTCTGTCAAACCAATGCCTTTCTTTAAAAAAAAAAAAAACAGCTTTGTTGAAATATAGTTCACATAGCATACAACGCACTCTTTTAAAGTGCATGATTCAGTGGTTTCCAGTATGTTCACAGAGTTGTGCAACCTTCACCACGGTCAATTTTAGATCATTTTCACCACCCTCCCCAAAAACCCCATGCCTCCTAGCAGTCACTCCCCAGACCTCTGGCCCCAGCCCCTGCTGTTTTGTTATGTGCCGTCGAGTCGGACCC
>NW_006921636.1:5958686-5989908 GCF_000298275.1 Orycteropus afer afer
ATCTTCCTTCCGAGGAGTGGCTGGTGGGTTTGAACCGCCAGCCTTCTGGTTAGCAGTCAAGTGCCTTAGCCACTATGCTACCAGAGCTCCCCAGCCCCTGGTAGCCTCTAAGTTTTGTGGACTTGCCTATTTGGTACATTTCTTATAAGTGGAATCCTACAGTAAGTATTCCTTTGTGACTGCCTTCTTTTACTTAGCATAATGTATTCAAGAAACCCTTGAAAGCACTTCATTCCTTTTTTATTGCCAACTAATATTCCATTTTATGCGTATACCAATCAGTTGCAGTCAAGTCAGTTCTAACTCATGCCCCATGTGCACCAATATGGAACTGCTCCCTAAAATGTTCAATGTAGCCAGCCAGCCTTTCTTTTCAGAAGCCTCAGGGTGGACTCTAACCTGCAGTCTTTCAGTTGGTAGCCAAGTGAGTTAACTGTTTACACCCCTCAGGAGTCCTGTGTGTATGTATATATGTATACACTTGATGTACCCATTCATCTGTTGATGGGTTGTTTTCACTGTTCAGCTATTATGAATAATATTCCTATGAACATTTGTGTACAGGTTCTGTGTGGATGTGATTTTAGTCTTCCTGGGTGTATACCTAAGAGTCGAATTGCTGGAGCATATGGTTTCACCTAAAAAATCTATCCTGGAAGAAGTGCAGCCAGAATGCTCCTTGGAAGCAAGAATGACCAGACTTCGTCTCACCTACTTTGATCATGTTAGAAGGGATTATTCTCTGGAGAAGGATATCATGCTTGGTAAAGCAGAGGGTCGATGAAAAGGGGGAAGGCCCTCAACAAGACGGATTGACACAGTGGCTGCAATGAAGGGCTAGGTATAGCAGGGATCATGAGGCTGACACAGGACCAGGCAGTGTTTCATTCTGTTGTACACAAGGTCGCTATGAGTCAGAGACGACTCATTGGCACCTAACAACAACAGCTATGGTTTCATCATTGAGGAAATGCCAGTCTGCTTCTAAGTGGTACCATTTCCATTCCCATATTAGTGTATGAAGGCTCCAATTGCTCCAAATCCTTGCCAACACTTATTATTGTCTGTCTCTTTTAGTTATACATTACAACGTAATGGGTGTAAAGTGGTAAACCAATGCTTTTTAAAAAAATCAGTTGAAAACATTTAAAAATGAATGTTCATATCAAAGTCTAGATTTCTGGCTTCTCTTAAGGAAAGTGCCTTTCTGGTATAACTGGGACGCATTCCCTCAGAAGCTGTCATGGCCACCCCTCCAGATCACCACAGTCCTCAACTAGCCACTTCCCTGCTCCTTTGCCGTTCAGGTCTGTAACAGTTACGAGAGCCCAGATACAGTTTTCAAAGACAATGGACCCTCATCATTTGCCCTTCCCAGAATCAACTTCTCTCATATCAACTGGGAGGTGGGATTTTACTACATATTAACTCATATTATTCCCTATGGATACCTTGTAGCCTCACAGTGATCCTGAAAGGATTCATTGTCCCCATTTCCCAGAAGAGGAAACTGAGATTTCAAGAGGACAGAGAATGTGAACTGCACAGAGACACATACTGGTGAGGAGCCAATGGTCTGACCCCACAGCCCCATGTCTTTTATGATGTCAAATTCTCCATCAAGGTCTTCCTTGGGCATTTCCCCTCACATGCTAACTCTGCAGTGGGAGAACCAAGGTTAAGGCCTCTTTCTTGAAAGACATGTACTTGAACAAAAAGCCAAGAGAGGCCATAGTCATGCCACCTCAGAGTCTCATATAGTTTTGATAATTATAGGTATGGGATGATCTCAATTTTAAATATTCAAATCCTCAATTAAATTATTGTATTCACTAGACCATGAGCTCCAGGAAGTCAGGAACCTTACCTGTTTTTTCACTCCCCTGTTACCTGGGAAAAGTACCAGGGTTGGCACACAGTGCCTACTATAAAAATACTTGTGTGATGAATGAATGAATTGATGATACATTTGAAAATAGAATTTCTGATTTTTTTCCTTCATAGCTTTTATTCTACAAGGGTGATTTGTTCCAGGTCCAACTAAACATGATTGAATTTCTATAGCTTGTGTCAGACAAGACTTTCAGATGCAGGAGGCAAAAATTCAATTCCAATAGCTTTAGCAGGGTGGGGGGAAGGAATTTATTGTTTCAGGTTAGCTGGGTTGCCCAAGGATTTCAGACATAGTTGGATTGAGGAATTCTAAGAAGCATTACAATGCCATCCAGTCTTTCTCTTTCCATCTGTTGACTCTCCTTACCTCTGCTTGACTTTATTCTCAGACATATTTCCTCCACTTGATGACAAATGGCCACCAGTAGCCCTTAATAGGCACCATTTTTATAGCGCACAACTGCAAATTCCAGGAAGGATTCTGATTGGTTTGGCTTGGGTCATGTGCTATCTCTGAGCCAATAATAATGACTAGGGAGTGCTCTGGAGTTCCCTGATTGGCCAGGCTTTGGTCATATGTGTGCGGCCAGGAGGAGAATTAGGTGAGTCCCCAAGCTACAGAGATTGAGCAGAATTTCTATGGGGTGGGAGGAGATACAGACTCTGGAACTAGACTGGGTTCAAATCCTGGCTCCTCCACTCATTAGCAAGCTACTCAGACACTCTGGGCCTCATTTCTTTATCTAGAAAATGGGAGTCAGAATGGACGCACTTCAAAGTTAGTGCATGTAAAGCACAGGGGCATTGTGGGAATTGGTAGCTAAGATCATTATTGTTTCTGCTTCTGTCTGAGAATCAGGCTGGGGGCTTCTGGGACAAAGGTGAATGGGAAGTGGCCCTCACTGTTCTCTCAGGGTGACTCAGGTTCTGTGCTGTACCGTGAAGGGTTCACAGGAAGTATCATGGTGTTCTCTGAGAAATGACAGAGGACAAATGGTTGGTGAACATGAGGGGAAGTGAATGAATGGTGGTTAGCATGAACTGGAAAACACACAGCCAGGTAGAATTGCTCAACCCCTTTGATGACAGGAGGACCTCCTCAGATACCCAGAGGGCCAAGTGTGGGTTCCTGAGGTATTCAGGACACCGTGTGGAGGTGCTGGGAAGGCTGGTTGGCTGAGGCCTGACCCCTGGAGAGGCTGGAAAGTATGGGAAGGAGACCTGTGTCCTCTAGCTGGGGGACCCCGAGCCTTGGTGACAAGGTGGCAGCTTTGGTAGGAGGAGTGAATGCTGCCTCAGTGTTCTTTGACTTAATTCCTGGGTGTCCCTGAGAGTCCCACCTTCCTGGGACTCCTCTTTTTCCACTGTGTCCGTCTCAGGATGAGAAACTTGGTGTCTTCTCAGGGCTCGTGCTTCTCCTCACAGCTTCTCTGCTTGCTTCGGTCAAATTCTTTATTTGTGTCCCTATCTCACCTCTTGAGGCTGCCAGTGTCCCTGTGCACCTGCCACCTGTGTGAGGCCTGCCCCAGTTCCTTCATCCCTCTCTCCAGACAATGATACTAGTGGCAATAATAGTAATAGCTCACATTCATTGAACACTTACCACATGTTAGAACTAGGAAGAAAGGTATGGCAATTTGCTTCTGAGAATCAGTGAAAACCTTATGGACCACAATAGTCCAATCTCTAACCAGTCATGATCCAGCAGAGTCTTGTTCCATTGAGCATGGGGTTGCCATGAGTTGAGGATCCATTTGACAGCAGCCAACAACAAATACCATGTGCCTGATACTGTGCCCATTGCGTTACATAGGATAACTCATTTCATCCTCACAATACCTCAAGGCATCAAGACCTTCTCTTCCTTTTAAAGTTCTCAGAGTTGAATTCTACTGGCTCTAATGGGATCGTGTGCCCTTCGCCAAACCAGTCAATGTAACCAGGGGTCTGGGATGTTCTGATTGACTAGGCCTGGTCATGGGTCTGCTCCTGGGGTGGGTTCAGCTCACCTGGTCCACATGGACTGAGGGAGTGGTGGTCTTCCAGGGCATAATCAGAGTGTGACTTCCAGAAAAGGGGGAATGAGTTAGATGGGCCCAGACCTCTGTAAATGCAGTGTCTTCAACGGCTCACCCACCGAATCTAACCAGTACTTACTCTGAGCCTGGCACCAAGCCCAGAAATGAATCTGGCACCTTTCTGCCTTCTGAGAGGAGGAGAAGGTATAATAATGTAATTCCAACACTGTGTGCTATGTCCTGGGAGAAAGAAACAAACAAAAGGCTAAAGACGTGAGAGGCAAGGTCTTTAAACTCATCCCTGAGGTGAGGTAAGATGAGAAAGGGCTTTCCACTGGCAGGAACGGCTCAAGAGGGTAGAGAGGTGGGACGGGACAGGGTGTGTTTGGGGAACCTAGAGCCACCTGCTTGGCTGACTGCATGGGGGATGCAGCTGAAGGGGCGGGTGGGGTAGATCTTGCAGAGTTCAGCAAACCCAGCCAAGGTATCTGGATTTGATCTGGGCAGCAGTGGAGAGCCATCAGTGGTTCTAGATCAAAGCAGAGACAGTATCTAGAGTTCAGCTTTCTGGCAATGAGCTCGAGAGGCATGGAAGAGACAGGACTGAAACAGGGAGAGGCTGGGAGGACAATCAGGCAACTGTCCTGGGGCAGAGACTGGGCGTCAGAACTAGGACAGAGGCAGTGGGCAGGCGGCAGGCGATGGCTTTCCTTGTTCACTGGCCTCCAAGACACCTCAGCTCAGCGTGCCTAGAACCAAGCTCAGCATCCGCCCCAGATGGGCTTCTTCCCACCCTACCCCCACTTTAGAAAATGCTGCCTCCAGTAACCCGACCATCTCATCTCATCTGTCAGTTTGTCATACTGTGGTGGATTGCATGTTGCTCTGATGCTGGGGGCTGTATCACTGGTATTTCAAACCCCAACAGGCTCAGCCCTGGAGGACAATTTTCAGTGGAACTTCCAGACTCAGACAGACTAGGAACAAAGACCTTATGATCTACTTCTGGAAAAAAAAAAAAAAAAAAATGTCCTTGAAAGCATTATGGATAGCAGCGGAACATTGTCTGATCTGCTGCTCCTCAGGTTGGAAGACACTCAGAATACAACTGGGGAAGAGCCGCCTCCTCAGAGTAGACTTGACCTTAATGACACAGATGTAGTGAC
This sequence comes from Orycteropus afer afer, assembly GCF_000298275.1. Lineage (NCBI taxonomy): Eukaryota > Metazoa > Chordata > Mammalia > Tubulidentata > Orycteropodidae > Orycteropus > Orycteropus afer. The sequence continues at coordinate 5,963,764 of NW_006921636.1, forward strand.
GCTTCCAGGACCTTCATTTGCTGGTGTGGCACGGTTCAAAATGAGAAGAAATAGCTGCAAATATCCATTAGTCACTGGACCAGGGAATGTACAAAGCATGAATCGGGCCAATCGACTGGAAGTTTTCAAAAATGAAATGAAACACTTGAAATTGATACCCTAGCCATCAGTGAACTGAAGCAGACTGGTATTGGCAGTTTTGTATTGGACAGTCATCTGGTCTACTCAGCCAGGAATGACAGACTGAAGAGGAACATTGTCACGTCAATTGTCAAAAAGGACATTTCTTCTTCTCTCTCTCTCACTCTCTCTCTCTCTCTCTCTCGCTCTCTCGCTCTCTCTCTCCCTCTCTTTTTTAAGTGTAGCTTGGGTGAAAGTTTACAGAGCAAATTAGTTTTCCATTCAACAATGTATACGCGTTTTGTTCCGTGACGTTGGCTGCAGTCCTCTCAGTGTAACAGAGCTCTTCCCACCCCTCCCTGGTTCCACGTTTCCATTCGTCGTTCTTTCCTGCCACTTTCTGCCTCCTCAGCTTTGTTTTCAGGCAAATGCTGCCCTTTTGGTCTCCTATGGTCGATTGTTCTGAAGAGCACATTCCTCATGGGTGATGTTCACTTTGTAGACCGTTTAGTTTGGCTGAAAGTTAATTCCCAAGGCTGTGTTTAATTCTGCTTAAAGGGTGTTCAAGCCCTCAATCTTGAGAGTTTCACCAGTCTCCAGCAGAGCAGTAAGTCTCATCTCAAAAAATATATTTCAAGATCTGTCCTGAAATACAACGCTGTCAGTACCAGGATAATATCCACAAGTCTATGAGGAAGACCGGTTAACACGACTATTTTTCAAATTTACGCATCAACCACTCTTGTGAAAGATGAAGAAACTGAAGATTTTCACCAACTTCTGCTGTCTGAAACTAATCAGGCATGCAATTAAGATGCATTGCTAATTACTAGTGATTGGAATGCAAAAGTTAGAAACAAAGAAGAAGGGTGAATAGTTGTAAAAGATGGTCTTGCTGATAGAAACGATGCCAGCATATGATAGAATTTTGCAAGACCAATGACGCATTCTTTGCAAATACCTTTTCTCAACAACATAAAAGATGACTACACACATGGAACTCACCAGATGGAAACACAGGAATGAAATCTACTACATTTGTGGACAGAGATGATGAAGAAGCTCAACATCATTGGTCAGGACAAGGCCAGGGGCTGAATTCAGAACAGACCATCAACTGCTCATCTGCAAGTTCAAGTTGAAGCCGAAGAAAATTTTAAAAAGTCAACAAGAACCAAAGTATGACATTGAGTATATCCCACCTGAATTTAGAGTCTCAAGAATAGATAGATTTGACACATGGAACACTAATGATCAAAGACCACACAAGTTGTGGGATGACATCAAGGGCATCATACATAGAGAAAATAAAAGGTAATTAAAAAGACAAGAAGGAAAGAAAAGACCAAAATGGATGTCAGAAGAGGCTCTGAAACTTGCTCTTGAATGTAGAGTATCTAAAGCAAATGGACAAAATGCTGACTCAGAAGACCTGAACAGATTTCAAAGGGTGGCTCGAGGAGACAAAATAAAGTATTATAATGCAATGTGCAAAGACCTGGAGTTAGAAAACTAAAAGGGAAGAACATGCTCAGCATTTCTTAAGCTGAAAAAAACTGAAGAAAAAATTCAAGCCTTGAGTTGCAATATTGAAGGATTCTGTAGGCAAAATGTTGAACGTTGCAGGAAGCATCAACAGAAGTTGGAAGAAAAACACAGCATCACTGTACCAAAAAGAATTTGTTCATGTTCAACTGTTTCAGAAGGTGGCATATGTACAAGAACGGATAGTACAGAAGGAAGAAGTCCAAGCTTCAGTGAAGGCATTGGTGAAAAACAAGGTTCCAGGAATTGACAGAATACAAATTGAGATGCTTCAACAAATGGATGCAATGCTGCAGGCACTCATTCATCTATGCCAAGAAATTTGGAAGACAGCCACCTGGCCAATCGACTGGAAGAGATCCATATTTGTGCCCATTCTGAAGAAAGGTGATCCAACAAAATGCAGAAATTATCAAACAATGTCATTAATATCACACACAAGTGAAATTTTGCTGAGGATAATTCAGCAGTACATTGACAGGGAACAGCCAGAAATCCGATCAGGAGAGAATGCAGAATAAGAGATATCATTGCTGATGTCAGATAGGCTGAAAGCAAAGAATACCAGAAAGATGTTTACCTCTGTTTTATTGACTATACAGAAGTAATTCACCGTGTGGAGCATAATAAATAATGGATAACATTGCAAAGAATGGGAATTCCAGAACAGTTAATTGTGCTCCTGAGAATCTACACAGACCAAGAGGCTGGTATTCAAACAGAACAAGAGGATACCACATGGTTTAAAATCAGGGAGAGAGTGCTTCGGGGTTGTATCTTTTCACCATACTTACTCAATCTGTATGCTGAGTAAATAATCTGAGAAGGTGGACTATATGAAGAAGAACGTGGCATCAGGATTGGAGGAAGACATTAACAAACTGCAATATACAGATGATATAATCTTGCTTTCTGAAAGTAAAGAGGACTTGAAGCACTTACTGATGATGATCAAAGAATTCAGTATAGATTACACCTCAACATAAAGAAAACAAAAATCCTCACAACAGAACTGATAAGCAGCATCATTTTCAGTGGAGAAAAGACTGAAGTTGTCAAGGATTTTATTTTACTTGAACCCACATTCAACACCCATAGAAGCATCAGTAAAGAAGTCAAATGACTTATTGCATTGGGCAAATCTGCTGCAAAAGACCTCTTTAAAGTGTTTAAGAGCAGAGATGTCACCTTGAGGACTAAAGTGCCCCTGACCCAAGCTGTAGTATTTTTAATCACCTCATATGCATGAGAAAGCTGAACAATGAATAAAGAAGACCAAGAAGAACTGATGTAGTTGAATTATGATGTTGGCAAAAGAATATTGAATATATCATGGACTGCCAAAGGAGCTCTAGTGTGCAGTGGGTAAGGCATTGGGCTGCTAACTAAAAGGTTGGTGGTTTGAACCCATCAATCACTCCATGGGAGAAAGATGAGGCAGTCTGCTTCTGTAAAGATTTATAGCCTTGGAAACCCCATGAGGGTCACTGAATGAACTCAATGGCAGGGTTTTTTTGGGGGATGGATTGTCAGAATAATGAGCAAATTTGTCTAGGAAGAAATACAGCCAGAATGATCCTTAGAAGCAAGGATGGTGAGACTTCATCTCACATTCTTCAGACATGTTATCAAGAGGGACCAGTCCTTGGAGAAGGACATCATGCTTGGTAAAGTAATTGTTGTTGTTGTTATGTGCCGTCGAGTCGGACCCAACTCACAGCGACCTCTCCTTGGGTTTCCGAGGCAGTATCTCTACGGAAGTAGATTGCCCAACCTCCCTTCCAAGGAGTGGCTGGTGGGTTTGAACCACCAGCCTTCTGGTTAGCAGTCAATTGCCTTAGGCACTATGCTACCAGAGCTCCTTGGTAAAGTAAACAGTCAGCAAAAAAAAAAAGGAAGACTGTCAACAAGATGGATTGACACAGTGGCTACAACGATGGGCTCAAAAAATAGCAACAATTGTGCATATGGCACAGGGCTGGGCAGTATTTTGTTCTGTTGTACATAGCGTTGCTATGAGTCAGAACCAACTCAATGGTACCTAACAACAACAGTCTCCAGGCCACTCAGACTTGACATCTCAAGTGGTCCTCAACTGCTCTCCTTCCCTGGAGCCCCACCCCACCCCCTTCATTAGGCCATCCTGCGGCTCCACCTTCAATATACACTTTATCTCACCACCTCCACAGCCACCATTGCCTCCCCAGCATCTGGTGCCTGGACTAGAGGGAAACCTCCCCTACTCCCCCAAAACAGTCTGTCTTCCCCAGAGCAGCCACAAGAACACTTCAACAAGGCAATGCCCTATAAAGGCCCTCTCAGAGTCCTCCAGGAGATCTCCATCACATTTTGAAGAAAAGCTAAAGTCAGTCCCTGGCCAATAAGGTCCCAAATGCTCAGGCCTGTGACCTCTCTGACTCACCTCAACCACTCTCCCATCAATCACCTTCTCCAACCCTCAGTCACCTCCTCCAAGCTACCTTCAATCCCCTCCTTTTCTCCCCTCAGTCATTTCCTGCCTATCCTCAGTCACCTCCCCCATCACCTCCTCCACCCCTGCTGCATCCCCTCCTCCATCCCCTCCATCATCTCCTCCACCCCCTCAGTCATCCACTCCAGCCACACTGGCCTCCTTGCCCCTCTGCAAACAGGCCAAGCTACTCCCATTCAGGGCCTTTTCATTGTCCCTGAGTGTTGGGCACATAGTAGGTGCTCAGTAAATGGGGGACAAATGGAGGACTAAGAGACACAGGCCTGAACCCTGTCAGGGACCATGAGGAAATGTTGGGGGCCTGAGGGCTTATACCAAGATTATCCAGTTATGGTGAACAAAGCACCCACATCCAGCTGGTCCTCAAGGGAGGGGTCACAACCACCTAGCCAACCAGTCCTCCAACCATCTCCACTCTCCTGAGAAGCCTCTGGTACCTGCGGCGTGGTCCTGGCTGGTCTGGGAGGCAGGAAGCCAAGCAGCAGGAAGTGAAAGGACAGAGGAGGGTTGTTCCTGGATTGGATCCCGATGTCCCTCCAGCTCCTTGGCCATTCTTGGGAAGCTGGGGACATCAGGCTACAAAAGGGAGCACAACGCAGTGACCAGGTGATGGAGACTGGGCACAATGACTTTGGGAGGTCATCACACACCCAGTTTGTCCCTGAGGATGAGGCCTCTTCTTTCACGTTTCTTAGAAAGATTTTAAGCTTGTTGAGCTGTCTCCTCAACAAGCAAATCTGCTCCAAAAGTGTTGAAGAGCAAAGATGTCTAATCTTGACAAATATTTGTCCAGTGGCACCATGTGCCACCATGAGTAGGACATTTTTGCCAGAGCTGTCAATTTGTCCGTGTCAGAGAGCTCTGTTTGCAAGGATCCTTCACAGTACCAGTGGCCAGGTCCCAACACTGGGTAATGTTCTGAGAGAATGGTAACCATTGAGACCCTGGATAAACCATGGCCAGGTGGGGAAAACAAGTCACAGATCCTGCACAGGAGCATGAAACCACCATCTCATAGCTCTTACCAGGGCCAACCTATCTTCAGACCATGGAGACTAAGGACGGGAAGCATCCACCCCAGAGAGGGAGGTACAGGTCTGGGAGGAGAGAAAACCAATTGCCGTCAAGTCGATTCTGATGCCTGGTGACCTTGTGTGTGCCAGAGTAGCAATGCATTCCATAGAGTTATCAGTAGCTATGATCTTTACAGAGGAGTCCCTGTGTTGTTGTTGTTGTTAGATGCCGTCAAGTCAGCTCTGACTCATAGCAACCCTACGTACAACAGAACAAAACACTGCCCGGTCCTGCACCAGCCTCACAATCCTTGATATGTTTGACCCCATTGTTGCAGTCACTGTCAGTCCATCTCATTGAGGGACTTCCCCTTTTTCATTGACCCTCTACTTTACCAAGCATGATATCCTTCGCCAGGAAATGGTCCCTTCTGACAACATGACCAAAGTAGATGAGATGACGTCTGGCCATTCTTGCTTCTAAGGAGCACTCTGGCTGCACTTCTTCCAGGACAGATTTGTTAGTTCTTCTGGCAGTCCGTGGTATTTTCAGTATTCTTCGCCAAGACCACAACTCAAAGGCATCAACTCTTCTTCAGTGTTAATTATTTGTTGTCCACCTTTAGCATATGTATGATGCAATTGAAAATACCATGGCTTGGGTTTGGCGCACTTTAGTTTTCAAAGTGACATCTTTGCTCTTCAGCACTTTAAAGAGGTCTTTTGCAACAGATTTGTCCAATGTAACATGACATCTGATTTCATGACTGCTGTTTCCATGGATGTTGATTGTGGATCCAAGTAAAATAAAATCCCTGACAGCCTCGATCTTTTCTCCGTTTATCATAATGTTGTTTATTGGTCCAGTTGTGAGGATTTTCATTTTCTTTATGTTGAGGTGTAATCTGTACTGAAGACTGTAGTCTTTGATCTTCATCAGTAAATGCTTCAAGTCATCTTTGTTTTCAGCAAGCAGGGTTGTGTCATCTGCACGTCACAGTTTGTTAATGAGTCTTCCTCCAATCCTGATGCCATGTACTTGTTCACATAGTGCACCTTCTCAGATGATTTGCTCAGCAAACAGATTGAATAAGTATGGTGAAAGGATACAACCCTTATGCACACCCTTCCTGATTTTAAACCATGCAGTATCCCCTTGCTCTGTTCAATCAACAGCCTTTTGGTCTAGGTACACATTCCTAATGAACACAATTGTTTTGGAATTTCCATTCTTCACAATGTTACCCATAATTTGTTAATGATCCACACAGTCAAATGCATTTGTATAGTCAATAAAACACAGGTAAACATCTTTCTGGTATTCTTTGGTTTCAGCCAAGATCCATCTGACATCAGCAATTATATGCCTTGTTCCACATCCTCTTCTGAACCCAGTTTACATTGAAGTTCCCTGTCAGCATACTGCTGCCACCCTGCGTGGCACAAATGGTTAAGTGCTTGACTATTAGCTAAAAGGTTGGCAGTTCAAAGCCCCCAGAGGAATCTAGGAAGACAGGCCTGGCCATCTGCTTCTGAAAAGTCACAGCCTTGAAAACCCTATGGAGCAGTTCTACCCTCTGCACACATGGGTCTCCATGAGTTGGAATCTATTAGGAGGCAGCTAACAACAACAACAACGATAACCTTACAGAAGTACATTCTTTTTGTTCTTTTTAATATTCTTCCAGACCTTTCCTCTGTGGTGCTACTGGGTGGATTGGAGCTGCCGACTGCTCAATTATGTAGCAGCTGAGTGCCACCCAGGGACCTTAAAGGAAGTTCAGAAAGGGGTTAGGGACACCGATTACCAATCCAGAGCTTCCAAATGCCCAGCCCCAAGCCCACTCTCCATTTAATGTGAAGAGCTAGCACTCGTGGTCTACCTACTGCAGGCCATGTTCTGATATTTGACGTATATTACCTGTCAATCATTTACAAAAATTTATGGAGCACCTACTATGTTCTGGACACTATTCTAGACATAAGCAGTGAATAAAACACCCAAGCTTCCTATCTTTGTGGAACTGACATTCCAGTGTTATAATAAGTAAATAAACTGTGTAGGACATTAGAAGGCAGTCAGTGTTTAGAAGGAAAATAGGGCAGAGGGCGGAATTTTATGAAGAGTAGGGTGATTGGTCACATTTGAATTCTTCACAACACTTTAGAGGTGAGTATTATCATTATTCCCATTTTACAGACATGGGAACTGGGCCCCAGAGAGGCTAAGTGACCTGCCAAAGGTCTCACAGCTGTTCATTGGCAGAGGCAGGATTTGATCCCAAGCCCTCTGGCCCCAGAGTCCCGGTTCCTTAACTAGGATGCTAGGTCTTCTGTCTTCAACACAGGACAGGAAGAGATGCAGGGAGTGGCCGGTGGTCAAGACCAGCTCCCAAACTTCCCACCTGGGAAGACATCTCTCCTCCCTGGGGCTGTTTCTACCATGAAAAAATGGGGGTTTCGATCCTGTCCAAAGTGGGGCACCCTGAGGTCATAGAACTGCACATTTGAAAGAGGGGTGTGATAACCCAACAGATTCCACTCTTGCCCTCAATCATTCACCACCGCAGGCAGCAGCATCACCACAAAACGCAAGTCAATCCTGCCAGCGGCACCACCTCACTTGGGACAAAGTTCCAACTCCTCCTTCACCCGAAACCACCTGGCCTCCTGGCCGCTTCTACAACTCCCACCTTTATGCTTGCCGTCCCCTTGGCCTGCAGACCCTGCTCCCATGTTGGCAGAAAGGAAAGCTCCACCTCGCCCCGAATCTGGGGCGCTGTTGTCCCCTTGGAATCAAGACGCTCCACAGATAGACCTGGAGGGAGTCACAGCCACGCACAGACTCAGGCAGGCTCAGACACATGGGAACATACACACCCAGTGTACACAGAGCCCGAGACACACACGCGAAGCCAGGTGCAGTACAGCCCACAGACACAGCCACAGACGTGCCCAGAGACACCTGGACAGACACACACACGCCAAGGCTGAAAGCCACCAGCCTGTTCAGCCCCAACCAGCCAAGGTGGGCAAGACACACAGACACGGGGGCATGCTCAGAGCCAGAGCCAGACATACACGACCTGCTGCCCCCCACCACACACACACACACACACACACACACTCCAGCACTGCACCCTGGCACCCACACACACTGGCACACACCTCCCTCAGGCACCCGGAACAACCCCATGCCAAGCGTCCCAAGAAGGTGTCTCAGAGAACAATGCCTCCCCTCTGCCACCATCCATGCAGACACAGGGGCCATTGTCAGCCGGGTGCACAGCACGGGCGGCCTTTGGACAGGTTCTCCTGGCAGGCGTGCCTGCGTGTGGGGGCAGAAGGCTGGCAGTGCCCCAGAGCCACCTGCTCCCCCCCGCCCACCTGGGGACCCCGCTGTTCCAGAGGCTCCTGCCTGGTCCTGCACACGAAGGAGGTGCTTAATCCTGCCCCACCGTCCCTCTCGGTGCCTCTAGGGGTTGATTAACTCAGCAAGACACAGCCAGGGCTTGTGAGGGCCAGGGCTTGGTGGTCCAACGTGTGGAATCTAGATTCGGATCCACATGCTGTGTGACCTTGGGCAAGTGACTTCACCTTTCTGAACCTCACTTTCCTCATCTGTAAAATGGGATGATGCTACTAGCTACCTAGAAGGCTTGGTGGGGTGATAAACTGAGGCAGGGTGTACAAAATGCCAAGGCAGTGGATCCAGCCTGGGAGAGGGAGGCCTGGCTTCCAGCCCCAGCCCTGGCTTCCAGTCCTTGCCCGCATGGCCTTAGGCAGTCGGCATCCCCTCTCTGTGTCTCTGTCTTCTCACCTGGGAGCTGCAGGTGATCACTGTCTCCCCCTCTGAGGGGTCTGGCCCATAGCAAGTGCTCACTTAACACCGCCATTGTCAGGATCGTCCGTGGACTGACACTTACTGATTGACTGATCCCTTCTTTTCATGCATTTGACCAACATTTTCTGTACACCTACTATGTGCCAGGATGAGTGCCAGTTATTCTGTCTCATTAGGCCACAGTGGGCACCCCACAGCCATTTATTGGCTGCAGTAGGAAGTTGTTACCCTCCCAGCAGCCCAAGAAGACTAGCTATGGGTAGTCAGGTGGCTTGGGTCAGCCAGGACTGAGGTGCCTGTCTGTCACCTGCACAGGGCACATAGGGACACCCACCCCCGTGCCAGAAGCAAGGCTGCAGTGAGGACAGAGTGCATGAAAAAAGGAATGTACCATTCAGCGAGCAACCAGCATGCCAGGCACCATGCTGTCAGGGGCCCCCGATCTTTGCAGGATCAGTACCTCTTGTCCTCAGCTTTCTGAGGATCAAATGCTACCTCCTCCAGGCAGCCACTCCCTCCTCTCTCTTCTAACCCTCATCATCAGAAAACTCCCATCACCATCTGACTTCAGATCATATATTTATTGGCTTAAGGAGCTCTGGTAGCAAAATTGTTAAGCACTTGGGTGATAACCGAAAGGTTGGTGGTTCAAACCTCCAGTGGCTCCAGGGGGAAGACCTGCCATTCTGCTCCTGTAAAGATTACAGCCTAGGAAACCCTATGGGGCAGATCTAGTCTGTCACATGGGGTCGCTATGAGTTGGAATCATTTATTAGCTTATCCAGTTTATCACCTGTCTCCCCTAGACCAGTTTCTCAGCCTTGGCACTACTGGCATTTGGAACCACTTGTGGGGTGCCATCCTACCCATTATAGGGTGTTTAGCAGTATCCCTGGCCCCTACCAATCAGATGCCAGTAGCACCCCTCTCCCAGTTATGATGATCAAAAATGTCTCCAGGCTTTGCCAAGTGTCCCCTGGGAGGCAAAATCACCCCCTATGGAGAAGCACTGGCAGAGATGGGGGCTCCAGGAGGGCAGGGATTCGATCACTTGGCTCCCTGCCATGTGCCCCAGTGCAGACGGCGAGCTAGTGATCCAGGCTTGTCAAGTGGGTTTGGATCATGAAGTCCGTGGACACATGCTGTTCCCCTTTCCTGTAATGCTGTTCCATGCCTCTTTGTCTGGTGAACTGCTACTCACACTTAAGGACTCTGGAAGACAATGTCTATGAGGAGAGTGGGACTAAACAGGAGAGTACCTCTACAAGCCATTCAGTAATGGGTGCCCATGTCCCAGCCCCAGCCCTCCTATGCCCCAGACAGATGTGGGCCCAGCAGGGACAGACCTCAGTTCTCAGGAGAAGCCAGAGAAATGAATTTTATGTGGTATCTCCTGATAAATCAATTCATATTTTTTAAAAGGCCAAACCAAATATATCCTTGGACTGGATTTGGTCTGTGGGTGGCCGGTCAGTGAGGCCCACTCAGGGGCTATGAGGGTATCATCACCTTTGAGTATGAGTGAGTGCTGGGAAACAATTCTTCCTCACGTCTCACCCGCATCTCCTGGTTACAGCAGTTAGGGGAGGGGTCCTTGAAGCTCTAGCAAGATTCAAAGGCCACTGTCTAGCCCACCCCAGACCAGCTCCAGGCCAGGTTGTCTGGGGTTGAGGGTTGGGGGTGAGAGGGGGCTTATCCCATGGTCAGTGAGAAGCAAGGTTATGACCCCAAAATTCCTGCACAGTGGGCCTAGGGGAAACCAGTGCTGGTGTTGAGGCTGGTCACCTAAGAAGCAAAAGTAGGGAAACCAAGGCAGGGCTGGGCCACATGAGGACCCAGGCCTGTAGTGGCTAGGGCAGTCTCGGAAGAAGCCAAGAGGCCGACTTCTCCGGAAAGTCCCTCTTCTGGAACTGGCTGGGTGCCGGAGATAGAGCAAGCCCAGGGTCTTCTGGCCTATGAGGTTCCTTGCACATCCAGCCGCTCCTGAAGGGTCCTGAGACAGAACTTTCCAGAAACGGAAAGTTGAGAAAGTCCCTCTCTGGAACCCTTGGACCCCTTGATGGGAACTGTGGGGCCACAGGGCTGGGGCATGATCACTGGTTCCAAGCCCCAAGGTGGCTGGGGATTTTCAAAGCTGAGCCACCTACCTGCCCACCCAGGGCCCTCTCAGCGCCTGACGAGCCCCACCAGTCATTTCTCTCAGCCAAGCCCCAAACCTGTGAGATCCTGGGACATACCAGGCATTGCTCTCCTCGTCCAGGAGGTCAAGAGTCCCGCAGACGGGAGCTCAAATCCTCCCCCCTCCCCACCCCCCCACTGAGGCAGGCCTCTTGGGCTCTCTAGTCCAGCGTCTGAATCTCTAAAATGTATTTTCCCATTGTAGGAACTCAAGGAACTGAACGAGCCCTGGTGGTGCATTGGCTAAGCGCTGAGCTGCTAGCCAAAATTTCAGCAGTTCAAACCCACCAGCTGCTCCGTGGCAGAAAGACCTGGTGATTCCCTCCTGTAAATATTACAACCAAAAAGACCCCATGGGACAGCTCAACTCTGTCACATGGGATCACTACGAGGGGAAAATCAACTTGCTGGCACCTAACAACAACAATGAAGTGTACACACACAGGGCACGTGGTTGGTGCTGGGAAGGGAGAAAAGGAAGTGGCATTTAGTGAGCGTGTACTCAGTGCCGGCACTGAGCTGTCTGTACGTCTTCTCCATGGGACCCTGGAGTAAGGTCCAGTCACCTAGCCATTTGTTCATTCAACAACTACTGGGTGAGCACCTGCTATGTGCCAGCTCTGAAGATTTAATGGAGAATTACTTAGAACTGGTCTCTGCCACCTTAAGATGGAAAAAAAAAAAAAAAAAAACTCACTGCCATCAAGTGGGATCCGACTCATAGCAACCCCTCCTTGGGTTTCTGAGGCAGTATCACTATGGACATAGATTGCCCAGTCTTCCTTCCAAGAGGTGGCTGATGGGTTTGAACCGCCAGCCTTCTGGCTAGCAGTCAAGTGCCTTAGGCCCTATGCCAGGGCATCATAGATCCTCCATACAAGAGCATCCCATAGTGGTGAGTGCTATGGAAAAAATAGAAGGGTAAAGGGATACAGAGTGATGGGGAGCCATTTAGGAGGAAGTCAGGGCAAGTGTCTACAGGGCATTAGAGCAGAGACCTGAATAAGGTGAGGGAGGATGCTGCTGGCAGAGAGCACAGCAAATGCAAAGGCCCTGAGGCAGGGATGCACTCAGCATGTTGGAGGATCAGACATGCTCCAGTGTGGCTGCAGGAGAGGGAATGACAGAGAAGGGCGGGATATCGTATGGGAGCAGAGAGCAGATCCTAAGGGGTCTTATTCTGGTTATTGCATGCCACAGGTGAAATGTCTTTAACAAACAGGAGTTTATTCTCTTATAATTTTGGAGGTTACAAGTCTGAGTTCCAGGTGCCAGGCTCTAGGGGTGAGTGAAAGCCCCTTGACCTTGGGTTTCAGCTCTACTTCTTGCTCCCTGCACACTGAAGCAAGAGGCAACTCTTCACTCAGGCAGCTGCTGGCTGCTGCAGCTGACAAATCCCAGGGCGACCAGTGAAAGGGCACAGTCCTGATACTTCCAAATCACACAGCATGCCATTAATTCAAGTCCAGAAAAAGTCCCAAGATCAGCAGGGCACGGCAGGCTACTGAAGGAAGACTCAGCTACATGTAGGGTCCAAGCATGCCATCAGCTGGCGATCTTCCTCAAAGCTGCTGCTCATATATTGGAAGCAGGCCACATCCCTAATGCAGCTTCTCAGCTACTCCAGTACATTCCAGTACATTACCAGTCTCACCATGGGGAATAACTACATCCGGCTGCCCAGCCACTCAACCAGGCCCAGCCAAGTGGACATACAACCTTAACTACCACGGGTCTTGTAGGCCACAGGGACAACTTGAACTCTTCTGCTGAGTGAGGTGGGGAATGGGAAGGTTTTGAGCAGAGGAGACTCATGATCTAACTTCGTATTATTATCTCCATTTTACAGATGGGGAAACTGAGGGTCAGATAGGTAAAGTCACTTGCCCAAGGTGACACAGCCAGTGAATGTCAGAGGTGACATTTGGACCGGTCTGTGTGACTCTCCCGTCATTGGCCGCCTCTGGGTCTTGTGTGATCAGGAGATGGGAGCCAAATAGAGAGACAGGACCTCGCAGAGTTTCTCACGGAAACTCTTGGTCTGTCTGCCCCTCCGCATTTCTTCCCACCCACCAGTTCTCTTCATTCCACAGCCACTCTGGACCTGGCGTGAGATCCTAGCATTTACGGTCATCCCCTCCCAGGGGGAGACTGAATTTTTAAAATACATGTCTATTTTATTGTATTTTTGGTGGAAGTATATACAGCTGAACAGGTTCCCTATTCGACAATTTCTACACCCAGCATCCAACGCCCTTGGTTACATGCTTCAGTTTGTGCCGCCGCTCTCATTATTTCCGTTCCAGCTGATCCACTCCCACGAACGTGGTCTCTTTGCCCTTCAACCTCCTCGTCTGTGCTTTAGAGTAACTGTTGTCCATAACTGTTTAGAAGAGCATGGGACTCAAGGGTGACCTGCCTTACTTCCTGAGTTTACCTGCTGTTTAGTCAAAGGATGACCTCAGGGAATGGTTTTGACTGAAAGTTGAAAGAGTAACACAGAGCCCTAGTGTCAAGGACTCCTGCAGTCTCAAGAGATTCTGAGTCTAGATTCTCTGAGAACATGAAGTTCTCTTCCACTTTTTGAGAAACTGAATTTTTAATGAAGGAAAAAAGAAGCCATTCAAAGGACCCCAGCACTAATAGCGGGGTGACGGGCAGGGGCCCAGGGTCTTGGGGTCAGTCCTGGCTCTGCCTCAAATTTGCAGAGCGGCCAGGGCAAGTCCCTGGCTTGCAGAGTCATGCTGGCTTCAAGGACAATCACTTTCTTTTTCTCGTAAAAGGAAGAGAAATTGTCAGCTTGTTGGTTTCACTCTGAGCTCCTGATGTCTTTCCAGTAACTATAGTCAGGGGCTGGGCCGACACCCAGTTGCGGCCTGGGGAGGCTTCGAGGGCTATGGTTGATGCTACTGCTTCCTTTATCACCCTCCTCTCGGCATCCCACCTGCCTCCCAATAATTGCGGTATCTGGTTTTCCTCTGAGACCAAATGTGAAACTTTCCTGGAGGCACCGCAGAAGGGAGTCTCTGAGCTGCGGTTGACAGAAGGTATTCTTAGGCGCCTGCTTGCAAGGGTGGTGACCTTCTCGAGCTAAAAGCAGAATTGCTTTTCAGTAAATGTTATTACTCAAAAGGAAGTTGTCACCACCACCGCCACCTCGAGTCTATCCCAACTGCCGCTTTGCCTGCCTAGCCCAAGGTGCAGGAGAGAGTGGGGGGTCTCGCCCTGGCTCCCAGAGTCTCGGCTGACTCTGGGCTGCTGACATTGTCGTTTGAATCCCACAACCTGCCTAAAGCATCATGTCTCAGAGTACCAAGCTGTTGCTGACTCGGCATTTTGGTCTCCAAGCTTGGGTCCTCTTGGCTGGCTGAGCTGGAGCTGGGGTGGGGTCAGGGACACAAGGGAGCTGGCTGTTTCTTTCAGGAACTATCATCCATTTTGACAACTCCCTTTTTCCTATTTCCTCTTCTCTGAAATGGGAGGGAGAGTACCTCAATGTAAAGAGTTAAGCATGGTAACTGACCAGGTTGTCATGCTAGTTACCAGTCAGGTCAGCTCCAACTCATGGTGACCAGTGTGTGACAGAGTGAAATGTTGCCTGGTCCTGCACACACTCACAACCGTCCGTGTATTTGAGCCCGCGTTTGCAGCTGTTGTGTCAGTCCTATTGCTTTCATTGAACAGGAAAGACCAATCACTAACAACAGACATCATGGTTGGTAAACTACAGGATCAGCAATAAAGAGGGAAACCCTCAATGAAACGGAATGACACAATTAACCATAGTAAATGCTAATAAATGCTAAGACTGCTGCTAATAGTGACAATAACACTGGATTTAAATCAGACAGACCAGGGCTCAGATTTTGGCTCTACCACCTACTTGCTGGGGGAACTTGGACAAGACCACTCACCTCTCTGAGCCTCAGTTTTCTCCTGTGTGAAATGTTGTTGTTGTTAGGTGCAATTGAGTCATCTCCAACTCATAGCAACTTCATGTACAACAGAACGAAACACTGCCCGGTCCTGTGCCAGCCCCACGATCCTTGCTATACCTCAGCCCATCATTGTAGCCACTGTGTCAATCCATCTCATTGAGGGCCTTCCCCTTTTTCATTGTCCCTCCACTTTGCCAAGCATGATAGCCTTCTCCAGGGAATGGTCCCTTCTGACAACAGGACCAAAGTAGGTGAGACAAAGTCTGGCCATTTTCACTTCCAAGGAGCATTCCAGCTGCACTTCCTCCAGGACAGATTTGTTAGTTCTTTCAGCAGTCCGTGGCACTTTCAGCATTCTTCGCCAACAGCACAACTCAAAAGCATTGACTCTTCTTCAGTCTTCCTTTTTCATTGTCCAGCTCTCACACGCCTATGAGGCGATTGAAAATACCATGGCCTGTGTCAAGTGCACCTTAGTCCTCAAGGAAACATCTTGGCTCTTCAGCACTTGAAAAACGTCCTTTGCAGCAGATTTGCCCAATGCTATACAACATCTGATATCTTGACTGCTGCTTTCATTGGTGCTGATTGTAGAACCAAGTAATAAGAAGTCTTTGACAACTTCAATCTTTTCTCCATTTATCATGATGCTGCTTATTGGTCCCATTGTGAGGATTTTTGTTTTCTTTATATTGAGATGTAATCCATACTGCAGACTGTAGTCTTCAATCTTCATCACTAAGTGTTTCAAGTCATTCTCACTTTCAGTGAGCAAAGTTGCGTCGACTGCATAACACAGGTTGTTAATGATTTTTCCTCCAATCTTGATGCCACATTCTTCTTCATATAGTCCAGCTTCTCTGATTATTTGTTCAGCATACAGATTGAATAAGTACAGTGAAGGATACAACCCTGACACACTCCCTTCTTGATTTTAAACTATGCAGTGTCCCCTTGCTGTGTTCAAATGACAGCCTCCTGGTCTGTGTACAAGTTCCTCATGAGCACAATTAAGTGTCTGGAATTCCCATTCTTCTCAATATTATCCATAATTTGTTATGATGCACACAACTGAATGCCTTTGCATAGTCAATAACAACAACAACAACAACAAAAAAAAGTAAATTTCTTTATGGCATTCTTTGCTTTGAGCCAAGATCCATCTGACATCAGCAATGATATTCCTTGTTCCACATCCTCTTCTGAATCCAGCTTGCATTTCTGGAAGTTCTTTCAATATACTGCTGTAACCGTTTTTGAATTATCTTCAGTAAGATTTTACTTGTGTGCGATATTAATGGTATTATTCAATAATTTCCATATTCTGTGGGATCACCTTTCTTTGGAATGGGTACAAATGCAGATCTTTTCTAGTCAGTTGGCCAGGTAGTTGTCTTCCAAATCTCTTGGCACAGCCGAGTGAGTGCCTCTAGTGCAGCATCTGCTTGCTGAAACATCTCAATGGGTGTCCTGACAAGTCCTGGAGCCCTGTTCTTCGCCAGTTCCTTCATTGCAGCTTCAATTTCTTCCTTCAGTGCCATTGGTTCTAGATCATATGCCACCTCCTGAAATGGATGAACATCAACCAATTCTTTTTGGTACAGTGACTCTGTGTATTCCCTTTATCTTCTTTTGATTTTTCCTGCATCATTCAATGTATTGCCCATAAAATCTTCCAATATTGCAACTCGAGGCTTAAATTTCCTCTTCAGTTCTTTCAACTTGAGAAATGTCAAGTGTGTTCTTCCCTTTTGGCTTTCCAACTCCATGTCTTTGCACATTTCATTATAGTAATTGACTTTGTCTTCTCGAGCTGCTCTTTGAAATCTTCTGTTCAGCTCTTTTATCTTGTCATTTTTTCCATTTGCTTTAGCTACTCTCCACTCAAGGGCAAGTTTCAGAGTCTCTTCTGACATACATTTTAGTCATTTCTTCCTTTCCTGTCTTTTTAATGACCTCTTGCTTTCTTCATGGATGATGTTCTTGATGTCATCCCACAATTCTTCTGGTTTTCGGTCATTGGTGCTCAATGCATTATATCTGTTCTTTCCATGGTCTCTAAACTCAGGAGGGATATGTCCAAGATCATATTTTGGCTCTTGTGGACTTGTTTTAATTGTCTTCAACTTCAACTTCAACTTGCAAATGAGCAGTTGATGGTCAGTTCCACAATGACCTCCTGGCCTTGTTTTGGCTGAAGATGCTGAGTTTCTCCATCACCTCTTGCCGCAGATATAGTCAGTCTGATTCCTGTGTACTCCATCTGGCAAAGTCCACGTGTATAGCAGCTGTTTGTGTTGTTGAAAATAGTTATTTGCAATGAATAAGTCATTGGTCTTGCAAAGTTCTATCATGCTATCTCAAGGATTATTTCTTTCTCCAAGGCCAAATTTTCCAACTACCAGTGATTCTTCTTCATTTCCAACTTTTGCATTCCAGTCACCAATGATAATCAACACATCTTGATTGCATGTTTGGTCAATTTCTGACTGCAGAAGTTGATAAAAATCTTCAATTTCCTCATCTTTGGCTTTGATGGTTCATGTGTAAATTTAAATAATAGTAGTATTAACTGGCTTTCCTTGTAGGCATATGGATATTTTTCTATCACTGACAGCATTGTACTTCAGGATAGACCTTGAAACATTTTTTGTGACGTTGAATGCCACGCCATTCCTCTTCAATTTGTCATTCCCAGCATAGTAGATCATATGGTTGTCTGATTCAAAATGGCCAAAACCAGTTCATTTCAGCTCAGTAATGCCTAGGACATCAATCTTTATGCATTCCATTTCATTTGTGACAACTTCTAGTTTTCCTAGATTCATACTTCATACATTCCATGTTCCTATTATCAGTGGATGTCTGCAGCTGTTTCTTCTCATATTGAGTTGTGCCCCTTCAGCAAATGGAGGCCTCAAAATGTGTAAAATGGGGATGAAGGTAATAATATCTGTTGCTCAAGGTTAACAGCCTGTGACATGCAGACGACACAACCCTGCTTGCTGAAAGTGAAGATGACTTGAAGCACTTACTGATGAAGATTAAAGACTACCATAAGCACTATGGATTACACCTTAACATAAAGAAAACAAAACTCCTCACAATTGGACCAATAAGCAGCAGCATCATAAATGGAGAAAAGACTAAAGTTGTCAAAGATTTCATATTACTTGGTTCCATAATCAACACCAATGGAAGCAGCAGTCAAGAAATCAGACAACATATTGCACTGGGCAAATCTGCTGCAAAAGACGCCTTTAATGTGTTAAAGAACAAAGATGTCTCTTTGAAGACTAAGGTGCACCTAACTCAAGCCATGGTATTTTCAATCGCATGGCATAGTGCCTAAGGCATTTGACTTCTAACTAAAAGGCTGTCAGTTCAAACCCACTAGCCACTCCTCGGAAGGAAGATTGGGCAATCTACCTCTGTAGTAATACCACCTTGCAAACCCAAGGAGAGGTCACTATGAGTCGGATTCAACTCCATGGCAGTGAGTTTGTTTTTGGTTTCATACGCATGTGAGAGCTGGACAATGAATAAGCAAGACTAAAGAAGAGTTGATGCTTTTGAATTGTGGTGTTGGTAAAGAATACTGAAAGTACCATAGACTGCCAGACAAATGAACAAATCTGTCCTGGAAGAAGTGCAGCCAGAATGCTCCTTGAAAGCGAGAATGGCCAGACTTTGTCTCACGTACTTTGGTCATGTTGTCAGAGAGACCATTCCCTGAGGAAGGATATCATGCTCAGTAAAGTGGGAGGTCAGCCAAAAAAGAGGAAGGCCCTCAATTAGATGGAATGAAATAGTGGCTGCAATGATGGGCTCAGGTCTAGCAAGGGTTGTGAGGCTGGGGCAGGGTCAGACAGTGTTTTGTTCTGTTGTACTGTCACTATGAGTTGGAGCTGACTTGACGGCATTTAACAACAACAAGCTTAAGACTTGTTGGAAGAATTCAATGAGTTGGACACGTAGTAAGTGCACAATAAGCATTTGTTCCCTTCCTTTCTCTTTATCGGTGTAGAGGTGACAGCCCAGGGCTCCATCTGAGGAACCCAGCCCCCAGACATGGCTGTGTTCTCCCCATATGGAGAAATATTACCATGTAAGTACTCACCAGGGTCCAGAGGGAAGATGAGACCCAACCAGGCCAACCTGTGCAGAGTGGAATTCGGTTTGCAGTTCCCCAAAAGGAGTCAATACCATCTCACAGGTTGGTGGCTCATGACCCCAACCTAGAGCTGTCAAAGGACACATTGAGGTCAGCCCTCTACCTGCCTGCCTTTTCTACACCCCTGAAAAATGACAAGCACATATACTGAGCAGCAACTGGGGGTTGAGCCCTATGCTAGGCATGGTTCATGCACCATCTCATTGACTCTTCACAGCAAGCCCACAAGGTAGGGCCCTCCTGTTACTCAGCTATTTAATGATGTGGACGCTCAAGCTCAGGGAGGAGAAAGGATGGGAGGTAGAGCTGGGATTTGAACCCAGGCTGTCTCATTGTCCACACTTAAGCACTGTACTGCGTCTAATGTTTGAGAGTCTGATAGCATCTCCATATTAACTAAGCTGCAATTATATTCACTACACTTTGCGTACAGAAAGTTGTATATTGTATTTTTAGTTAAACTTTTTATTTTGAGATCTTTGTAGATCCACATGCAGTCATAAGAAGTGAACAGAGAGATCCCTTGTACCTTCATTGGTTTCCCCCAAGGAGAACATCTTATGAAGTCATAGTTACAATATCAATATCAGAATAAGGATATTGACATGGAGCAGTCAAGACACTGGGAATTTCCATCTCCACAAGGTTCCCTTCCTCCTGGTGCCCTTTTATAGCCCCACCTACTTTCCTCCCCCAACCCTGTCCTGACTCCTGGCAACCTCCAATTTGTTCTCCATTTCCAGAATGTTGTCATTTTGAGAACACTATATAAATGGAAGGATATATAGGATATAGCCTTTGACTTTCGTTCTCAGCATAATTTCCAAGAGATTCATCCAAAGTGTGGCCTGTATCGTTATTTCATCCCTTTTTCATTGCCAAGTAGTATGCCACAGTATGGGTGTACCATAATTTATGTAACTATTTCACCACTGAAGAATATCTGGGTTGTTTCCAATTTTTGTCTGCTATGAACATTTGTATACAGGTATTTGTGTGAACATAGCTTTCATTTCTCTGGGATAAATACCCAAGTGGACTGCATGGTATGATAGTTGCATGTTCAATTTTATCAGAAACTACCAAACTGTTTTCCAGAGTCACTGTACAATTTTCCATTCCCATAGCAATGTGTGAGTGATCTAGTTTCTCCACATCTTTGCCAGCATTTGGTGTTGTCATTTTTTTTTTTTTTTAATTTTAGCCATTCTGATAGATGTGTAGTGATATCACATTGTGGTCTTAATGTGCATTTTCCTAGTGGTTAATGAGCCACTAGGGAAATATATCACTAGAGAAATTCAAATTAATAGCTCTGGTGGCATAGAGCTTACGGCATTTGACTGCTGACAGTTCAAACCCACCAACCACTCCTTGGAAGGAAGATCGAGAAATCTCACAACTGGACCTGTAAACAACATAATAATAAAAGGAAAAGAGATTGAACTCAGGGATTTCATTTTAGTTGGATCCACAATCAATGTCCATGCAAGCAGCAGTCAAGAAATCAGACGCCATATTGCATGGGGGCAAATCCTCTGTAAAAGACCTCTTTAAAGTATTAAAAAGCAAAGATGTCACTTTCGAGACTAAGGTGTGCCCCTGACCCAAGCCATGGTGGTATTTTCAATCACCTCATATGTATGGGAAAGCTAGACAACGAACAAGGAAGGCCGAAGAATTGATGCCTTTGAATCATGGTGTTGTTGAAGAATATGAACTGTTATCATGGAATTCCAGAAGACGGAACAGATCTGTGTTGGAAGAAGTAAAGATGGAATGTTTCTTAGAAGCGAGGATGGTGAGACGTCGTCTGGACATGTTATCAGGAGGGGCCAGTCCCTGGAGAAGACATCACACTTGGTAAAGTAGAGGGTCAATGAAAAGGAGGAAAACCCTCAATGAGATGGACTGACACAGTGGCTATGACAATGGGCTCAAGCACAGCAATGACTGTGAGGATGGCCCAGGACCAGGCACACTTCATCTTGTGGTCCATGGGGTCGCTGGGAGTTGGAGTCAATTTGATGGCACCAACAGCAGCAACGGTCCTTTGCTGGACATGCAGTTTGTGAATATTTCCTCCCAGTTTGTAGCCTGTCTTTTCATCCTTTCAACAGGGCCTTTCACAGAGCAAAAAAAAAAGTAATTTTGATGAGGTACAATTTATTGTTTTTTCCATCTATGATTTGTGCTTTTGGTGTCAAGTGTAATAATTCTTTACCTGTATTTTTTCTTAAGTGTTCTATAAATTTATGTTTTACATGTCAATCTGTGATCGATTTTGAATTAATTTTTTTCATAAGATGTGAACTTTGGGTCAAAGTTCATGCTTTCTTTCATTTTTTTCACCTGTGGATGTCCGTCCAATCATTCCAATACCATTTGTTGAAAAGGATCTTATTCCATTGAACTGCGTTTGCACCTTGGTCAAAATTCAGTCAGGCGTATTTGTGAGGGTCTATTTCTGGGTTCCCTTCTGTTCCGTTGATCTCTGCGTCTGTTCTTCTGCCAGTCCCACACTACCTTGATCATTCTAGCTTGTATAGGAAACCTTAACATTGGGCAGAGTGCTTCCTCTCACTTGACAGAAAATTGTATATTGTATTTTAATTCCTTGGTAAGTGGAGTGACATAGCTTTGTTCCCCCACCTTATTCCTTTAAAAAGAGAATACTGAGGCAGAGATAGCCAGAGGTCCACCAAGGACTCATGATCATCTTCCAAAGTGTAACATTGTTGTAGTCAGAAGCTTCCCAGCCAGAGAACTACATTTCCCAGGTCCTTTTGCATCTCAGTGCACCATGTGACTAATTCTAGCCAAAAGAATGTAAGGAGAAGTGATTATGTTTCACTCTGGGCTGAGATGACTAAAGGAGGGGCACCTTCTCCACCACTTCTTCTCTCACTTGCTGGCTAGATGTTGATCCCCAGCCCAACTTTGAAAGCCACTTGTTGCTGGGGCCTTCCCAACAACCAGAAATATCTGCATTTGACTGCTAATGTTGTTTGCCGTCGAGTCGCCCCGACTCATAGTGCCCCCTCCTTGGGTTTCTGAGGCAGTATCACTACAGAAGTAGGATTGCCCAACCTTCCTTCTGAGGAGTGGTTGGTGGGTTTGAACCACCAGCCTTCTGGTGAGCAGTGAAGTGCGTTAGGCACTATGCTACCAGAGCTCCTTTGACTGCTAATAAGCAATAGATATTATTTTTTTATGAGATTAAGCCATTGAAGTGTTGGGGTTTCTTTCTACAGCAGCTTAAGTTGCCCTCATAGAATGTCGTTTTCTGATCGTGTCTCTGCCAACAGTTTAAGATTCCAGAACTCATCCACATACTCATCCACTCATCCATCCACCCATTCTCTCCATTTATCCAACCACAGGTACCATCCTTCCAGATCTATCCAGGTCCAGTCAGAAAACAGAACCCACACCGGGTTTCCTAAGAGAAGGAATTTAATATAAGCAACTGGAACAGCTGTAAACGAGGGAGATGGGCAACCCAGAGATTAACGGGAAGCTCCTTTTGTCCCTATGTTCGGAGAGGAAAAAGGAGGAAGTGGTGTTCCAAAGCCCAGGGCCCTGGACATTGAAAGTGGAACCATTGAAAGACCTCCCAGGGACCATCTGAAGGAAGCCAAGTGGGAGCAGGAAGAAGCAGGAAGAGCTACCCAGTGGGAGCTGATGCCACAGCGGGACCACTCAGCAGCAGCTGGGACCTTAGAAGAGATAAAGCCACTGCCAGAGATGCCTCTTGAAAAACAAAGGGAATGGGAGAAGTACCCAGGTCTCTCCCCCATCCCCCTACTCCTGCCTCTCATTGGTCATATGTACTCAGAAGCCAGCAGGCAGGGGCGGTGGTGAGGTCCCAGCAATATAGAACAGAGCAAAGGGGAGGACAGAGAATGTATCTGAGAGCAAACAGGCAAACCACTAGCAAGCCCTCAATTCAGCACTGTCACCTGAGCCCCTACTACGCCCCACGATGCTCTTTCTGCCTCCTTCCCACCTCCCCAACCGGCTGAACAACTGTCGTAGTTTCTTAGGGCTGCTGTGACAGAAATACCACAAGTGGGTACCTTTAATGAACAAAATTTATTTTCTCAGTCTACCCTGTTGCTGTTGACTTGATTCTTTCAGCCACACTACAGGGCAGAATAGAAGCACCCATAGCTGTCCAAGGCTATAATCTTTGTGGAAGCAGACTGCCTCATCTTTCTCTCAAGGAGTGGACTGGTGCTTCAAACCGCTGACCTTTCAGTTAGCAGCTGAGCACTTAACCACTGCACTACCAGGGCTCCCTTCTCACAGTTAGAAGGCTAGAAGTACAAATTCAGGACACCAGTTGCAAGGTAAGGCTTTCTCTCCGTGTCGGCTCGGGAGACAGGTCCTTGTCTCTTCAGTTTCTGTTCCTCGTTCCTTGGTGATCTCCACGTGGCATGGCATCTCTCTTCCCCTATCTGTGCTTATGTCCCTAGTCCTCTCCTTTTCTATCTCTTTTATATAGAGTGTGGCTTAAGACCCACTCTACACTGACAACCTAACAAAGAAAGTCCTATTCCTGGGACTACAGCAACTTATATAGGGGTTAAGATTCCAATACATATTTGGGGAAACACCATTCTATCCATAATACCAACTGTGGTGGTTATGTTTGTGTATCAACTTGGCTGGGCCTGGTTGAGTGGCTGGACAGCTGGTGGTAGTTACTCCCCATATGAGACTGGCAATCAACTCCATGGTGGGATCTACCACAAGCAGCTGAGTAGCTGCTTTGGGTATGTGGTCTGCTTCCCGTATATAAGCAGCAACTTTGTGAGTGGTCTCTAGCTTGTGGCATGTTTGGACCCTGCATATAGCTGTGTCATTGTTCAGCAGCCTGCCATGCTCTGACAACCTTGGGACTTTCAATGGACTTGACTTAATGGCCTGCCATATGGTTTGGTAACATCAGGACTGTGCTATTTTATTTGTCAACCTTGGGCTTGTTAGCCTCAGCAGACAACAGCTGTCTGAGTGAAGATGCCTCTAGCTTCAGTGGACCGGGAGCAAGAGGCAGAGCTGAAGCCCAAGGTTGAGGGGATTTTATCCAGCCCCTAGAGCCTGGTACTTTGAACTCGGACTTAAAGGCTCTAAACTGTAAGAGAATAAACTGTTTGCAAGGCCATCCCATGTGTGGTATATTTCTGTCAGAGTGGCAGTAGGTAACCAGAACACAACCCTGATCGACGCTTTTGGTCTCAAAACCTTTCCTGAGCCCTAGGCTGGGCCAAGTCCCTCACCTGAGCTTTGGATCCCCAGAAACTTACCATCTTGTCCTCTAATAACTAGTTATTGCGACTGTCACTGTTAGGAAGACTGGAGGCTTTTTTGGGGGGGGAGGGCATGTCTGATTCAGGGTATAATATCTAGCATGCAGTGTGTGCCCAACAAACATTTTCTGAATGAATAAGAATAGCATATGTGACAACATGGAGAACGAAACTAAACAAATATTTATTGAATGAATGAATTAGGCACAATCCTTGATTTCAAAATATCTTGCCTTCTGTCTGGGGGGGTAGCAGATAGGCTAACAGTATGGGTTTGTTATGTTTTTTCCTTTTTCTGTAGTCATACGCCTTGCCCCCACCCCAATTTTTAGCTAAGCACATGGCTTCCTGGAATAAAGATCATATCTCCCAGCCTTCCTTGCAGCCAATGTGGTCATATTACAATATTGTGGCCAGCAGGATATAGGCAGAAGTGTCCAGAGAAACTATCTTTTAAAGGCCTAGTCCTCGCCTCTTTCTTCTTCCTTCTTGTTGGTTGGAATGTGGATGTGATGGCCGGAACCTGAGCAGCCATGTTGGACCACAGAAAGGTAGGCATAATAACAGAGGAGAAGAGATCTTGTTCTCCGTTAGCTCTGTGAAGTGCCCTTACCATATCTGGACTGTCTCCTTCTAGATTGCTTTTACAATGAATATAAAAGATGTCTAAGTGATATAAGCTATTACTTTGGTTTTCTACAATGTTAAATAACACCCACATCTATATAATTTTTTGCCCTGACTGCCTACCACCTATGTTATTGTTTCTTTAATAGTTTTTAAAATTGTTCTGTATTTTTCCTTACATACATTTAATTATAAATTATAAATTAAATGTTATGGCACTATTCTAACAGTTAAAATAAAAATACAACTTAGAAAATGCCCATCTATGTACAAGTTTAAACCATTTAATACACCCCCCAGGCACATTTGCATTTGGGGAAATACTTGTTCTAAATCTGTGTTAGATGTTAGTCCACATTCCTCCTTCTACAGATAGGGAAACAGGGGCCCAGAGAGGGAAGGCATTTGCCCGAGGTCACACAGAAAATCCAGGGCAAAGTGCAAGCTATTCCACTAGCTAAATATAACTGATTTCCATGAACTTTTGATTCCTTCTTTTAAAAGACAGACAAGTCTGAGCGTATGTTATCCGAATCTCCAAGTGGATGATTACAAAAACAAATCATAATTAACAATTCCTTATGAGGTGGGTCAGAGAGCTGACAGGGCAGGGTGGCGCCTCTAAGCACTGGTTTTAGGGAGAAGTAATTTTAAGACTTCCCATCTTTAATGGTGGGAGGTGTGGGGGAGAGCAATTTAAAATAAGCTCTAATAAACACGGCCCACGAGGCCATGACCTGTGAGGGAAGCACTCACCTCGAGTCCCTCGGGCTTTATGATGTGGGGTTTGTCTATGCGCTGAGGTTAAAGGAAAGAAAAAGACCATGAGGGATTTATGGGGGAAAAAAAACAGCAACAACAATAATACAGTCCTTGTGGTTGCTGGACTGAGTGGGTCAAAAA
>NW_006921636.1:5991323-5993257 GCF_000298275.1 Orycteropus afer afer
ACCAAAGTCCCCATAATGGGAATGAAAACTAGGAATCTTCAGGGAAAAGGAGGAAATGAAACTCTAATTCCAGTTTCTTCACCGGGTTGTTTACCAAGGGTCCAGTGACATCCAGGCTGGGGATGCAGCTATGACCACAAGCAGTTGGTTCAGAAAGGTCAAGAAATGACAACCAAAAAAAGTCCTAGACCAGGTGGCTTCACTAGGGAATTCCACCAAACACGTAGAGAAGAACTGACACCGACACTGCTTAAACTTCCGAAAGTTGGAGAAGGAAGGAATACTTCCCAGTTCACTCCATGAAGCAAACATAACCCTGATACCCAAACAGGACAAAGACACCACCAGAAAAGAGACTATAGGCCATTATCATTTAGGACTATAGATGCAAAAATCCTTAACAAAATACTAGTGGACAGAGAGGCCAAGAGAGTGAGTAGCACGTTAGGAGAGGAACTCAAGACAACATGACACCAGCCTGTGTGTTCTTCACCCCTAAAATGTGGTCCCTCCCCTTAAGTTATTCACTCCCCAGCAGGGGTTCATTAGAATCCACTGTTGTTATTGTTATGTGCCATAGAGTCGGACCCGACTCATAGTGAACCCTCCTTGGGTTTCTGAGGCAGTATCACTACGGAAGTAGATTGTCCCATCTTCTGGATAACTGAAAATAATACAAACACCTTTGAGAAACAAATGACACAAAGTGATTGGCTGATTTAGGAGGATCAAGGAAGGCTTCCTTGAGAGGGTGATATCTAAGTGAGGTTTTGAAGGGTGACTAGGAGTCTGCTAGAAAAAGCTCAGCAACCAATAAACATTTGTAGCAGATGCTATTAGGGCCCCACTCACATCCCCTTGACACTCACTCCTCCTTCCTGTGAATGTCTGGGCTCTCTGACTGAGAGCTTTCTCTGGCTGTGAGTGTTTGCTTAGCCAAAAGTTCCAGAAAGTGAATGTCTGTGGAGATAGCCCTCAGCTGATGACTGATGGGGATGTGGAGGATGCAGAGCCTGGTTTCTTGTTTTTGTTTTTTTGGTTTGTTTGTTTGGTTGTGTTTTTTTGCCTCTTGGTTCAAATAACTCTGAGATGTGTCTTCTACGGTGTCCCCTAGAGCTCCCCAGCAGGATTGAAGGCCAGTTGCCCACGATGGTGACTGGCTCCATAGCTTCTCTCCCTGTCTCACTTGCCCCTCCCACTCTGGGTGCTTTCTGGAATCACCTCCTAAATACACTCCTTGCACTTGAGTCTTTGTCTCAGGGTCTATAGAGAACTCAGATCAAGACAGCATCCTTGGTGGAAACAAGGTGCACAAAGGCACAGAGACACGCAAGCACGTGGTATATTCCAAGGAGCTGCAAGTAGCTTGGTGTACAGAGTGGAATTTGGAGAGGAGGCTGAGGAGACCAGAGACACAGGCCGGGAGCAGCCATGCAGGCCTCCACTGCTACCCCACGGTCCGGGCCTTCTTCCTACGACCTCGGCTCAGACTTTAGGAACTGAGCTCCACAGCGGGCAAGGAAATGAGCTGCTTATTCAGATCCCTCCAGGATATTTTGGTGCGGCTGGCAGTCTTGGGGGTGCCAAATTCTCCAATAATTGCTTCAATTATCCACCCAGTCTTTGAGTTCAATTGAGTAGGATCCAACTCTGACCTGGACAGAGGCAGGAAGGAGACTGGCAAATGGCCAGTCTTTGATTGGTAGAGACAGCCCCACCAGGTAATGGCTGTCCATCCAGTTTAGCTTCCAAGGGAAGTGCCCACCCTGGAGAAAAGGGGCCACCTAGGCCTGCCGCCTCAATTCCTGGCTCCCCCATAGGCCACAGGTGCACACCCCACATCTGACTCTCTCTCACCTCCTCTCCTGAGAAGTACCCGGCCCTGGGTGAGAGGACTTGGGTAGAAAGCCAGCAACAATCTCATCACGCACTGG
>NW_006921636.1:5993547-5995103 GCF_000298275.1 Orycteropus afer afer
TAGAGACACTGCCTCAGAAACCCAAGGAGGGGTCGCTATGAGTCAAATCGACTCCACGGCAATGAGTGTGTGTGTGAGAGAGTGTGTGTGTGAGTGTGAGTGTGTGTGTGTAAGGGGAGACATGGGAGGCTTTATACCTGAATCAGTTGCCTGGGTCCACACCTTTCCTTCCACTCCCCCAGCAGGGAGGTCCTACTTGGTCTCCCTGAGCCTCCATTTCCTCCTGGTAATGGGCATTGTGATGGCACTGCCCTCGGGGGACTGCAGGAACACTGATGAGAACCCCTTGTCTCGCCCTTCACCCTGTTAGGATGACTCAGGATAAGAGAAAACACTGTCCGCAGCTGTCTGTAGAGTACCCCGAGCGAGCTTCATCCTGTAACTCTCCCTACCTCCTTCTGAAGAAATCATCCGTTCCGGAGACTGGGGCAGACTCAGGTAGGATTGTGCCCTATGCCTCTGCATGGTGCTCCTATTACACTCTGGTTCTGCGTGGACCATGGGAGCCCAGGGCCCAACTGGACAGGATAAGCCTCAAAACGTGATTTGCCAGCAACTTCCTGCCTTAGGCTACAGCAGGGCCAGTCAGGGAAGGAAGAACAAAGACCTTTGTCTGCCCATCCTGCTCCTGGGGAAGCCCCCAGAGATGCCTGCTGGGGCTCAGAGCCAGAGCAGGTGACACAGGAGAGCCAGGGAGGAGACCCAGAGGCACAAGGGTTGCAGGGAAAGCTGGGAGAAATGTCCATCCACCCATCCGTCCACTCCACTCCCATCCATTCACCTATCATCCATCCCACCATCCAATCCTGACCATCTAGGGGGTGCTGGGCCCTGAGCTACAAACCAGAAATACAGCTACGAATAAAGTCCCTGCCCCCATAG
This sequence comes from Orycteropus afer afer, assembly GCF_000298275.1. NCBI lineage: Eukaryota > Metazoa > Chordata > Mammalia > Tubulidentata > Orycteropodidae > Orycteropus > Orycteropus afer. Next base: position 5,994,430 of record NW_006921636.1, read on the forward strand.
GGTTCATGTTCCAGCAGGGAGATGTCACTCTCACTCTCTCTACCTTGCTTAATTGTTTGTTCTAGCACTTGTCACCCCCCGACATTACATGAAATATTTATGCAGTTGTGTACTGTCTGTGTCCCCAGGAGCAGGCAGGAATGCCCATCAATAGCAGAGTGAATAAATGAACCGAGTCACTAGAGATACTGCCTCAGAAACCCAAGAAGGGTCGCTATGAGTGGGATTCAACTTGATGGCAGTGACTTTGGGGTTTTTTTTTGGTTTGAGTTACGCTCAGACAATGGAGTATCCAACGTTAACCTACAAAGATTCAGCAAGTTGATTACTTAAAACCTGTGCCATTCTCTGTGTGTATGCTATGCTTCAGGTAGTTTGGATGGTGCGAATGGTTAAGCACTCAACTACTATCCAAAAGGTTGGTGGTTCAAACCCACCAAGAGGCATGCGGGAAGACAGGCCCAGGCATCTGGTTCTGAAGGGTCACAGCCTTGAAAACCCAATGGAGCTGTCCGACCCTGCACACGTGATCACTATGAGTTGGAATTGACTCAACAGCAACTGCCAATGACAGCATACTATACTTCAATGAGGGAGCTCTGGTGGCATAGTGCCTAAGGCATTTGACTGCTAACCAGAGGCTGGTGGTTCTAAACCCACCAGCCACTCCTCAG
>NW_006921636.1:5998834-5999754 GCF_000298275.1 Orycteropus afer afer
TATGTCCCACTTATATGAAATAACTATAATAGGCAAATGCCGAGAGACAAAAGTTATTAGTGATTACCAGAGGGGAAGGTTATTGAGTTTGTTTGGGGTAATGAAAAACTTGGAAACAGGTAATGGTGATAGTTATACAACATGATGGATATAATTATGTCATTGTATTGTACATTTAAAAGTGATTAAAGTGGCAAATTTTTTGTTGAATATATTTTACACAGTAACTTTTTTTTTTAATGGTGGACTATATTCATCAAAAATATCAATACGTACGAGACAAGAAAGGCTGTGGGGATATTTCAGGTTAATTGAGGCTAAAGAAACACAACCAAATATGTCTTGCTGGCCCTAGACTGCTTTCTGTACTGGAGAAGAAAAATGCTGCAGGGGGTATTTATAAATCAAGTGAAAAACTGGGACATGGGTGATACATCAGATAATAGCATTGTATTGATGTAAATCTATAAAGGTGATAACTATATTGTCGTCATGTAAGAGAATATCCATATTGTTAGGTAATACACACTGAAGGACTTAGGAGTAAATACCCATGATCTATGGTACAGTCCAAAAAATATGTATATACATGTATTTATGTAACTATATGGGGACGTGTGTGTGTGTGTGGAGAGAGAGAGAATTAATTAATAAAGTAAGTGGAGTAAACTGTAAACAGAGTAAATCTGAGTCAAACATATGCAGATATTCTTTCTACTGTTTTTAGTTTTGCAATTTTTTGTAAATTTCATATTATTTCCAAATAAAAAGTTTAAAAACTAAAATAAATATAAGGCATTTCTGGAGTCCAGGAGGGCTGGAGAACCAGGTTTCAAGGTCATGCTGGAGGACTGTGTTCAGTGGACATCTCTGGTGTCACTACACTGTTCCCAGCTTCCAAGTCGGGTAGGTGCATCAGC
>NW_006921636.1:5999854-6000674 GCF_000298275.1 Orycteropus afer afer
TCTTCATCAAAGGACATTGTCAAGAAAACAAAGAGACAATCTACAGAATGGGAGAAAATATTTGAGATCCATATAACTGACAGGGTTTAATATCCAGAATATATAAAGAACTACTACAACTCAACAACAAAACCCATTTAACAAATGGGCAAAGGACTTGAATAGATATTTATCCAAAGAAGATATACAAATGGCCAATAAGCACATGAAAAGATGTTCAACTTCATTAGTTATTGTCATTGTTGTTAGGTGCTGTAGAGGTGGTTTTGACTCCTAGCACGCCTACGTACAATAGAACGAAACACTGCCTGGTCCTATGCTGTCCTCACAATCCTTGCTGTGCCCATCATTGCAGCCATATGTTAAACCATCTCATCGAGGGTCTTCCCCTTTTTTGCCAACCCTCTACTTGACTTAGCATGACACCCTTCTCTGGGAACTGGTCCTGTCTGACAACACGACCGAAGTATGAGAGATGAAGTCTGGCCACTCTCGCTTCTAGGGAACATTCTGGCTGTACTTCCTCCATGGCAGATTTGTCATTCTTCTAGCAGTCCATGGTACATGCAATGTTCTTTGACAACACCACAATTCAAACACATCAATTCTTTTGCAGTCTTCCTTATTCATTGTCCAGCTCTCACGTGCATATGAGTCTATTGAAGATACCGTGACTTGGGTCAGGTTTACCTTAGTCCTCAAAGTGACATCTTTGCTCTTAAACACTTTAAAGAGGTCTTCTGCACCAGATTTGCCCAATGCGATACATTGATTTCTTGACGGTTGCTTCCATGGTGTTGATTGTGGATCCAAATAAAAT
>NW_006921636.1:6003718-6086864 GCF_000298275.1 Orycteropus afer afer
AAATCCTAACCCCTGTACCTGTGAACATGACCCTGTTTGGGAATAGGGGTTTCCTTCTGTTATGGTAATGAGGTCATACCAGAGCAGGGGGCTCCTGAACCTCATCCCTTCGTAGTGGTTTCTTATAAAAGGGAAAATATACTTGGAGAGACAGACACATACGAGCAGATGCCATGGGGCAAGTAGACACGTCTAGAAGAAACAAAGGAGCTCCAAGGACTGCCGGCAGCCACTAAACCAAAACCAAAACCAAACTCACTGCCGTCCAGTCGATTTCAACTCATAGCAACCCTTCCTTGGGTTTCCGAGGCGATATCTCTACAGAAGTAGATTGCTGTCTTCCTTCTGAGAAACGGCTCGTGAGTTTGAACCACCAGCCTTCTGGTTAGCAGTCAAATGCCTTGGGCACTACACCACCAGAGCTCCCACCGGCAGCTACAAGAAGCTGAAAATCATTTTCTGTTCTTTAAAGCCATTTACTTTGTGCTTTTTTGTTAAGGCGCCCCTAGCAAACTAAGACAACTATCACCAGTCTTTTATTTTTGTCAACCTCAGGAGTGCAGTATGTTACCTCATTGTTGTCTTAATTTGCATTTGCTTGATTATCAACAAGGCTGAACAGCTCACATGCGTATTTACCACACGAATTTCATCTTTGTAAATTGCCTGTTTACATAGTCTAATGGTTGTTTTACTTTTTTTTTTTTAATTGTTCTGCAGGAACTCTTTATATATTGTGGGAATAAATCCTTACTCTACCTTTATTTTGCAAATATTTACCCAGGTTGCCATGTGTCTTTTAACTTTGGAGCGACGGCATGATGTTTCCCCCAGGCTCATAACATTTTAGAGACTGCAAATAGACATTGAGGGGAAGGGGGTTGGAGGAAGGGGAAAGGGGATCTTTCTGACCTTACCCTGTTTTGTTCACATTTAGCCCTGAGTACATTTTGCAACATCCCTACGGCGTCATGCTTTCATTTCCTTGTTCTTGTCACCAATAGAAAACAGAAATAGGGCCCCTGCCGCTGGACTTCTCAACTTTCGCTTTAGTGTATTTTTTCAAAAGAGGAGTTTACAGAACCTGGTGTGGAGAAGATTAATTCCCAGGGCCCTTAACACCTTCCGTGACCCTGGTTGTGAGGTCAGCCAAGCTGGGCTCACCTCATAGGTGTCATTAATTCATTGACAGTGTGAATGAAAGAATTAGATTAAGTCAAGGAACTTGCAAATTCCTCCAGAAGTTGCCAATAGTGGACAAATGGGTAAGCGGTGTATTAGGCATGAGGTGAGCAAATGGCCTGGGTGGAAAATTCAACTAGGGATAACATTATCCTACAAGTTCCATTATGTCACTCACAAAAGGGACGAGAACATGGTTTAGTGAATGAAAATTCATGTGTGATGCACAACGTCGGCGGTCAGCAAATTACAACTCTTGGACCAAACCTGGTCCACCACTTTTTGTAAATAAAGTTTTATTGATACACAGTCACATCCATTCTTTTATGTATTATCTTTGGCTGCTTTTCTGCTACCACAGCAGAGCTGAGACAGAGAACATATGGCCCACAAGGCTGGAATCATTTATTATCTGGCCTTTCACAGAAAAAGTTTGCCTATACCCACCCTAAGTAATAAAAAGGACAGAATCAAGTTGTAATTTTATGTTGTTGTGTTGCTGTTATGTGCCATCGAGTTGGACCCGACTCACAGCGAGCCCTCCTTGGGTTTCCGAGGTAGTATCATTACAGAAGTAGATTGCCCAACCTTCTTTCTGAGGAGTGGCTGGTGGGTTTGAACCACCAGCCTTCTGGTTAGCAGTCAAGTGCCTTAGGCACAAATCTACCAGAGCTCCTTATAATTTTATAGAATTTTTAACGATATAAAATAGTTGAAAAATGATTTTACAAAAGTGTTTACCTGACCATATGTGGCTGGATCTTTCTATGTTGAATTCATGGAAGATGCATAACACAGTCAAGGGTAGGAGTTTGGGTCCAATCAAATAAGTCAATTAATTAAAAATTCTGCAGCTTCCTAGCTGAGTAATCTTAGCAAGATACTTAGCAAGATACATGCCCCTCAACCTCAGTTTTCTCATCTGTAAAATGGGGATGGTTATCAACTTCATAGCATTGTGTGAGCATTAAGTGAGTTAATACAGGCAAAGAAGGCACTTAGAATGATGGCACATAGTGAGTGGTGTGGTGGCATAGTGGATAAGGCACTTGGCTGACAACTAGAAGTTCAGCGGTTCAAACCCACCAGTCTCTCCGTAGAAAGACAACAGGATGATCTACTTCTGTAAAGATTTACAGCCTCAGAAACCCACTGGGGGTCACTATGAGTCAGAGTCGACTTAAAGACAGTCAGTTCAGTTTCTTATTATGATGCTCATTAGTGCACACAGGTCTAAACTGATGTCTTAGATGTGTGCTTCCTAGCTGTGTGACCTTGAACACTTGACTTCCCCTCCCTGAGCCTCTGTCTCCACACCCACAAACGGACATCAGAACGGTTTCCATTACCTGGAGTAGCTGTGAGGGTGGTGCTTGCTTAGCACGGCACTGGGCACACGGTAGGAGCTCAACACATGATTATCACCGTTCCCGCTACTCTGACTTCCTGACTCCAACCCTCTGTGCTGTCTGGAGCTCAGCCCTTCTTCCCCCACTCAAGGCAGGTCAAGATTCTGGACCCGCTGGGTACCACCACAGGCTCTTTCCACCCAGCAGTTGTTTGTTTAACTGTCCTCTTAAGTAACTCCCCAGCCATCAAAGGCTGTTTACAAATCCCACAATTAGCCTTTCTGGAACAACAAATAAACAGAAACCTAATTAGGCATGTTTCTCCTGGCCCAAGGCACAGCAGTCCCAAGGCCTGGGCACAGCAGCCATCAATTAAACAAACATTTGTGGGATGGATGCATGAGTAGAAGGGAGAAGCGGGTGAAAGAACGGACTGACAGTGGAAAGGATAAATGGGTGGATGAGTGGACAGAAGATGTTTGAATTAATGGATAGAAAAAAAGATGAATGCAAGGATGGATAGCTATAAGGATGGAGATGGGGGATAGAGAAATAGCTGGGTGGGTAAACAGAAGAGGTGGGTGGAAGTAGGGTTGAATGAGTGGATGGTTGGTGGATGCATGGAGGGGTGAATGGAAGGATGCAAGGATGGATGGGTGGACATTTGCACAGTAGGTGCATGTATAGATGAGTATGTGGATGGGTGAATAGGCAGATAGATAGATAAATTAATGGAAAAGTGGGTGGGTGGGCAGACGAACTGATGAATGAATGGATAGGTAGATACAAGTGAAATGCCAGAGCAGAGGGTCAGGTGAACTGAAGTTCCAGGCATTTTCTGATGTCTAGGGCCTGCTATAGGAGCTCTGGTAGCGTAGTGCCTAAGGCATTTGACTGCTAACCAGAAGGCTGGCAGTTCAAACTCACCAGCCACTCCTCAGAAGGTAGATAGGGCAATCTATTTCCATAGTGATACACCTCAGAAACCCAAGGAGGGTTCGCTATGAGTCAGGTCTGACTTGATGGCATGTAACAACAACAGGTCCTGCTATGCTTCTCATTGAGATTCTATATCACCCCCCAGCAAAAAGGACTACAGCCTCATAGTGTCAAAACAATCCTAAATTTAAATTCAAACTCTGCCCTAACTCTGTGACCTAGCTCTGTGACCTCAAGCAAGTCCCGTCAGCCTCTGAGCCTCAGCCTTCTCCTCTGTGAAGTGGGTGTTAGTGACTGTACTCACTTCCAGGGGTGCTAGGAGGATTCACGCATTCAGTGCCAGCACAGTGGTCCCGGCTCTACGTGTGTCAATTCCCTTTGACACATGCCCAGAGCAGAGGCCCGTCTGGACCTCTTTGTTCTGAGGATTCAACTCAATGGAGGGATGGAGGCTTGAGCCTGTGCTGGAGACAGGACCCTCTCCAGGATGAGCAAGGATGTCACAGGGAATGGAGTCTGGACCCTGCCTATGGAGCAACATGGCCCATCATGACAGTGGCCCTGAAGCGGAGCCCAGGATCGGACTCCACCTCCCCACCCCCCGCCCCCAGCATTACCTTCTCGGAAACTTTCTGTTCAGTCAGGGCCCAGCTCCATTCCAGTCTGCAGACGTGGGAGGTCAGAATGGCATCTTGATGTCCAGAGTGCCTGGATTCACACCCGCTTCTCACGGCAACCAGCTGGAGACCTTGGGGTAGTTCCTTAACCACTCTGTGCCTTGGGAAAAATGAAGGTGCCTGAGGCATTTGTCTGCTAACTAGAAGACTGGCGGTTAAAACCCACCAGCCACTCCTCAGAAGGAAGGTTGAGCAATCTACCTCCATAGTGATACCACCTCGGAAACCCAAGGAGGGGTCGCTATGAGTTGGATCCAACTCTATGGCAGTGGGTTTGGTTGGTTTTGGCCACATGGGATTATTGTAAAGATTAAACGAGTTAAGACATGCAAAGTGCTTAGCACAGCGTGCGTTCCTATTACTGGTACAGACTGAGTGTTATTATGGAGACCTGGTGGGCAACAGTCAAGTGCTTGGCTGCTAACCAAAAGGTTGACGGTTTGAACCCACCTAGTGGCTCTGCAGGAGAAAGACCTGGTAATCCGCTCCTGTGAAGATTAAAAAAAAAAAAACAACACTGCCGTCCAGTGGATTCCGACTCATAGCGACCCCCATCGGGTTTCCGAGGCAGTAAATCTTTACGGAAGAAGATTGCCCAGTCTTGCTTCCACAGAGTGGCTGGTGGTTTGAACTGCCAACCTTCTGGTTAGCGGTCAGATGCGTTAGGCACTGTGCTACGAGAGCTTCTTTCTGTGAAGGTTATAACCTAGAAAACCCTATGGGGCAATTCGATTATGTCACAAGGAGTCTCTGTAAGTCAAAACGGATCAGTACCTAACAGCAACAGTTGTTATTATTATTACTCATACCACCTACCCTCCCTACTATCCCTTTTACCCTCTGACCTTTCCCACGGGAAGTGGGCAGTGGACTTTAAGCTGGGCCCTGACAGAACAGAAAGGTTCCCAGGAGGTAATGCTGGCCAAGGCACAGCTCAGGAAAGGTCCAGAAGTTGGGAAGCTCCCTGGGAACCAAGGTTTGGAGTGTCTCTGGCTGGAGGAGGGAACTGAGAGAGGCTGGGCGGGGAGGTGAGTCAGGCTTTGCCCAACCAGGCCCTCGGTGGCACAGTTTCCCATAAAGGTGCAGGATGGGGCGTGGCAGGCTCCCCTTGCCAGAGGTGAGAGTAGAGCCTGAGTCAGCCGAGTCAGGTAAGAAGAGCGGAAGAAGTGGGGCTTTCCCACCTGTTCCCTGGAAGCCCTTGTGAGCAAAGCAGGGCCGCCTCCTATGGCAGGAGACCAGCTGGGCCTTCGGCCTTCTCAGCAGGTACAGCTGTGCACCAGCTGGCGAGGGCGACCCAGGCCACAAGCCCAGAGGGAAGGGAGGGCCTCTCCAGAGGGAGAGAAGGAGCCTGGGGCTCCAACAAGACCTGGGAACGCAGGGACACCTCCCTGAAGTGGTATCTGAGCAGAGGCCTGAAGGAGGTGACGAGGGAGCGTGGGTGATATTTGGGGGAAGAGTGTTCCAGGCAAAAGGAACAGTAAGTGCAGAGGCCCTGAGGAGGAAGCCCATGTGTTAGAGCCGCAGCAGGGAGACGGGTCACGGCTGGAGCTAAGTGGACAAGTTTGGGTGTGGAGGACACGGCGACAGAGACGTTGTGTGGGGCTTTGTGGGCCATGGGGAGGTGACCTGTTGGCTTTTACTCTGAGTGAGGTGGGAGTCGTAGGAGGGCTTTAAGAAGAGGAGAGACTAAATCTGTCTTACGTTGTAACAGGATCCCTCTGCTGTGGGTGGGGATTGGACTAGGGGAGAGGGTGGATAGGACAGAAGTTAGGAGACCGGAAAGAGGCTGCTTCAATAGTCCAGGTGAAGTGGAGATGGAGAGAAGATTCTCAGAGTTCCACTGGATCAGTCAATAGAACCTTGAGGAACTACAGGATCTGGGGACATGCCAGACCTCCTTCCTCATGGTCTAGAAACAGGAGGAAAATAAATGCAATTATGACCGGTGCTGGCTATGAAGTATGATCGAGGGCCCCTACTCAGCACCAGGTCCTGTCCTAAGACTGTCTACAGAGTACCTCCACCCTGCAAGATAAGCGCTATCAGATGAAGGAACCGAGGCTCTCTCAAGACAGGCAGCTTGTCCAAAGTTAAGAGACTTCTCCCCACTAGTAAGTAGCAGCAGCGCTAGGACTCACACCTGGGTCTGAGCGGCTGCAGGGCTGAGGTCACCTGATCTCTGTGGTTTCCTAATAAACCAGAAAAACCAAGCCCACTGCTTTTAGTCAATTTTGACTCATAGCGACCTGTAGGACAGAGTAGAACTGCCCCATAGGATTTCCAAGGCTTCAGTCTTTATGGAGGTAGAATGCCACATCTTTCTCCCACGGAACAGCTGGCAGGTTCAAATTGCCAACCTTTCAGTTAGCAGTTCAGCACTTTAACCACTGTGCCATAAGGGCCCCTTGGTTTCCCAATGGGCCTACATAATCAGGGAGGATTTCTTGTAGATAGGGACACTTGAGCTGGGTTACCAAGGATGTGCAGGATCCTGCAAGTGATTACAGAAGGCATCTCAGAGCTGGGCAAGGCACGAGCAAAGTCCTGGGGGTGAGACTGGACCGCAAAGTCCTGGGGGTGAGACTGGACCTCAGGGCCGGTGCCTCCCAAACCTCACCTCCCCGAGAAGCACCTTCACAGTTTGGACTTAGATACTGTCTTCTAAAGCCGTTTCTATTTTTTCTCAAGGAAAAAAAAACAATGGAAAATTTATATTACTACCAGGAACAGAAAATAAGTGTTAATTTCTACAAATGGAAGGAAACCTTAAAAGCAATAACCACAAAACAAGATCATTAAATTCTGGTTGATTCTGTTGCCTGCTGAAGTCTCTGAGCTTGAGGCCTGCCCTACCCCATAAAGGAATTGGAGCAAGGATCACAGGTGTCAAAGTCCTGTTAACACCAAAGTGAGACTTTCCCCTTGGGTTAATCAGAAGAATCTGAGAACTGGGAAGGGAGTAACTGACTCCTCAGAGATACACATTAAGGAGGTTTCTAATGTTTCCAGAGTAGAGAAGGGGTGAGTGTGGCCAATGAAGGCGAGTCTCTGGTGCCTGTGTATGTGGATTGGATGGGGAGTGACCAAAGATGGGGAGCCCATTGGGAAGTTACTGTTCCAGCCCAGACAAAATCCCCAGAATCTGTGCCGATTGACACCTTCCTTTTCCAAATCCCCTTGTGTCATCAATGTAGGCAGGACAGGTGACACCTGGATTAATTTCTGAACTCTATTCTGTTCTCCTGATGAAGTTGTCCAGTTCTGTACCAATACCACACTGTTTTATTTCCTATAACTCTGTTATATGTTTTGACATCTGGACCGGCAAGTCCTGCCTCTTAGTTCTTCTTTTTCAAAATTGTCTTGGCTATTTCAGCCCATATACTCTTTCACGTGAACACCACTTTTGAACAGACTGGCCCAGAGATGTTAAGTGACAAATTCCAAATCACCCAGAGCTTTGCCTCCAAGCTTTATGGCCCATTTCCAGGACTCCCAGGAATCTAGGGCAGTGGTGGGGGTGGGGGTGGGCGTGAGCTAGGCATGCTAGGAGGAGTGTGGATGGTCCTTCCCCCACCCAAACACACCCATCCTAGTGCATCACAAAAGAGACATGTTCGCTTGTTGGAGGCTTTGGACTTCTTTCAAGAAACAGCAACATTTGCCACATCTACAGTTCCCAAGCACAGTGTTTTTTAGTTTACTAAACTTTGTTTTAAACTATCCCCACCTCACGTGAGAAACCAGTACCGAATGTGAAACACTTGTCGGTGCCCCGCCCACATCCCCTGACCCGTACTCTTCAGGGAACACAGCCCAGATTCCAACTGCCAGCATCTACCCTTTTCTACCTTGAGGCCCTGCCCACCTACAGCAGGCTGAGTACTGGGAATTAACACCCCAGGGAGCAGCTGTCCACCAGTGACTGGCAGGAGCTGATGTATAATTTCATCCCTCCCTCCTCACCCCCAGGTGGGATCACTCAGAGTTGCGTGTTCTCCTCTGACTCCCGGAGCTCCCTACTTGCTCACAGCACTAACCTGCTTCATACCACACCTTGTCTTGGCTGCCTTCCCTCCCGTCTCACTTCCGCATCCCCTGCCAGCTTTTCCTGGGGTCACCTCCCAAATAAACTATTTGCCTTTGAATTATTCCCGTAGGGATTTGCCGACCTAAGGCACACGCTATAAGTTGAAAGTGTCCAGCAAAGTATACAAAGAGGCAAAACAAAGCCAGAGAGGACTGCTCAGAGGGCTTAGATTGGAGTCTATCTTTGTTTCTTCAGAGGAAAGAACAGGAGTAGATGGAGGTGGAGCACTGCTGTTGCGTTCACTCCGAAGCCCATGACCTGATGGACAGCAGAACGAAACGTTTCCTGGTCCTGCATCATCCTCACAACCACCACCGTGTTCAAATCCATCACTGCGGCCTTCATGCCAACACGGTCCATCTGACCCAGCATCGCCTCACCCTCATTGACCCTCTGCTTCACCAGACATCATGTCCTCCCCAAGTGCTGACTGACCCCTCCTGATGACGTGTCCAAACAAGTGAGTCAGACAGTGTTGTGTTGGGATCCATAAGGTTTCCACTAGCTAATTTTCAGAAGTAAATCACCAGACCTTCCTTCTCTGGTCTGGCTTAGTCCAGAAGCTCTACTGAAACCTGTCCACCATGGGTGACCCTGCTGGTATTTGAAATGCTGGTGGTGTAGCTCCCAGCATCACAGCAACACGAAAGCCACCACAGTAGACAAAGTGACAGACAGATGGTAGGAAGGGATTAAGGACACACAGACACATGAGGAGATGCTCCTCCCCTTGGCATAACTGGGAGAGTAGAAAGGGAGCTGAAAAGGATACATGGTGTGAGTTGATGGGATTTCACGCCTGGTCTGTATACCCCCAAAGTTATCTCCAGCCCCACCTATGGTCCACTCGCATTCAAGAGACGCTGGATCTTGAGGTCCTAGGAACAACTTCCAACAGACCAGCTCTGAGGATGATAGAACATCCCCCAGGCTGAGCGGTTGGCAGGACACAGCCTGGTTGGATCCAGGGGCAGCCCTCCACACTGGGTTGGGCCCTGTGGTCCTTCATGTGCTGCCAAAGAAGCAAGGAGGCTGCATCTTCTGACCTCCTCTAACCCCACAAGAGGAAGACAGAATCACCATCAGTAGCCCAAGGTCTATTCCTGTGAGGCCAGACATGCTGCCTCCCTCCAGCCCTTTCACCAGCCGTTCCTCCCGCAACACCCACCACCCCTCCACTAGGTTTGATAATTCACCACAGTAGCCACACAGAACTCACAGATTATGGGGTTTATTAGGGAAGCACCAGGCCACAATACAAGTTCAGGAACAAAGCTCAGTCTCTCTCAGCTCCTTCTCTCAGCCAACAATCTCTCTCAGTCTCTCTCTCAGCAGCACATGTCTCTTGGTGTCTCTTTCTCAGCAGTGCATGTCTCTCAGGAGCACATTTCTCTCAGCAGTCAGAGAGACTCCTTCTGCCTCTAAGAGGGCTCCTTTTGAGCCTGGCAGAGTGGCCACACTAACCAATCCTAACATCAGAATTCTAAGCACCTGAGAGAGAGTGAACTTCCCAGAACATTGCTTTGTGCCACTCTCAACAGAAATACCCCAGGTGGATAACTTTAACAACCAGGAGCTCTTCAGCGCTTACCACAAATTCCACCATGGAATTTACAAAGACTTATGGCTAGAAAACCCATACTGGGTAATTTACTACACCACATGTGCCCACAAGGCAATTAGCTGATGGGCTCCCCTTCACTATGAGTTCATCTTGAGAAGGGGAAGCACATTCATTCATTCCTTCATGCACTCATTCATTCACCTTTCACTCATTTGTTCAGCAAATGTTTAGAGTATCTACAATGTGCCAGGCCCTAGGAAGTCAGAGAGCAGGGTAGACTGAATTCCGTCATGGAGCTGACTCTTTGGCAGGGGACACAGACAAGAAACAAGTGAACATGAAATCAACTCTACAGTAAGTGTTCAGAGCTACAAGGAAAATAAACAGGGTGGTGGCATAAGAAGATGAAGGGAGGTGCTTTTGACAGCATGGCCTGGGAGGGCCTCTGAGGGAAGCCACCAGACATGCAAAGAAAAAAATAAGGGAAGACGGGGTTGGGTAGAGGCCCGGTGGTAGGGATGAGCTTGGCATGCTGGAGGAATAGAGAGTAGGCCAGTGTCTGGAGTGGAGGGAAAGAGAGCAAGGGTCGGGGGAGGCAAGGTTGAAGGGGTCACCAGGCCAGGTTACACAGGACCTTATTGGCCAGAGCAAAGAGATGTCGGGTAAGTGTTTGTTGAATCAATGAATCAGTCTGGTCAGGCATCCATGGGCACAGAGGAGAAGCAAAGCAGGGAGCAGGAAGCATTGAGTATGGGGCGATTTTCTCTTGGTATCTTTGTTGGTCAGAGGGGAGACCAAGGGGCGAGACCTTGGCTTGCATGGGGCCAGCCCAGGCTGTGCCAGGGAGCAGCTTTGGACTACTTTACCAGGTGCACTTGACTGTGTTTAACCAATCAAATCAGCAAACTCGTCTTACTGTTATTGTGTCCCACAAGTCAATTCCAACTCATGGAGACCTATACACAGAGTAGAATTGCCCTTTAGAGTTATCTAGGCTGTAATCTCACAAGGAAGATAGCCAGATCCTTTCAGATGTAAATCACTTCTTTGGGGTTCAAACCGCCAACCTTTCTTTCAGTTAGCAGCCAAGTGCTAACCATTGCATCTCATAATAGCTTCTACTCCATGAGGAGCGATTTATTAAGAATCTATGGACCAGACTCTGGGAAACCATATCCCAGGCTGCAAAGAGCCAGACCCTCTTCTGCCCAGAAAGATGCTCCCAGACACAGAAACTTGAGAGCTAAAGAGAGAAAGGTCATTAAAGTTGGCTTTTGAAGGATGAAGCAGAGCTCACTGAGCAGAAACTGGCACCAAAAACTCACAAAGACTATGTCTGTCTTGCTGTCACTGTGTCCCCAGCACCTGGTGCAGAGCCTCACACAGAGGGGTGCTCAGTCGATACGTTTGGTGTGATGGATCCGATCTGCTTTGGCTGTCCTGGGGGCTACCTTTGCAGTGGTGCACTGTCTCCTTCCCACCTCACCTGCTACTTACTTAGTACGGTTCCTCAAATTGACTATTTCACTTCCATACATTTATGCCACACCTTTTGCTATTATCGCCAGAATTGAAAAAACCAAGAACACTTGCTACAAACCAAAGATAACCAGAAAAATATAATAACAATTACAGTGAAAAAAAACAGTATTATTAAAGTTTTTGGTTTGCCTGTTAAGAGAATAAAAAGACAAGCTGCGTACTGGGTGAACGTATTTGCAAATCACACCCTTGACAAAGGACTGACGTGTATCCAGAATATATAAAGAACTCTCCAAACCCATTCACAGAAAAGCAACCCAGTTTTTAAAAAGGACAAGGAGTTTGAACAGTGATTTCACCAAAGAAAACCTGTGCATTTCCTTGCATGCACACCACGGCTCAACATCAGATTAAACCCATTGCCCTCCAGTTGATTCCTACTCCCAGCACCCTATGGGACACAGCAAAACTTCCCCATGGGGTCTTCAAGGCCATCAATCTTTATGGGAGCAGACTGCCACATCTTTCTCCTATGGAGTGGGACTGACCTCTCAGTTAGCAGCCAAGGTCTTGCAACCACTGCGTCACCAAGGCTCCTTCTAGCCCAATGTTGTTGTTATTAGGTGGCATTGAGCCAGTTCCGACCCACCGTGACCTTGTGTCCAACAGAACCAAACGCTGCCCGGTGCAGCACCATCTTCACACTCACTGCCACGTCTGAGCCCATCACTGCAGCCACTGTGTCCATCCATTGCATTGAGGGCTGTCCTCTTTTTTGCTGACTCAACAGATGGCAAATAAGCACATGAAAAGATGTTCAACGTGATTAGCTATTAAAGCCAAACCAAACCAGTAGTGGTCAACCCTTGGCAACCTTACCTATGTCAGAAAAGAGCTCTGCTCCAGAGGGTTTCCAACAGCTGAATTTTGGAAATTCATTTACCAGATCTCTCTTCCAAAGTGCTCTGGGTGGATCCAAGCCTCCAATACTTTGGTGAGCAGGGTTAACCCTTTGCATGACCCACGGGGACTCCAATTAGTCATTAGGAAAATGCAAATTAAAGCCAGAACGGGATACCATTTCACACCTGTCAAAATGGCTAAAAATCAATAACAAACGAAAAAGAAAAAAACAAAACACCACAGACCTGACACCCTCATACCAAGTTCTGGTGAGGATGGGAAACAGAGCAACTGGAACTTTCAGACATTTTTAGTGGGGATCCAAAAAGGTGCAGATGCTTCGGAAAGCAGTTGAGTACTTTCTGATAAAGTTAAGTACTGTACGCATACCATGTGACCCAGCAATCTCATTCCAGGGATTTATTTACCCAAGATAAATGAAAATTGACATGTACACAAAAACTCATTTGCAAATGTTTACAGTGGCTTTATTCATAATCGTTAAATACTGGAAACAACCCAATGTCTCTCCGCTGGCGAATAAACAAGCTGTGGTACGTGCACACGGTGGAGTACTATTCAGCAATAAACAGGAACTGGCTGCTGGGAGAGACCACACAACTTGAATGCCTCTCAAAAACATTATGCCGAGTGAAAGCAGCCAAACTCAAAAAAAAAAAAAAAAAAAAACACAACAAGCAGTTTCCGCTGCTATACAATTTTGGAGAGATTAATTTTATAGAAACAGAAAGAAGATCAGATACCAAGTGCAAAGGCATGCAAAACTGATCTACAGTGTTCATAAGTCAGGACAGTGGTACTGCTTGGAGGGGAAGTGAGGGGGTGTTGGGGATCGGGAGGTGATGATGTTCTGTTTGTTCATTTGGGGACTGGTTACATGACTGTGAAAATTCATCAAGTTGGACATATGGGATCTGTGCCTTTCTTTGCATGCGTGCTACAGCTCAACACCAGACTAAACCCATTGCCCTCAAGTTGATTCCTACTCCCAGTACCCTATAGGACAGAGCAAAACTTCCCCGTGGGGTTTTCAAGGACGTCAATCTTTATGGGAGCAGACTGCCACATCTTTCTCCTACGGAGCGGCACTGACCTTTCAGTTAGCAGCCAAGGTCTTGCAACCACTGCGCCACCAGAGCGCCTTTTAGACCAATGTTGTTGTTATTAGGTGCCGTTTAACCAGTTCCCGACCCACAGCGACCTGTGTCCAAGAGAACAAAACGCTGCCCGGTCCAGCACCGTCTTTGCGCTCACTGCCGCGTCTGAGCCCAGCACTGCAGCCACTGTGTCTGTGTGTCGTGTTGAGGGCTGTCCTCTTTTTTGCGGGCCCTCTACTTCTCCAAACATGATGTTCTTCTCCAGAGACTGGTCCTTCCTGATAACATGTCCAAAGTACATGAGACGAAGTCTCACCATCTTTGCTTCCAAGGAGCACTCTGGCCGTACTCCCGAGACAGATTTGTTCATTCTCCTTGCTGTCCACAGTATATTCAATATTCTTCCCCACCACCATAATTCAAAGGCATCAGTTCTATATCTCAGTACAAAGTTTCACAACGTCTACCTAGATACAACTGTGTGCTAAAGGGGTGGATCCTGAGGACCATTCTCTCTTGCTTTACAGAGAGATTAGCAAGGGTTTGGTGTTGGGGACAGATGAGTACCCAGCATAGACTGGGTTACCAGGTAGTCTTAGGCTCCATCTGTCTACTAAAGAAAAAACTATCAGGAACGTAACTTCGGAACGTAACCCTAACACTGTTCCTTTTAACTGCAAAGTGCTCTTTTCCAATTTGTTTTGTTGGCTTTTGAATTTTTTTATGGTACTTTGTGTTCAGTAGTTTTTGTTTTGTTTTTAATGTATTTCAATCTGCTTTAGTAGAGTGTCCCCTCTGAGACCATAAAATAATGACTTGCTGTGGTTTTGAGTTCAAATGAGATCCGTCTTGTCTGCACAAGGAGAATGGACTGGGGGGGTGAGGGCGGAAGCTGGGAGCCCAGGCAGGGGATGAATGTGATGATCCAGGGAGGAGAGGAGGTGGCCGTGGAGATGGGAGAGGCGGCCAGATTCTGGACGTATTTTGGAGAGAGAGTTGGCAGAACTCCCTCTCCTATCTGACCCTTGCCTGCTGTGTGGACTTGGGCAAGTGACTTTACCTCTCTGAACCTCAGTTCCCACATCTGTAAAATGGGCATTATAGTGCTCCCTCATTCTGAGAAGCATTGTGAAGATGGCATGAGGTGCATTATTGAAGGGCACGTGGCACTGTGCTCAGAGCATATACAGTGGGCACTGCATGGAGATTGTGTTTTTATACAATCTCATTTCAAGAACAGCTCATGGAAGGACCCAGGAAACAAGGCCTCCTGACCACTGAGCTCTGGAACTTGGCTGGCAAAAGGACTTCGTCTTAGCTCTCTAGTGCTGTAACAGAAATACCACAAATGGATGGCTCCAACAGACAGAAATTTATTCTCTCACACTTTAGGAGGTGTAGTGGTTAAGGTTGTATGTCAACTTGGCTGGGCCTGGTTGAGTGGCTGGGCAGCTGGTGGTAGTTATTCCCTATGATGAGACTAGCAATCAATTCCATGGTGGGATCTACCACAAGCAGCTGAGTACCTGCTTTAGGGATGTTGTCTGCTTCCTGTATATAAGAAGCAACTTTGAGGAAGGTCTCTAGCTTATGGCAAGCTTGAACCCTGCATGTAGCTGAGTCATTGTTCAGCAGCCTGCCACACTCTGCTGCCCTTGGGACTTTCAATGGACTTGAATCAATGGCCTGCCATGTTTTTTGGTAACATCAGGACTGTGCCATTTTACTTATCAACCTTGGGCTCAATAGTCTCAGCAGCCAGTAGCTGCCTGAATGAAGAGATGCCTCTAGCTTCAGCAGGCTAGGAGCAAGAGGCAGAGTTGAAGCCCAAGGTCGAAGGGTTTTCACACAACTCATAGAGCCTGGCACTTGGAATTTGGGCTCCTAGCCTTCAAAAATTGTAAGAATAAATACCCGTTTGTTAAAACCATCCCATTTGTGGTATCTTCTGTCAGGGCGGCACCAGGTAACCAAAACAGGAGGCTGGAAGTCAGAATTCAGAGGGCTGGCTCTAGGGGCTGGGTGAATGCCCCTCAACACTGGGCTTCAGCTCTGCCTTCCAGACCCACTGGAGCAAACTGGAGGCATCTCCTGACTCACACAGCTGCTGGCTACTCAGGCTGACAAATCCAAGACCAGCAGGCAAAATGGCAGATTGTTGACTGTGAAGGCAACAATCCCAAGACTGGCAGGCAACACAGCAGGCCACCGGTTCAAGTGCAGGAGACTCAAAATGTAGGATCCTTTCTGCATATACCAGAAGCAGGCAACACCACAAAGGCAACTCGCCTTCAGCTGATTAACTGCTCCCGGGAGATTCTGTCATGGTGGTGATTACACCACATCCAACCTCATCACGGATAACAACTGCATGCAGCTGCTGAGCCAATCAAAATCAAGGTCCAGCCAAGTTGACACACAGCCTTAACTACCACAGGCTTCCAAAGAGACAAGCCCAGAGTTCAGGGCAGGAGTCAGGTAACAGATAGATAGATGGTCAGCTCTCCTGTTGCCTTGGCTGTTGTCCGAGCTACCTCCAAGCGCTGCCTCCACCACACCCTACCAGGCCCCTGGGAAAAGACCTCGCTCCTGCCCTCCCAGAGTGGCAACCTGTGGAACCTGCTTCCATCCTTCCCCTTCCAGCCCTATTCTGCTAAAACAGAGGCAGTTTTCTAAACAGGAAACTGATCCTTGTTCTTTCCTACTCTCAACACCCCACCCATAGGCTTCCATTCAGTCATCAAACAAATATTTACGGACCATCTATTCAGACAATGTTCCAGGCACTGGGGAATCCATGTTCCTGCCCCCAAGCACGATATTTAATTATAATGTTTGGAGCTTATCTAGGGCACTGGTGCAAACTGTAATGTAAATGGGCTCAGCAGGTGATATACGTGAGAAGAGCCAGTGAGAATGAGACAATAAGGAGTGGTGGGGACTGAAGGGAAGTGGAGAGCACAGGACACATCTAAAAGGCCAACAGTCCTCAGCTCCAACTGACTGTTCTCAGGCAAGATTATGGGAATATTTTTCCAGATCTCTTCATTTTGCAAGAAAAACAGATGTCCATATGCCACGAGGACTCTGCTAATTTTTCAATGTCAGCACCTAATTTTAAACAGTTTTAATATAGCTGTAGGTTAGACATAGCTTGAGAGCTGCAAGTTTGCCACCTCTGGTTTATGGGCCTATTTCCTCTACTAACTGGTGACCTTCTCAAGGACAAGGAAGGGTCTTTTCCGTCTCTGTATCCCTTGGCAGCCAACACAGAGGCTGCTACATAGTCAACGCTCACTAACTGCTCACCTCTCCAGGCTCTGGCACTGGCTGCTGGAGATGCTCCCTTCCCCCACCTTGACATCTGACAGACTGCTGAACTCACCTCAAGGGTCCCGTCTCCTTCCTCCCCTGGGCCTCGAGTGTTTCCAATCATTGCTCCTCTGAGGTCTCTTGCCTGCTCCCTTCTCCCCTGGGTTAGTCAGAACCTTTTGTGTGCAAGTGAGATAGAAAACCAGCCCAGATTGGCTTCTTCCAAAAAGGAGATACGCAGTAGTTCATGGCACTAAGAAGTCCAAGATTGTCTTTGGTATGGCTGGATCCAGGGGTTCGAACCATGTCCAGCTCTGTGTTGGTTCTCTCCCAGGCAGGCTGTTCCCTTACGATGTCCCTGTTGTTCCAGGCCTTCACTTGCTCACTTTCAAACCAGTGGGAAAATTACATCTCCTTTACAAATAACTCCTAGCAACCAAAGTCCTAGGGTTGAGTCTCATTGGACAGGCTTAGTCACGTGCTCATCCCTGAACCAATCACTGCAACAAGATGTTGTGTGTCTACCTTTGTAGCCGGAGGTCTGAGACACTCTGCCCAAACCTCACAGATTTCAGTGGGAACAGAGAAAATTCTTCGGTAGGGTTCTATTACCTGAAAATGAGGATGGATACTCACCTGTCCATTTACTTACCAGCTCCTCTTCCCTGGCAAATGCTAGCTCATCCCAGCATGCTGTGTGACCTCACGCCAACCCTTTCCCCTCTCTGGGCCTCATGTTCCTTCTCTGAGAAATGGGGAAAGAGGCCATTTGAATTCCAACATTCCAGAATTCTGGGACAGCTTCCAGAACTGGCGGCTGTTCCCTAAATCCCAGAAACGTTCTGGTACTTCTGGGGACGGAAGTGGAACGTCGGCCAGAGCCCTCCTCGGCCCCCCGGCCTGGGAACATGCTTAGAAGATGACAATTGGGCTCCCTTCTGCCGAAATTCCACTCCCGTGGGGGCCTTGCCAAAGAAAACAAGCCCAAGAACCAGGCATTAAAGGTAAGCATACTTGAGGAGTTTTAAGATGACAAATTATTTACACAGGTGTGGGAACCGGCCCCTTGCACCCTGCTTTCTTTTCTTTTTCTTCTTCCCCTTTCCAAATTCTTTCCCCCAAGGGCGCTGACAGATGTGGCAAGGGAGGGGGTGGCTGGTCATGGGGATCTGTCTGGAGGAAGACCAAGAACCCAGGGAAGGGAGGAGAGGACAGAGCAGAAGGAAAAAAAGGTATCCGCACCAGGTTAGGGGTCGGGTCTCCCCTCAGTTAAGCTACCCTTTTGCTCACAGCTCCCATTGTCTGGGAAGAGAGTAAGGTTCTGGGAATTTCAAAGCCACCTGAGTCCTTCAGGAGAATCGTATCTGGTCTCTTCTTTGCCCACAGTGGGGGACGGAGGACCACAGAGGTGCATAGCAGTTCCCAAGGTCACACAGCAGACCTTGGCGCTAGCAGATGAAGAAGTGGAGTAGGCAATTGTTTCTTAAGCACCTATTGTGTGAGTCACACCCCTAAACAAACAGACAAAAGCTGCTGCCCTTATGGAGCAAACAAAGAAACAAGGTAAATAATGAGACGCCCACACACAGGCTAAGGAGCTCTGGTAGCACAGTGCCTAAGGCATCTGACTGCTTGCCAGAAGGCTGATGGTTCAAACCCACCAGCCACTCTGCAGATGCAAGACTGGGCAATCTACTTCTGTAAAAATTTACCTCTATGAGTCGGAACCGACTCAACGGCAGTGAGTTTGACATAAAGGCTTGAAGAAAAATGAAGGGGTTGAGGGGCCTCTGGGTGGAGGAGGTGACCCTGAAGCTGAGAAAGATGAGAAAGAAGGCAGCCATAGGGAGAGCAGAAGGAGGGATTCTCCAGGCAGCTGGCCCAGCAAGCGCAAAGGCCCTGAGGTAGGAAGTGGCTCAATGTGTTTAAGAAACAAAGAGGAGGCCAGCGTGGCTGGAACAAGGATGAGAGGGAGAGGAGATCTGTTAGAGGCAGGCTCTGTGCAGGGGTAGGTATGACCCTCTCAATGTTAGAGGAGGGAACGGGCCCAGGGAAGGGTAGTAACATGCCCAGGGTTGCACAGTAGAGCTGGATGCCAGCCCCTCCATCTGGCTCACAAGCCTGGGCTCCTGGGTTACTGCACCGTAAAGGACCAGAGCAGAGAGACTCCAGGTCTCTAAGCTTCTGCTCAGCCTTATGGGCAAGGGCCATCTTGGGATGAACTCTCTGCTCCCTGTGGGAGGAAAGTGGAAACCGATCTAGCTGCTGAGTCATGGGGGTAGTCTAGGCTCCCAGGCCACAATGGGCTCTGCCTCAGTTTACCCACCTGTAAAAAAAAATGGGTTTAATAACATGTCTGCCTCCGGTGCTGACTTCAGAGGGGTGCTGTAGGGGTTAATTGCTGCCTGGCAGCTCTGGGAGCTTGATGAAAGGAGGCGGGAAGTAGACGCTATTAACCCAGGGGGTAATTACCCTCAGCACCCGGAGAACAGAAGGAGGTCCCAACCCAAGTTGCACCTGGTTCTGGTTCAACCTCAGGCTAGTTCCTTTCCAGATGTACAGAGGCCCAACATGCTATTAACATCTGGCTGTGGCCACCATTCTGGCCCTGAGACACTTCCTCCCCCAACCCCGACCCCCAGGCCAGGCAGGGCTGGGATAGTGCATGGTCACAAACCACGAGGAGCTAGGTTCAAATCCCAGCTCTGCCACTTCTCTGGCAGGGAGACCTGGGAAACAATGCCTCTTACCTCTCTGTCTTCATCTGCCCAACGGGGTAAGAACCATTTCATCTCTGGGCAGCCTCACTTGCAGGGTAAAAGGCCACAGCCAGCCACATGATCTTGGGCTCCGTGACCTGGCAGGAAAAGGTGAAGGGCTTTCCCACTATGTTAAAGGGCTTTTCCACGATGGGGTGTGGATCAGGCCTCACACGGCCCCCTCTCTTCTGGGCCCCAGAACCAAGTTCCAACTCTCCCTTGCCCCAAAGCCCCGGGAGCCCATGCTGTCCCTCGCCCCTCTCTTGAAGCTCCTTGGTCTTGATCTCCCGCCCTCCCGTGTCCCAGCCTTTGGTTCTGCTGTCAGCACACACCTGGTCCCCACTGGCCCCTGGATGATTAACCTGTCCCAAGGGTCAACCCTTTGTGAGAGGAGATACTGAGGCCAGAGGCCCTTCTTCCTCCCTGTAGCCCTCCCATGAGACAGCATCACGCCCATCTCACACATGAGAGAACTGAGGCCCTCGGATGAGCATAGGTGCTCTGGTGGCACAGTGCCTAAGGCACTTGACTGCTAACCAGAAGGCTGGTGGTTCAAACGTACCTGCCACTCCTCGGAAGGAAGACTGAGCAATCTATTTCTGTAGAGATTTACTGCCTCGGAAATTTGAAGGGGGCTGCTATGAGTTGGAATCAACTCCATGGCAGTAAATTTGTGGTTTTTTGGTTTGGGATGAACATGCCAAAGCCCTGCCATACGGAAAGGTGAATGAAGGGCTCACAGCCAGATCCTTGCTTCCGCCATCGACACCTGGCCCAAAGCACTCTGGGGAAAAGATTCGCTTAGAGCCCACCAGGGCCCCCAAGTGGGGAGAGGTCAGGCCTTGCCAGGTGGCTGCCCCTGCAGGCACAGTCTAGGCACCAGGTGGGCTGCTTTCTTTAGGGAAGAGCCTGGTGTGTGGAAGGCCGGTCCAGGGCTCCCACTTTTCCCCTCTGCCCTCACTCCTCTGCCCCAGCCTCACTGTCCTAGCTGACCCTCCAACAGCCTCACTTCCACCGGCCCAGCCTTTGCCCCCACACCCCTGCTGCCTGGAGCACTGCCCCCCACGTCTTTGTATGCTGGCTTCTCCGCTCCATCCAGATCTCTGTTCAAATGTCACCTCCTCAAAGCGGCCCTCCCAGGCTTTCCCCCTCATACCCCTTGCTCCTTCTGAGCCCTGATCACTCATGGAAATGATCTCAAATTTGTCATTTCCCAACTAGAGTTGATGCCTTTGAATTGTGGCATTGGCGAAGAATACTGAATACACCATGGACTGCCAGAAGAATGAACTAATCTGTCCTGGACGAAGTGCAGCTGGAATGCTCTTTAGAAGCGAGAATGGCCAGACTTCATTCTCACCTACTTTGGTCATGTGGTCAGAAAGGACCAGTCCCTGGAGAAGGATGTCAAGCTTGGTAAAGCAGAGGGTCAGCTGTAGAGGGGAAGGCCCTCAACAAGACGGACTGACACGGGGGCTGCAACGAGAGGCTCCAGCAGAGCAATGGTTGTGAGGCTGGCACAGGACCGGGCGGGGTTTCGTTCTGTCGTACGTAGGGTTGCTACGAGTCGGAACCGACTCGGCGACACCTAACAACAACGAGGGCATGGGCTCTAGGACAAGGGAAGCCGTTTGTTTTGTTCATGGTTGTATGTCCAGGACCCAAAAGAGTGCCTGGTGAGTAGCAACTGGGATCTTAAAAGCTTGCAAGCAGCCATCTAGATGCAACGATGGGTCTCTCCTCCTCCAGAGCAAAGAAGAATGAAGAAAACCAAAGACTGATGGAAAGAATTAGTCCAAGGGACTGGTACACCATGTGATCCTCAGCCTATACGACTATGAGATCAGAACTAGATGGTGCCCAGCTACCACTGTCAGCCACTCAGAGGCGGAATCTATGTAGGAGATCCCAGATAGAGTGGGAGAACAATGTGAAACAAAACTCAAAATCATTTTTTTAAAAAAAAGGGGGGGTGGAGGGTGGGGACCAGATTTGCTGGTCTGATAGACCCTGATAGAACACTGAGCCTATGGCCCCTAGCTGCCCTTCAGGTCTAGAATTGAACCCATTCCTGTGGCTTCCAGCCAAACAAAAGACAAGCATATGAGGTGAACATTTCCTGTAGGTAGATACAGTCCTTAGAGAGAACAATCATGGGAGAATAGAAGGGCTGTATATACACAGGGAGACAGCTCAGGGGGCAGGAGTGCATGGAGGGAAGGACACATGGAAGAGGTATCTATGGGGAGGAACTGGAAGGGGAACTGTTGCATTGTGGGAAATTGTAGTCAATGTCATGAGACAAAATGTATGTGAGCTGCTGTATGGGAAGTGAATTTGCTCTGTAAACTTTTACCCAAATCATAATAGTAATAATAAAGAGTGCCTGGAACACAGTGGTGCTCAATAAATGTTTGTTGAACAGATAAAGTTTTTAAAAGATGAGAATGATTTGTATCATGGGGGAGAAAGTGATGTTCAAGGTGAAATCTCACTCGAAGGAATGAATGCTTTCTCCAGGGTCTTAAAGAATCTGTCATTCGGGGCATCAACATCCATGAACAACAGTAATACTATTTGCTGGGCACTTACTATGCTGAGCACTGTACACAGATTATGTCACTTCATCCTCACAATGACCCTATGAGGTCATTCCCATGACTCTTCCCATTTTCCAGATGAGGAAAACCGAGGCTCAGCGAGGTGAAGGACTTGCTGCAGGTCACCGGGATTATTTGAGTCCTTGGCCAGCAGGTCCTCCAGAGCCTCCAGCTCTCAGAGAGGTGCCTCCACCCCCGGGATTCCTGCTACAGCCGAGAGAGGTTGCCCCTCCTGCCTGACGCCTCCTAGCTGGTCAGCAGTCCCGATGGTCCCTGGCTCTCTGGCACCCAGCTCTGCCGGTTGGCCTGTTGGGAAGGGAGGGCCGACTTGGTGGACTTGGCGGTCATCCCGCTCCTGGGACGCCGGGCAGCCGGGAGTTTCTCTCCCTGGACTTACTGTACATGATTCAGCGCCAGCCCCAGTTGTGAAATCTGGGAATCTTGTGGGCAAGGCCAGCCCAGGGGATGGCTGTCTGGGAAGGGGAGGCCGGGAAGGGGTTAAGGGGGGTGGTGGTGGGGTGGGGAGGCGCCAGGCCAGGCCTACAGAGAACGCCGTGAGCCATGAGCACTGGGCTGGCCGGCAGCCTGTGGCTGATCTCTGACATCACGCTGCGTCAGCCTGGCCTGCCTCAGCACCCCCACTTCCTTCCCTCCCTCACCCAGCAAGCCCAGCCACCTCCCCAGGCTCACTGTCCTCTCCCAAGAAACAGCAGCACCCAACCTCCCCTGGGGGTAGGGGAAGGGAAACGGAAAATGGCAAACGTAACTTTACATACAAGAGACAGTTAATAAATAGTAGTTGTAATGGGTTTGAACTGCAATCCTGTAAACTAGAGTAGGCAGGAGAAGAGGAGACTGAGGGTCTGAGAGGGAAAGGGACTTGCCCAAGATCACCCTTCTGCAGTGATAATTACGTGAAATGGTGAGGACCGTCAACTGAGTTGGTCTTTTCATTAGAAGGATATGTCTCTCCAGTTCGCCCTGTTGGGTTACAGTGAATGCCCTGAGGCTGGGAATTTTCTTCCTCATCTCATTTATTTTGTTAAATTGTATTAAACCAAACAGACTATCTGAGAACTTGTTTGACTCCAGGGACACAGGATTTCATAGGAACTGCTTATAGACCAAGAGCCCTGGTGGCACAGTGGTTAAGCACTTGGCTGCTAACCAAAAGGTTGGTGGTTTGACTCCCCCAACTGCTCCGAGGGAGAAAGGTGTGGCAGTCTGCTTCCCTAAAGATTTACAGCTTTGGAAACCCCAAGGGCCAGTTCTACTCTGTCTTTAGAGGTTACTAGGAATCAGAATCAACTCTCTGACAGCCGGTTTGGTTTAGTATGAGTTTATAGATCAGCAATGACTTACAGTATTGAATTAAATAAATTCTGCATTTTAAAATAAATCTTAAAAAAATTCATTGTGTTTACCTTGTGCCAGGCACTGTTCACACATTTTACATGTATTATCACCCCATCTCACAGACAAGGAAACTGAGGTGCAAGGAAGGCAGTGACACCTGAGGCCACACGGCTGGTAAATGGCAGTTGTGATGATAATAGCTGGCCTTGCTAACTTACTGACTCCACGCACCAAGTGTATTATTTACATCATCTCACTGGCTTTTCTGTCACCCCAAGAGGTAAATATTATTATTCTCCCCATTTACAGATGGGGAAAGTAAGGCCCAGAGGGGTTAAATAACTTGCCCAGATCTCACAGTTAGTGAGTGGCAGAGCTGAGATTTGAACCCAGGCTGTCTGACTCTGACGTACATGTGCTCCTCTCTAAACTCACGCCCTCTGTCCCTGTCCAGGGCAGAGCTGGGGCCAAATGCCTAGTCAGTGCTCAGGTAATTCAGGGGTGACTGAGCTGGGGAGGCCCAGGGCATTCTTGCCACAACCTATCCCTGGCACCTGCTCAGGGACACCCATGTCAGCCTGAGGACTTTGCATGGCTGGGAAAAGACTGTGACATCACATTCTCTCCTGGATGTGGTATGCCCCCCCCCCCATGGGCATATGAACCACCCCTGAAGAGGTCTAATATCCTCCCCATTGTACAGGGCAGAAAAACCAGTTCCCAGAGAGGGTGTGTGACTTGCCCAAGATCACACAGCAGGCGACAGCCCTGCTCTTACGTCCTGAACATGGCCCTGGCTAGTAGAGGTCCTAGTGCATTAACCTGAGGAGTAAGGAGAGGAGGCCTGGGTGTCCCCTGCCCCTTCTCAGAAACAGGCCCTCTCTCTTGCCTTGCTATCTCTTAGCTGGAGTGTGACCAAGCCACATGTGAACTGGGTCATAACAGATAGGGGGCGGAAGGGCACTCCTGGCAGAGGAAACAGCCTGGGCAAAGGGGGTGCAGCAGCTGGAGCCTTGGAGGAATAATCTAGAGAGGCTGGGGTGGGAAGAGTGGGGAGCCAGGTGGAGGAGCCAGGAGGCTGAGGTCAGGTGACGCAGAGCCTTTGGGCTTTGTCCTGGGGCAATGGGGAGCCAGAGAGCCTTTGGAGCAGGACAGGAGCCCGATCACTAAGCAGAGGGTCTACTACTGCAGCTGTCCCCCCACCATTTGTTCTCCCAACTTCCATCCCTTCTCCACTCACAGCCAGAGGGACCCATGAAAACCCAAGGCAGACCAGGCCTCTCCTCTGTCATAACCTTCCATGGGTCTCACCTCACACAATGCAAAAGCCAAAGTCCTTACCTCTCCTCTCCACATCACCTCCTCCCACTCTCCCCTCCCTCGGGCCACTCCACGCTGGCCTCCGCGCTGCCCCTCAAACCCACCACCACATCCCCACCTCAGGGCCTTGGCACTTGCTGTGTGCTGCCTGGAACTCCCCTCCCTGTCGCTGCCTTCCTCCCTCCCTCCTACAGAGAGAGCTTTGCTCAGCCATCACCTGGTCAACCAGCTGTCCCCGACCTTCATTTAAATCCCCACGTGCTTCATCTCCCTTCCCTCCCTTACTGCTCTCTGTAGCACTGATCCTTCCAAATATAATATATGACTTGTTTATGTTCTTGTGTATTGCCTGCTCACCCCACAAAAGTGTGAACTCCACAGGGGCAAAGACCTTTGTCTGCTCTTTCCTGCCACATCCCCAGGGCCCAGCACACAGGAAACACTCAATAAATAGTTTCTGGATGAATGAGTGATTTTTTTTCCCCCTCAGAATAATTTGGTGACGCAGCTGGAACAGGGTTTATGATGCTCTCTGTTCCACGGTCCAGATGGAGAGGTGACTTGCCCAGGGTCATGCTGCTCACAAGTGGCAGGTCGATGTGACCCCAAAGCCTGTAATTCTTCCTCTACTTCAGGCCTCCATATCCACCGAATCCACCCTAAGGCTGCCAACTAGCATCTCCTGGGCTCCCTCTTAAGCTAGAGAAACTGAGGCTCAGAGAAGTGAGACTTGCCCAAGGTCACACAGCAATTAAGAGTGTGAATTCGATCTTTCCGCCTCTGTATTTTGGGCATTCTCGAGTAGCTCTCTCTTCCCTTCCCTCCCCCGTCTTCCCCTCCTCTCCTCTCCCCTCCCCTGCCTTCCTCTCCTTTCCTCACACCTTCAGCCAATGCATTTGCAGCCCACTTGTGTGATTTCTGAAATAGCAGGCCTACTGTGCCTGGCCTTGACGTACAGCACGTCTGGGGCCCCGCCCACTGGCCACCCTGGCTGAGCGCAGCCGCCTGGTCCCACATACCTCAAGGATGAGCTGAGAGAGTGTGGCCAGGCCCAGCTGACACATTCACAACAGATGTGGTCTGTGTCCCACGGGTCTGGCCTGTCCCAGCCAAGTCTCAGCCCATCACCCCCACCCCAGGGGATGGTGCTGGACCTCATGGGGCCGGCAGAGAGGTGAACAGAGGAGCTTACATGGGGCAGAGGTGGCACTGCGGGGGGAGGGGGTGCAGGGGGACAGACACAGGTCTGGAACCAGGGCAAAGGCCTTGGTGGTTATGCAGGAAAAAGAGATCTTTTTTTTTTTTTTTTTTTGGTTGAGGGGAGGAGCGGTTGAAAACTCAGTACAACCAGGGGCTAAACAGATATTTTAAATAGTGAAATGACCAAGGCAATAAGTAGTTACTATTCTTGCCTCAGTTTCTGGAGAGACAAGAGGGAGTGGTGGGGACTGGGGCACATTCCCTGCCTTAAGAACAGCCAGGACTCAGCTCCAGCTGAGTGTGGCCCTGGCCTGGAGGCCTGGCGAAGCTAGATCTTCAGATCTCCTGATCCTCTAAGGGGAACCAGAAACATAGACTTTTATATAATCAGTTTTTTAAATGCTGGCTTCACTCATTAAAAAATTCTGTGTGGGCCAAACAAAACCCACCCAAGAGTCAGGTTCAGCCCTAAGCATCCAGTTTGCAACCTCTTGTCTGTCTGAATGGAGCGAATCACAGCCCCACCTGAGTCAAGATCTGGTGGCCAGGATGGCGGCCAGAACTCAGCAGTTCTGAGGCATGGTGGGGAAGGCCCCTGCCATCTGGCTGTCCTCCCTCACTCCATAGGAATGGGCCTCCCCCCTCAACCCCACACGCCTGCCGCCAGCTGGCTGTAGGGTGGAAGGGGGCCTGGGCGGGGACTGGGTGCTCCCCTCCCACATGGGACACAGCTGTGGATATGTTTGCTGGCAGGTCTTAATTCCTCTCTCCTCCTCTTCCTTGTCGCTGCAGCACTAGGAAGTGGGTGACCCCCCAAAGCCCTGCCCTGAGCAGCCTATTCATACCCCGACTCTCTCTCTCCAATTCCCCCCCATGGACCAAGCTCCACGCTTCCTCACCAAGATGCCTTTGAATCTTTACCACATCCCTTTCTGAACACTTTTCAGATGAGGAAACTGAGGGTCAGAGAGGGACAGTGACTTGCCCAGGGCCCTACAACAAGCACACAGAGGAGCTGGAGCACAGGGCTTCGCCCCACGTTTCCCTGCTAGAACCCAACCCTCCTCCAAAGCCCAGATCCAATGCTCCCTCCTGGTTTACGAACAAACAGCCGGGCCCTAAGCCAAGCGCTGGGACTCAGACGTGAGCAGATATGGTCCGTCTCAGGCCTCCCTGCAGTGCTTGTTGAGTGAGTATTTTACTCACTGCCTGGGAATCTCATCACCCCCAAAGTCATGGGCCCCTGTCCACATGCACTCTGTTATCTTGGCCCTGGCATCTCAATTCTCCAACTGTGTGTCCATATATTCCCTGCCGCCGCCTCCTGGATAGCCCCCAGGCATTCTCCAAATCAATGCATCCAAACTGAACTTGGCATCTTCCCCACAAACAGCTCTTCCACCTCAGTTTCCCCTCTCAAGGAAGGCCCTACCATCTACCCAATGGCCAAAGCCACAAGCCCAAGTATCATCCATTCTGGAGGTCACCTCCCTCCAAAT
Source organism: Orycteropus afer afer (assembly GCF_000298275.1). Lineage (NCBI taxonomy): Eukaryota > Metazoa > Chordata > Mammalia > Tubulidentata > Orycteropodidae > Orycteropus > Orycteropus afer. The sequence continues at coordinate 6,031,069 of NW_006921636.1, forward strand.
GTCCCTCAAATCCATCTGGCCCCTCACCTCCTCCATTGCTGCCATGCTAGTTCAAGTCCCATCTCCTCTTACCTGGTGACTGCAGTTGTCCCCTTGCATTGACACTCCCTGGTCCCCCAAATACAGTTTTGAACAGCAGCCTGAGTGCCATTCACTGTTGCCCGTAGCTGTCAGAATGCTCTCACCCAGAAGGAAGTCCTGGATTCACTCTGATCAGACAGACAGAGGTTGCAAACTGGAAGCTCAGGGCCTGAACCTGGGTGAGTTTGCCTTCAAAGACCTACCCTGTGCATTCCAGCCAGCCTGAACTACTCTTACTTCGCCGGTGAGCTGTTTCCTCTCGTCTTTGAGCCTTTGCACAGGCTGTTCCTTCTGCCTGGAGTGCTCTTCCCTCTCCCATGCCCAGCTCTTTGTCTGAGGACTTGATGGATACCCTTCAGGATCTAGAGGTGTCATGGGTTCATAACCTTCCCTGACCACCTAAATCTGGTGTAGGTGCCCCTCTGAGGTCTCATAAACATACCCCCCCACACACACACACACACACACACTGAACCAGGTTAAGCTGCAGGTATTATAAGCAGAACGGATTTCATACAGGGAGTTGGGTGCGCGCAAGGTCACGGGAGGAACTGGAAGGGTTGCAGCAGAGCACCACAGAAGTGGCCTTCAGGGGAGCTACTGCCTTAGCCTGTCAGGATGGCGGGGAAGCAGCGTTGCTGACTCTGAGAACACAGCACCATAGCAGTGATGCAGAGATCTCCTTCCATCTCCAGACGCCGCCAAACCAGGCACCGAATGTCACCGCATGACCATGTTCACCAGCAGAAAGAGAACCAAAGCAAAACCAAAATGGCCTGCACTTTCCAGATCTCACAGGAAGACATCTGACTGGCAGGACACAGCAGCAAAGGAGGCTGAGAAACGTGCTTTCAGCTTTCTAGCCTCGGCAGCCTCTAGGTAGAAGATTCGAATATAAAGAGATGCTGACTGCCCAGCGACCCTACACATGATGTCTCAGGGTCCCTCCGTCAGACACAGCACCAACTGCCCTGTGCTGAACCCAGTCCTCTGTTTACTTGCTTGTCTTTCCTACCAGCTGTAGAAATCTTTCTACCATTTTAACCTCAGTTTAGGACTTAATGCTTTGTACGCATCTACTCTCTCATCCATCCATCCATCCATTTCCTCTCCCACTCAACCATCCATCCATCTGTCCATCCCCCTTATGCACTGGAATGGTGTTTTGGATATCTCTGGCTCACCAGCAACTTAAGTCTGGGGAAAGAAAGTAATAATAGTCATGTAATGATATTAATAAGAAGAAATTACATGTGTTGAGGATTTTCTATGCACGGAACACTGGGCTATGTGCTTGACATATTTCTTCACACATCCACAACCCGGTAGGGGAGGGATTATGGCTTTCCCTTTTCTACGCATGAAGAAAAGGAGGCTCAGAGAAGTAAAATGGTTTTCCTAAGGTCACCGAGTGACCAAACAGTAACAGCATGTGAAGCAGCTTCATCCTCTCACAGACATCTTTTCCCAGGCTTCTAGAAAAAGTTGCAGAAATATGCAACAAACAAATGAGTACATAAATGCTCCCTCCATTGGGATGATCCCCCCATCTCTGCTGCCTTCATCCTTCTGGATCTATGTCCTTCTCCAAGGTCAGGACTTGAAGAGTAGAAAGACTAGGTGCACAAAGACTCCTTGCCTAGCGCCTGTAGTTGGCTTCTGAGCTCACTGACCACTACTCCCACAAAATTGCTGATATTTTGTGCAATTTTCTGGATAGCTTTCATATAAACTTTCAAACTACAAAAATGAGACAAACTGAATCAGGAAGGGATGCAGAAATCTTTCTACCATTTTCACCTCAGTTTAGGACTTAACACTTTGCATGCATCCACTCTCTCATCCATGCATCCATCTGTCCATCCATCTAGTCTCCCACCCATCTACATCCATCACTCCTCCATCTACCCATCCATAGCCATATCTATCCATCCATCCACATTCCATCCATCCATCCATCCACCCATCTACTCTTTCATCCATCCATCTGTTCATCTATCTACTTTCCCACCTATGTCCAGCTCCACTCTCCCATCTATCCATCCATCCACTAATCCACCCACCTATTCACCATCCATCCATCCACTCATTCATTCATTGATTTACTCATTGAATAATTAGTTCAACTCTCCATTTATTCCTTTTATGTGTTTACCCAGCTTTTTTGGCATCTGCTTCCTCCATCTATTAATTTATCTATCATTTCATTCATTAATGTATTTACTATTTAATTTATACTAATATATTCATCCATCCATCAATAATTCTTAGTACTTAACCATGAAGTCATCCATCCAAACACCATTCATCTCACAAAATATCATCCACTCACTTATGCATTCAACTATCTAGCATTCATCTACCACTTATCCATCAATTTATTTATTCATTCATCTATCCATTAATTCAGCTGTTCATCATTTCATTCACTAATTAATTATTTCTTTCATTTATATATCTCTTCATCCATTTCATTCATCCATAAACAATCCTATCATCTATCCACCCATACCCAACCATTAAATTATCCATTTGACCATTCATCCATGCATCAAATTATCACTCATCTTTCCACCCTTTAAATCTTTCATCTACCCATTCTGTTCTCTGTAGCAGAACCAAGAGATGAATCACAACTGGGCCTGCCCTTGAAAAGCTCACTGTCTGTCAGGTCCTTGATCCAGACTTTGAGAAACTTGGATCTCATTTAAGGTCCTCTTAATATTCTCAGCTATAAGATAATATATAGGTATTTAATAAATAATTGTTGAAAAGAAATCCAAGTGATGGAAACAGACAGTTTCAACCCAACGTGAACAATAATAACATCAAGTAAGCTCCAGGCAGTCACCTTAATAGAAGAAGGCTCAAGTCCAACTGAAGATTCAGGGAAGCCTTCTTGGAAGCGGTGGCATCCATGCCAAGATACTAAAGATAGGGAAACACAAGACAAGTGTGCCCATTCTCACCACTTCCATTTAATATTGTATTAGAATTCCTAGCCAGAGCAATAAGATAAGATGTAATAAAAGGCATTCAGATTGGAAAGGAAGAAGTAAAAATATCTTATTCACAGATGATATGATCCTGTATAGATAAAATTGCAAAGAGTCCACAAGAAAACTTCTAGAGCTAATAGAGGAATTTAGCAAAGTTGTAGGGTACAAGGTCAACAAACAAAAATCAGTTGTGTTTCTATATGCCAACAATGAGAAATACAAAAGGGAAATTAGTGAAACAATTCCATTTACAATGTTGTTGTTTGTTGTTATGTGTCATCGAGTCAGCCCCGACTCATAGCAACCTTTCCTTGGGTTTCCGAGGCAGTATCACTATGGAAGTAGATTGCCCAACCTTCCTTCCGAGGAGTGGCTGGTGAGTTTGAACCTCCAGCCTTCTGGTTAGCAGTCAAGTGCCTTAGGCACTATGCTACCAGAGCTCCTCCATTTACAACAGCATCTAAGAAAATAAAATATCTAGGAATAAATCTAACCACAGATGTGAAGGACTTACACAATGAAAACTATAAAACACTGATAAAAGAGATTAATCCAAAAGCCCACTGCCATCAGCTGATTCTGACTCATAGTGACTGATAGGATGAAGTAGAACAGGCTCCACTGGGGTTTCCAAGGCTGTAAATCTCTGTGGAAACAGACTGCCTCATCTTTCTCCCTGCAGAGGGACTGGTGAGTTTACACCACCAACTTTGTAGTTAGCAGCCAAATGGTTTAACCACTGCACCACCAGAGCTCCTGAAAGAGACTAAAGAAGACTTAAATGAATAGCAAGATGGTCTATGTTCATGGATTGGAAGATTTAATATTGTTAAGGTATCAATACTACCCAAAGCCACCTATAGACCCAACACAATCCCAATCAAAATTCCAACAGCCCTCTTTACAGAAAAAGAAAAACTAATTCTCAACTTTATGTGGAATGCCAAGAAGACCTGAAGAGCTAAAACAATGTTGAAAGAGAAGAACAAATTAGGAGAACTCACATTTCCTGATTTTAAACCATATACAACTACAGTAATCAAAACAGCCTGTATTGGTATAACAATAGACACATAGACCAATGGAATAGAATTGAGAATCCAGAAAAAAAAATCTATGGTCAACTGATTTTTTATAAGGGTGCTAAATCTATTTGATGGTGAAAGAAGTATCTTCAATAAATGGGGCTGGGAAAATTGGGTTTCCACATGCAAAAAACTGAAACAAGAGCCATGCCTCACACCATACACAAAAACAAACTCAAAATGGATTCAGGACCTAAATTTGCAAACTAAAATCATAAGATACTTAGAAGAAACGAGCAGAGGCAATGGTGTCATGTCTGGCTTTCCACCATGGACTGTCTGATACAGTAATAAAAGCACAAACAGCAAAAGACAAAACAAATAAATTAAAAATTTTGTTCATCAAAAGACTTTACCAAAAAAGTGAAAAAATAAGCTGCTGACTGGGAGAATATCTTCAGAAACCATATATTCTACTAGAATCTAATAATCAAAACATGTATAAAACATTGACAGCTAAATAGCAAAAAGACAAATAACATAATCATAAAATGGACAAAGGACTTGAATAGACATTTCAACAAAGAGGACATTCAAATGGCCACCAAACATATGAACAGATGCTCAGCATCAATTAGCCATTAAAGAGACATAAATCAAAACCATAATTAGATACTGTTTCACTCCCAGTAGAATTGCTACCATTAAAAAAAAACAGAAAATAAAAAATGTTGACAATGACGTGGGGAAATTGGAACCCTTATCCATTGCTGGTGGGGATGCAAAATGGTGCAGTTGTTGTAGAAAACAGTATGGCTGTTCCTCAGAAAATTAAAAATGTAACTACCATATGACCCAGCAATTCCACTGCTAGTATATACCCAAAAGATTTGAAAGCAAAGACTCAAAATGATATGTGTACACCAATGTTCACTGCAACACTGTTCATAAAAGCCAAAAGGTGGAAACAACCTAAATGCCCATCAACAGATGAATGGAAAAACAAAATGCAGTGCACACATACAATGGAATACTACTCAGCCAGTAGGAGAAATGAAGTCTATACATGCTACGGTATGGATGAAGCTTGAAGACATGATGCTGATTGAAATAAGCCAATCACAGAAGGACCGATATTTTATGACCCCACTTACATGAAAAGACAAAAAAAAGACAAACGTATAGAGACTGAAGTTTATTAGTGGTTACCAGGGGCAGGCGGGAGGGGAAAAAGGGAGGTTAACAGTGACGGAAAAATTACATTGATTAAAGGTAGGGTTGCCCAGCTGATTATTATAATTGGGGTCAAAAAGTTGTATATCTGTAAAAAGTTGCATTGGCCAAAGTTTTAGGATAGATATATTTACAACAACAAAATGAGTAGCTGTTGAGGCTACTTAATGTACAACCAAATACCTCATGGGATTTGGTTCCTTGGTTTGAAAGTTTAGGATCATGGTCATGGAACATCCCAGATAACTGGCCTAAAATGTGTTTAGTGCTTCGGTTTTACTTCCTACTTCATTTGGTAGCACCTGGAGTCATAAAGCTTGCAAGCAGCCATCCAAGACATAACAACTAGTCTCCACTCACCTGGAGCAACAGAGGAAGTAGGAGTTAGGAATAAGAGGAGGCTATTTGCCTCCATGGGAGCTCAGGTGGTGTAGTGCCTAAGACACTTGACTGCTAACCAGAAGGCTGGCGGTTCAAACCCACCAGCCACCCCTCGGAAGGAAGGTTGGGCAATCTACTTCCGTAGAGATACTTCATCAGAAACCCAAGAAGGGGTCACTATGAGTCAGGGCTGACTCGACAGCACATAACAACAAACAACAACAACATTTGCCTCCAGGAACAACTGATGTCCTTTGCCATGAGACCAGAGAATGGGATGGTGCCCATCTGCCATTTTGATCAAAGATTTCATAGACGAATCCTAATCAAAATACGGAAAATGCAGAACAGAATTTCAAATTCTCATGGATTCTAGACTTTCTGAAGCCATAGAGAGTGGATGAACCCCTGAAACTATTGCCCTGAGATTATCTTTAACCTTAGACCAAAAATATCCCCTGAAGTCATGTTAAAGCCAAACAAAGTGTAGTTCAACTAATTTAAAAAAAAAAGTCTACTTTCAACAGAGATGAACATTTTTGCCTGTATAGTACTGCATTGTCAGTGATGGCAAGAATTGATCTACAGGAGGATAGATGAGTGGACAGGCTGAACGATCAGGTATGTCTATGCAGAGAGGAGTGTGCCCATGACCATGTATAGGGTTGGCAGACAATGTTTCCACATGCATATTTATATGTCCTGTAAGAATGTCCAAGTGTATAGTAGAGATGACAAGGGACAAGGTTGTGGTGGCTTTTTTACCACAGCCAGGTACCTAGAGGGAGTGAGTAGTAGTTGGACCTGTGGGCTTGGGACCATGGTCACAAGGACATAACCAAAAGGTCAATTGGCATAACCAAAAAACCAAAACCAAACTCAACTCCGACTCATAGTGACCCCCATTGGGTTTCCAAGGCAGTAAATCTTTACAGAAACAGATTGCCCAGTCCTGCTTCCATGGAGTGTCTGGTGGGTTTGAACCACCAACCTTCTGGTTAGCAGTCAAATACCTTAGCCATAACATACTACACAAAAACATTGTTCTACATCCTACTTTGGTGAGTAGTGACTGGGGTCTTAAAAGCTTACAAGAGGCCATCTAGACGTAACAATGGGTCTCTACTCATCAAGAGCAAAGAAGAATGAAGAAAACCAAAGACTCCTGGAAACAAGTAGTCCAAGGGACTAGTGGACCATGTGAACCTCAGCCTATATGACCATGAGACCAGAAGAACTAGATGGTACCTGGCTACAACTGTCAACCACTCGGAAGGGGATCAGTGCAGGAGATCCTGGATAGAGTGGGAGAACAATGTGGGACAAAACTCAAAATCATGAAAAAGCGTAGTGAGACCGCCGGGACTATGGCCCCTAGTTACCCTTCAGGTCTGGAACTGAACTCACTCCTATGACTTGCAGCCAAGCAATAGACAGGCATATGGGGCCTAACATCAGGTAGATACACTCCTTGGAGTGTTCATTCATGAGAGTTGAAGGGCAGTGTTTGCACAGGGAGATAGCTCAGGGGGCAGGAATGCATAGGAAAGAAGGATACAGGGAAGAGGTAATTACAGGCAGGAAGTGGGCAGAGAGCTGTTACATTGTGGGGAATTGCAGTCAATGTCATGAAACAAAATGTGCATGAACTGCTGCTGTTCAGAAAATGAATTTGTTCTGTAAACTTTCACCCACATCCCAATAAAAATTTTTTAAAAAAAGGTCTGCCTTGAGCATTATTGTCTCTTAAGAACTATCTCTATGGGATCACATTGATCACAGCAACTCAAAAGATTAGGTAAGAACCTTTGGGGGCAATGAGTGTGTGTTAATGAGGGAGAAACAACTCACAAAGGAGGGTGAGAATGGTTGCACTAAGAATGTCCTTCGGTGTCACTCAATCATACACGGAGAAACTACTGAATTGGTGTGTTTTGCTGTGTATACACTCAACAACAACGAAATAAATAAAATGTAGGAAAAAAGTAATACAGAAAATTTCGGAAATGTGAACACAGTCATGGAAGATGTTACCGTAGTAGAAACTGAGTGAAGCTACGGGGAGGGTCTGTGAACTATCGTTGCAGCTTCCTGTGAATCTATAATTATTTCAAAAGAAAAAGCAAAAAAAAAAAAAGAGATGGGGAACAGTGGATGAGTTCCCTCAGACACCCTAGAATGTGACCCACAGAACATCTACCCACTTAGGTGCTCACTGACCTTGTTAGGACAGTAAAGGCTCTGGAAAGTCCTGCAGTATGGAAACCAATTGAACATTGCTAAGCCCAGTGATTCTCAGTTGGGCCCAGGAGATGTCCAATAAGCATTTGTCAAAAATGCTGAAGGAGATGCTCAGGAATTCAGTATGATCCCTGGTGTTTAAACCCCACTCCTGCCCAGTGACCCCTGTGTGGCCTCAGCCAACTCCACAGCTCCCAGCCTCAGTTTTTCAGTCTGGGTAGTAGGCAGTAAGGTCGTCTAGCCAGTGGATAGACCCAGCCCTCGTTGCAGGCTCCTGAGAGGATTTTACAGGACTTAGTTTCAGGATGCAGTTCAGTCCATCCTAGCCACTTTCACACCCCAGCTAGTTGGGTTTCCAGCCAGCAATGGAAAAACTGGAGGTCTCTGGACCTCCAGAGCCTGCACCACAGAGGCTGGTACCTGGAAACTGCCTGAGTAATCCCACGGCGTTCCTGCCCAGCCTGATGGGGCATGAACTGGAAATTCCCTACAATGTTCCCTCATTAAATGATTCCATCCCTCCTCCTGCTGCTTTGACTGTGGCCTCCTGCTCTCTCCCTTACTCAGAGCCCAAAGCAGCTCCTGAATCTTCCGCAAAGGAGTCCAACTGGTTCAGGGAGGACTGGGTGGCCACTTCCCCTTCTGCCGCCCACCTGCCCGCCCGCTGCAGCCGGAGCCCGGGCCTCTCCGCCTGCCAGGAGGTGTGGGCTGTGCGTTCTAGAACACGGAGCCGGATGCCCACGCCAGATAAGGGGACCACGAAGCACCTCGTCGGCCCAAGCCCAGCGTTGTGCAATCCAGATCTTTGTTCCATGGAGACAGCCACGGGGATGAGCGGATGTGCTTATCTGATGGGGCCACGAGGCCTCCAGATGATTCCAGGGGCTGGGTTTTTCTTTCGTTTTGTTTTTTGTTTTAAATCAGTCTTTGGGTTCTTCCCTGCCAGGCAACTATGCCTGCTCCTCTTCCAGTCAAGCACGCGTGCATCCTCTTCTTGATCAGTCTGTCAACCTTCACTGAGAACTTCCTGTGTGCTGGGCCCTGTACCGAGTGCTGGGAACATAGAGACACAGTAGACAGAGTCCTTGTGCCACAGAATCTCAGCTGATGGGGGGGGGGGGCAGATGCCTCCAAAGATCTTGTCACAGCAGACAGAGGGACCTCAACATCGTGATGCTAACCCCTGAGATATTCCTTAAACTTGGGCCTGAAGCCATCCCCAGGGGTCAGCTTTCAGCCAAATAACAGGTTGCCTCATAAAACAAATAATATCAGCCATGAGTTGTGTGTCCTTGAAATAGTCATCCATGCGAGACCAAGGGGTCAACATTTTCCCTAAAGTAAAGATGAGAAGGTAAGGGGTATAGGGAAGCTAGACCAATGGAATCAGAACACCCTGAAGGGAAATAATGAGAATGGGGACACACTGTGAGAGAGGTGACCCATGTCAGTGAACAATACACAGAGATGTTGTTAAATGGGGACCTAATTTGCTGCGTAAATTTTTGCTTGAAACACCATAAAATACTATAAATTTAAAAAATCATTTTGCCAAGGGCAAGAAACCCAGCAAAGAAGAATGCATCCTGAATGATGCCACTGACAGAAGGTTCTAGAAGATGTAGGCTCATGTACACCAACAGAAAGCAGATCATCGTGGCCTGGGGATGGGGGGCGGGAGGGTGGATTACTAAAGTGCACAAAGAAGGGGTGGGAGGGGAGGGGAGGGAAGGCTGTTAGATAGAGATAAGTATTGATTTGGGTGAAGAGAAGGGCAATGTACCAGATGTGAGTGACCAATATGGCACCATTGAGGATGAGAAAGACATAGAGAGGTACATGGGAGGTACAGACAACAGATATGAACTCTTTTGCACATATAGTACTACATTGTCAGTGAAGGCAAATATGGGTATATGGATGGATAGAGGGGTAGACAGGCTAAATGATCAGGTATGTCTATGAAATGGGGAGTGTATCCAAGATCATATATAGGGTTGGCAGACAATGGTCCTATAAGTTTATGTGAATGATCAGAATTCCCAGGTGTATAGTAGAGCTGACAAGGGGCAAGGTTGTGGTCACTGCTTGGTCACAGCCAGCTACCCAGAGGGACTGAGTAGTTGAACCTGCGAGCTTGGGACCATAGTCGCAGAGGACATCAAGCTCAATTGGCATAACATAGTATACAAAACACTGTTCCACCTCCTACTTTGGCGAGTAGTGACTGGGATCTTAAAAGCTAGCAAGCGGCCATCTAGATGCAACAATGGGTCTCTCCTCGTCAAGAGCAAAGAAGAATGAAGAAAACCAAAATTCATGGAAACAATTAGTCCTAGCGACTGGTACACCATCTGATCTACAGCCTATACAACTATGAGACCAGAAGACCTAGATGGTGCCCAGCTACCACTGTCATCCACTTGGAAGGGGATCTATGTAGGAGATCATTGATAGAGAGGGAGAACAATGTGGAACAAAACTCAAAATCATTTGGAGAAAAAAAAAAAAAAAGGGGGGGACCAGGTTTGCTGGTCTGATAGAGCCTGGTGGAACCACTGAGACTATGGGCCCTAGCTGCCTTTCAGGTCTGGAATTGAACCCACACCTATGGTTTCCAGTCAAACAAAAGACAGGCATATGAGTTGAACATTTACCCCAAGTAGATACACTCCCTGGAAAGAACAATCATGGGAGAAAGAAGGGCTGCTTACCCACAGGCAGACAGCTCAGGGGGCAGGAGTGTATGGAGGGATGGACACTGGGAAGAGGTAACTATGGGGAGGAAGTGGGAGGGGAGCTGTTGCATTGTGGTAAACTGTGGTCAATGACATGAGACAAAGTATATGTGAACTGCTATATGGAAAGTGAATTTGCTCTGTAAATCTTCACCCAAATCACAATTTAAAATAATAATAATAATAATTTTTTTAAAAAAGTGCACAAAGAAATTGGGGGGTGGGGGTGATGGATGTGTTCCTGACCTGGATCACGGTGGTGGTTTGTGTTGTATGTATGATGGTATACATATGTCACAATGCATAGATTCGTACCCTTGGGATTTCTCCAGTTTGTTTTATGGCATACCTCAATAAAGCTGTTTAAAAACAGAAAGGTAACCGTGAGACAGTGTGATCCCTAAATCAACAGGGACCCTTGGGGAAAGCACAGGAGCAGGAATGGGAAGACAGTTTGGAAAGACTGCCCATTGAGCAAAGTTTTGAAGATATTGTTGTTCTTGTTAGGTGCTGTGGAGTCGGCCCCAACTCATAGTGACCCCGTGTACAACAGAACAAAACACTGCCCGGTCCAGCCCCATCCTCACAAGCCTTGCTATACTTGAGCCCATCATTGCAGCCAAAGGAAGATGGGGCAATCTACTTCCGTAAAGAGTCACTACCTTGGAAACCCAGTGGGGGTCACTATGAGTCGGAACCAATTTGACGGCAGTGGGATTTGAAGATGAGAATGATTTATATAAGAAACAAGGAAAAGAGAACAGTGTTCCATTCCAGATGACCTGAGTCCTGCTGACAGACGGTATAGCTTCTTTGGACAAGAGACTTGGCTTCTCTGAGCCTCAGTTTCCTTGTCTGTAAAATAGTACTTCCTGGAAGAAATCCGCCTCTAAAAGACCAGCACTGAAAACCATGTGAGTCTCAGTCTTACACACACGGGGTCGTCGTGGGTTAGAATCGACCCCACAGCAACTGGTTTGGTTTTGGATTGTTAATAATACTCACCTCACACTGCAGTAGGGAGGTTTAAGTTACAGAAAGTCTGGTGTTCAATGGTTGCTAATCTTATGGTCACTGTCTTGATTCAAGGCTCCGAGAACAGCATCTACAAAGGCCTGAGGTAAAGAGGTCTGTGTGGCTGCAGCAGAGGGCAAGGAGGGGGAGACCACAGGAGCTGGGACTGCAGGACCATGAGGACCATGGTGACGGCTGGATCTGTCTCCTGAGGGCTGGGGAGCAATGGAAGGGCTAGAATCACGAGGATTTGCTCATCAAGACTGTCCTTTTCATAAAGGTCACTCTGGTTGTTAGGCAGAACATTTTACAGCTGGGGAAAACTGAGGCTTATGCAGGGAAATGATTGGACTGAGGACCTGTGGAATTACAGAGCTACGAGCGAAGTGGCCTCTCACCTGTACAAACCCTTCTGTAACCCTCCTGAATGGCTATCACCCGGGTCTGCTTGCATGCCTCCAATGATGGGGAACTCACTATCTTGAATGGTGGCTAGTTCTTTCTGTTAGGCCCAACTGAGAAGGGCTCCCAAATGGGATCCAGCTTTCCCGCTAGCCCTGCCTAGACACCAGCTGCTACCTTGGCCAGAGTCACACTGGGAGGAGCCAGCTGTGAACAGGGAAGGAAGTGGGAAGAGGTATGGGTTGTGACAGAGACTTCCTGGGTGTTGCCACCAGCTCCCTGCTATGAGGCCCTGGGACATACCCTGTCCTCCTCTGAGCTTCTCCATCAGTAAGAAGGGAGATGCTCCTCACTCTATAGTTTCCTTCCAGCTCCTAGAAGCAGATTGGCTTTGCTGAGGCACCCAGCATGGGCTGGGGCAGGCACAGGGGTTCACTGGTCCCACCCATCTACTCCCATTTGAGGGGCTAGGGTCGACCTCAGGGTAGGTGGGCTGGGCCCTGTCTGAGGATAAAGGCAGATGCCCCGGGGTGTGCCTGGCTTAATAACAGGCTGCAGGATCCAGGGGGTTTTGAACCCAGGAGTATAGGTTCAAACACAAACTGAGCAGCCCACGTTCCTATCTGTAGCTCTAAGAGCCGATCATTCCCACAACCCACAGGCCCAGCCCCCACTCCCCCTCAAACCCGTTCACCCTGGGAGAGCTTTCTTCTGGGCACGAACCATGTGCCAAGCTTCCTACTGCACTCCGAATGGGAGCTGCCCTCCTGACCCTGGCTCATGAGAACTGGCCCTGCCCATGCCTGACCTCACCTCCTACCCCTCTCCTCACTCACTCCTCTGCATAGAGCCTCCATGATGTGCCCAAACATGCCAGGCTGCGTTCTGCCTCAGGGCCTTTGCATTTGCTGCGACTTCTGTCCAGAACGTTCTTCCCCCAGATCTTGCCACGACGGCTCCTGCTCATCCTTGAAGCCTCAGCCCCAACATCACCTTCTCGGAGAGACACCCCCCAATCCCACCTTACTGCTCATTTCCCTCCACCAAGGCTTTCTCTGGGACACCCTATGCCTGTGGTCTGGCATCTGTCTCTTCTGGATTTGAGCACTTGGACCGCAGAGCCCAGGTCTGGCCCAGCTCTGTCTGGCATCTTGAGCACAGTCTAGTACCCCTGTGTGAGTAGGTGAAATGAACAAGAGCAGTGGATGTTGGGGATTTGGAAACCATTCTGGATCCAGCAAGGAGTCCTGGCAGCACGTTGGTTAAAGTGCCCAGCTGCTATCTGAAAAGTTAGCAGTTTGAACCCACCAGGGGAGAAGAGACGAGGCAATCTACCCCTAGGAAACCCTATGGGGCAGTTCCACCCTGTCCCATAGGTCAGGAAGAGTTGAAATTGGCTCAATGGCACCCAACAACAGCTGGGGCTGGCAGTGCTTTTTCTACACAGAACCTCTCGCTTCCACACAAAGGGACCATACCTGCACCCACACTGATGTTCTCCTGTACACCCTGCATGCCTGTGCACACACACACTACCTCCAGCGCCCCCCCATCCCGTCCTCCACACCAGCCCTTGGCACCCGAACTTCTCAACTTTCCCTCCTTTCACTAGGTGCCAGCTGGCCCCATGCCAGCCCCGCTCCCCCCGCCCGCCTGGCTGCCTTGGGCATCAGACACATAAAGGATGAGGAAGGGCCTGAGGAGGGCTGGCTGGGTGCCATGTGAACACGGCCCCTGGGGGCCCTCACCTCCCCCCATGCTGCCAGACACCTGTGTAATGAGTGTCATTACCAGGGACCCACCGGACAGGCCTTGGCTCGCCCTAGTCACCCAGGCTGTGGACGATAGTGGGGACGGGGTGTGGGGTGTATGAGGGCAGGCAAGGGGGACACTGGGGGCGTCTCAGCCTACTCCGGTCCCAAAGCTCAGTAAAGAAGGCCTTCCATCCTCCACACAGACTTCCAGGCCCTTATCACAATCCAAGCTGAGCTGAAAAGAAGACAAAGAAGGAAAAGGCACATTTATTAAGCACCTACTGTATGCCCACTTGGTGCTAAAGGCTGGCTACTGTCACTCTCCACCATCGGACACGATCTCCTAGGCTCACTCCTCTCTGTCTGCTTATTGCCTGTCTTCCTCCTAAAGTACAATCACATTGTTGTTGTCAGGTGCCATCGAGTCGCCTCTGACTCATAGCAACCCCACATACAACAGAACGAAGCACCCCCTGTCCTGTGCCCTCCTCACAACCGTTGCAACGTTTGAGCCCGTCATTGCAGCCACTGTGTCAGTCCATCTTGATGAGGGTCTTCCTCTTTTTCTCTGGCCTTCTGCTGTCCCAAGCATGAAGTCCTTCATGGAGATGTCCGATCATGGAGAACTTTCACTGTGCACCTACTGTGTTCTAGGCTCTGTGCTAAGCATGTTATGTGTATCAATGCACTTGTCCTTATATACTCTATGATGCAAGTTCTATAATGATCCCCATTGACGGTTGAGGCTCAGAGAGGGAAAGCAACTCACCCCAAGTCACATAGTTGATAAGTAGCAGGCCAGGAGCTAGCCTAGGTTGTCTGGTTCCACAATCTGTGCTCTTAGCCACCCGCTACTCCACGTCACCTTCCATCAGCTTCATGAGGACATCAGCCCCAATCCGGTGCCTCACATCAAACCAAACCCACAGCATGGAATAGATTCTGACTCACAGCAACCCGGTAGGACAACGTAGAACTGCCTCATAGGGTTTCCAAGGCTATAAATCTTTACAGAAGATAGCCTCATCTTTCTTCCCGAGTGTCTAGTGGATTTGAACTGTCAACCTTTTGGTTAGCAGCCAAGCACTGAACCACTGCACACCAGGGCTCCTGTGCCTCATAACAGGTGCTCAAAAATACTGGATGAATGATCTCATTGAGTTCTGCCAGCACTTTTCCAAACGGGATTTACAAATGAGGAAGCTGAAGTTCAGAGAGAAGTAACTTGCTCCAAGTCACATGACGAGGAAGGGGCAGAGCTGGGATTTGAACCTTGGGGTGTCTTTTGTAAAAGGTGGGGTAAGAAGTTCAAGCCTCTCTTCCCTCCTGCTCCCTCATGGCCCTGGCTTGTCTCTAGGCCTCTGCCTTTGGACTGTGGGCTCCAAGAGAATGGACAAATGCCTGTCTTGGTTCCCATGCTGTCCCCTGGGTCCAGCCTGGGGCCTGACACCCAGTAGGCCCTCAAAAATGAAATTCCAGCTCCCCTTGTTGGTTCCAAAGTCTGGGATTGAAATCCTGACAACCTCACCTTGACACCTCTCACCTGTCCTGACTCCCCATTACTGTAGAATTTCCCAGACACACTCCACTCTCGCAGTTACCTCAGGACCACCCTATATGCTGTTCCTTCCACCAGGAATGCTCTTCCTGCAGCTCTTCCTCCCAACTTCAGCTTAGAAGTGACTCCTCCACCAGGAAGCCATCTGGAGTCCCCCATAGCTCGCATCTCTCGGGGCTGCAGGGATGAACGCAGGGTCCTCACATTGCTGACCCACAGGCACCTCCCCTAGGCCCATGTTCTTACTTCCCTCTTCTTAGGGGCAATTGTCCTGAACTGGGAGTCCAGCCACCTCAGTTCTCCTCCCCACCCTGCCACTGACTTCTGGGTGAACTTGGCCTGGCGCTTGGTTAGCTCATCTGTCAAGTGGGCAGAAAACTCGAATGTCAGTAATGAAGGCTCGCTGCTCATCAAATTGGGTCATGTCAGTACCCTGCTCACAGGCCACCAATGGCTGCTCACTGGGCTCCCCCTTCCCAGACCCTGCATGATCTGACACCTGATGAATGACCTCTCCAACCTCATTTCCTGTCCCTTCCCCCTCCCTCACTCCCTTCCAGCCACCTGGCCTCCTTGCATTTCCTGGAACATTCCAAGCCCATTCTCACCCCAGGCCTCTGCACTTGTTGCCCCTGCTGGGAAGGTCTTCCCCAGGGCAGCTTCCTTCTCTTTCAGGTGCCTGTCCACATTGCTCCTCAGAGAGCCCCTCCCTGACCCACTGGTTCCCAAGCCCCCTGTTCATTCCCCCTCACCCCCGTGGAACCTCTCACTGGTGGCAATGATCTTGTGCATCCACGTGTTCATTCCTTCATTCATTGTTCATCTCCTCCAGCCAAGTGCAGCTAGAGACCCTGTTTGCTGCTGTGTCCCCTGGGGTCCGGTATACAATGGGTGCTCAAGCAATGGTTGGGGAATGAGAGGATGAGCATCAAAGTGTTGCCCTTCCCTGGCCACCTGCCTTGCCCCCCAACCTAAAGCTCAGGGGCTGGGAACCAGGAGGCCTCACTGCCGCCAGCAGCAGGTGGCCCCTCTGAGCCCCAGAGCCTGTCTGGTTCCCAGCCCCATAAAAACCACTGGCTCTCACTCTTCCCTTGGCAGCAAAGGGTGAAAGAGGAGGGTGTGGAGCCCCGAGGGTGACCCCAACATGGCTTTGGAGTCCTGGGCCCAGAGATGAAGCTGATGATAAGTCAGTGCTCATGGAACATCTGTGTGCCAGGTACTGAGGTCAGGATCAGTGCAGTCACCCTTTACAGGTGGGGAAACTGAGGCACAGCCAGGATTCTAACCCAGTTCAGCCTGACTCCAAGTACCCATACTCATCAGTCCACAGATACAATGTAAGAGTTTGCTGGGTGTCCTGGCCTTACTCCTCAGCCTCTCTGGGCCTCAGTTTCCCCATCAGTGAAACAGACTACATTGCCTTGTCCGGTCTTTGAGGGATAAAAGGAGGTCGTCTGAGATCAAATAGAGCTGCCGGGATTCAGCTCTGCCATTTACTCCCTCTGTGCCCTCGGAGAACTTGTTCCATCTCCCTGAGCCTCACTTCCCCATCACTGGCATACGGGAGCTAGAATATAGCACCTAGTAGGGTTGTTGCAAGGAGCTCTGGTGGCGTAGTGCCCAAGGTCCTTGACTGCTAACCAGAAGGCTGGCGGTTCAAACCCACCAGCCACGCCTCAGAAGGAAGATGAGGCAATCTACTTCCGTAGTAATACTGCCTCTGAAACCCAAGGAGGGGTCGCTATGGGTCGGGTCCAACTCGACAGCACATAATAACAACAATAACAGGGCTGTTGCAAGGCTAGAATGAGATATTAAGCCAGTGTCTTGCATGCAGGAGGCCTTTATTAAGTGCTCACTATACTCATTCCAGCCCTCTGGGCCTCAGTTTCCCTATCTCTAACCCCAGAGGACAGCCCTGGTCACTCAGGGCCTCTGCTAGGTCACTGGGGCAAAGGTCCAGGGATCTTAGTGGCCCTGGGGGGCAGGGACATCCTGGGGGTGGGGGAGGGGCAGCAGAGCATCCGGGATCTGGAAGCTGCGGGAGTCCAGGGTGACTCACCCATGGGCTGGGACAGGAGGCTGGGCCATGGCCCCCACGCGCCCCTCTGGGCCCTGCCTTGCACCCAAAAATGCTGTGTCATGCTCTGTCATGTGGCTCTGGGTCATTAATACCCAAGTTCTGGGAAGCTTGGGCCGAGTTCCCGGAAGGGGTCAGCCAGTTCAGTAAACAGATTGACTGGTTGGTCGTCACAGCTGAGCTGGGCGGGCCTGCAGCTCCAGAGGCAGGACGTGGGGGCCAGCAGCCAAGGGGCACAGGAACCGCCCCGGGCCCTAGGCCAGGCTGACACCTCCTAGGACAGGCTGCCCTGGGCTCTGCCGACGACAGAGGAAACTGAGGCTCACAGAGGACGTGGCGCCTGCCAAAGATCACAAGGTTCTGACCCAGAATTCTGGACTCATCACCCAGTGCCCTCAGCATTGCTTGGACTGGGGGCGGGAAGTTCTGCACTCTCCCGCCCACAGTCCTAACCTAGACCCTAAGGCCCATTTGTTGGATGAAGGGAGAAACAAGTGGGAGGAAGCAGGTTTGGCTGCCCTCTGTGATTGGTCCTATAATAAGAGCTGCTAAGGCCTGCCGAACACCTACTGTGTGCAGGACACTGTGCTAAGCCTCTTCTAAAAATTTACTCATTTCACATGCAATCACCTTTACACAGTCACAATGCCATTTCTAAAGCACCTACTAAGTGCCTGGCTCTGGTAGCATAGTGTCTAAGGCCCTTGACTGCTAACCAGAAGGCTGGCAGTTCAAACCCACCAGCCACTCCTTGGAAGGAAGGTTGGGCAATCTACTTCCGTAGTGATACCACCTCGGAAACCCAAGGAGGGGTCACTATGAGTTGGGTCCGACTCGAAAGCACAGAACAACAACAAGTGCCTGGCACATAATAGGTGCTTTAGAAAGCTGGGTGACGGATGTGTACCACCTCTGATCCTCAGGGGACTCATCACGTTGCCATCCCCATTTAGCAGATGAGGAAACAGAGGCCGGGGGAGGTGAGCCCTGCATCATGTGGTAGAAGAAGAGTGGGCTCCTGAGTCAACTGGACCTGGGATTCAAATCCTCACATAATACGTTTGAGCTTTCAGCTTAATGCCTTTTAATCCCTTTCAGCTGGATGACCTCAAGTCCATGGCTCCACCTCCTGGAGCCTCAGTTTACCCATTTGATATTATAGTACTTGGGTCACAGGGAGCCAGACTTGGTTGGCACATAACTAAGTATCATTATTGGGCTATGGGTAGAGTGTGGGCTTTGGATTTGGACAGGTCTGGGTTCAAATCCTATTCTAGCACTTTCTGGCTGTGTGACCTTGGGCACATTACTACCCCTCTCTGGACCACAGTGTCCTCCTCTGAAAAATGAGCACAATCATAGCCCTCCCTCATGTAGCTGACAGGAGGAATGAAGGCTTCATCATGAAGCTGGGAGTTCCACAGGCACTGGACATAGGTGAACGGTTCTTACATTTCCCCTGAAAATGGCTCTGCTGGGATGAGGGGAGAAGGTCCCGGGCCATGGGTGGAAGGACAAGGTGTCCGTGGTTTTTGCCACCTTTCTACATGCACACACAATATGAGCAGAGGCCACCGCTCTGGCCCTGACTGCATAGGTTTGGGGCCAACAGAGAGGAACTGCCACACGTCTCCCACCCTGCCCTGCTGTGGATGCCATGTCCTTCTCCTGCTTAACAACCTCTGTGCTCCCCCTTCCCTTCCTGCTTCCTGCCCTCCGGCCTGGCTGTGCCTATGGTCCAAATGCCCTCTGCTTGGAACATCATCACTGGACTCCACCCAGCCCCGTTGGTCCAAAATCTCACCCCATCACTCCCACCTTCACACGTTTGCACTCGTGGGCCCTCCACCTGACATGCTCTCACTTCCCTGACCCCATTTGCTGGGTCTATAGTTCATTTGTCCTTCAATACCCAGATTCAAAAATCACCTCCTCCAGGGAGCCTGCCTTGATACTCCCCCTCTGAAAGCGACCTCTCACTGGCCATGCTCCTTAAACCTCACCGAGCCCTTTCTATCGTAACACATCAGCTATTTTTGCACACATCCCCTCAAATGTTGGCTGCTGTGATTTGGAAAACTCGGACGCGGGAGATCTAATCATTGCCTCTAAAATGCTTGAAGAACTTGCTAAGCCCAAATCAATCAATCTTTAATTAACCTACTCACACGCCACCATTCAGGATTAAATTTCTCATTTGCTATTTATGAAAATATTCATTTTGTCTGAAAACAATCTGCAAGCAAGAATGTTCTTGTTGGGCAAACCATCTCTGGGATATGGGGGGGTTGGGGGGTTCACCAAGAACCCCAAGTCAGCAGTAAAAGAAATGAGCCTCTTGTTGTCAAACAGCTTCGGAAACAAAATGACTGATATCGTTCAACTCCCCTTGTGATTCTTCCAGCCCTTTTTTCTAGCAGCTTGACCCTCCCCTCCTGGTTTATTATCCAACAACCCCTCAATCACCTCCATCCACTCCTCTCCCCGGCCCCCACTCTTCTTATCTTCTTCCACCTCCACACTCTGGCTTCCACTTCCTCCAGCCCCTGGGATGGCCTTCTCTGTTTTTTATCAGAATCAGATCCTTCCTCCAGCCAAGTGCTAGCCCCACCTCGCTCCTTGCTCCTAGTGTGGCCCTGCCCAGCCCCTGACCAAGAGAACTCACCCATCGCTGCAGCCACTATACTTGACTCCCCAAGCCCAGCTCTTCCTTTGCAAACCGGAAGGACTGAAGTAGAGCTGAGATCTCAAACTCCTGGCCCCCATATGTATCTATTGTTCAACATTTGATAATCAATAGATTTCCTATAACAATGCAGATTTACAGCTTCTAGTGAAAAACTGGGAGCTCTGGTAGCATAGTGCGTAAGGCACTTGACTGCTAACCAGAAGGCTGGCGGTTCAAACCCACCAGCCACTCCTTCCGAAGGAAGGTTGGGCAATCTACTTCCGTAGTGATACCACCTCGGAAACCCAAGGAGGGGTCGTTATGAGTCAGGTCCGACTCAATGGCACATAACAACAACAGTGAAAAACTGGAAGTCCTGGCCTTCTTACATGCTAACATTTGTCTGAAACTGAGTAGTGTCCATCCGTTTAGACAGGGCCTGCCCCTCTCACCAGCCCTTCACTACATGCACTGCTTGCCAAGCCCTGGAGGCTCACGAGTTTGCAGTCCTTATGCTGCAGCAGAGCTCTTGAGGCTTCTGTCAGTTTCAGAATCCTCACTGCGCTGGTTGAAGCAAAGGGTCCCCCTGCCTGCTTAACCCCATCCTTACCCCTAGAAGAGACCCCATCGCCCCCAAGTACATCCTTGAATCTTTGCAGCAAAGATTGAAAACCTCCATATCAGCTGGGGCCAGATTGGGACCACACCAGGTTCTGGGCCCTGCCTACTAAATGAGCATCAGGAAGGACAAACCTAACTGGCTCCCCCAAAATCCTTTCAGTCAAAGACACCTTCATTCACCCAGATGCGCAGGCCCGAGCCCTGGAGCCCTGCTTGACTCCTCCCTCTCTCACTTCCCGTGTCCTAGTGAACAAATCCTGTCGGCTTCACCTTCAAAATAGATCCAGAGTGCTACTATACTACCACCCACTCCCACCTGGATCACTGAGGGCATCTCCTCATTGTACCCCTTGCTCCCATCCTCAAATCCTTACCACCTTCGCCCTCCCCCACAGCTTTTCTCCCCCATAAGCAACAAGAGGGATCCTAGCAGTTCAAGGGTTTCCAACCAGAGGTGATCCTGTCCCCCAGGGGACATTCAGCAATGTCTGAAGACAACTTCGGTTGTCACAACTGGGGGCATGGTGCTCCTACTGGCATCCGAAATCTTACAATGCACAGAACGGCCTCCTCACCCCGTACAACTGTTGTTGTTGTTGTTGTTGTTATTGTTGTTGTTATGAGCTGACGTCAAGTCAGCCCTCAACTCCTGGTGATTCCACGTGTAGCAGAGTAGACCATCCCCAGAGGGTTTTCTGGGCTGTAATCTTTACCGGATTAGAGCACCAGGTCTTTCCCCCATGGAGCAGATGGCAGCTTTGAGCTGCCAACCTTGCGGTCAGCAGCTGATCAATCACAAATGGCCTGCACCACCCAGGCTCCTTCCATGGAATTATCTGTCCCCAAATGTCAATCGTGTGGAGGTTGAGAAACCCTGTGTTCGAACCTAAGTCAGAACATGTCCCTCCTGTGCTCAGAAAGCTCTAGCTGTTCCTACTTCACCTGCAATTAAATCCAAACACCTCCTCCTGTAGCCCCCAGGGCCCAGGGTGAGCTGGGCCTCAGGTGTCTCTGACCTCAGCTCCCCCTAATCACACCTTGCTCACCGGCTCCAGTTAAATTGCCCCCTTATCTTTCTGCTTCTGCCCTGAGTGATCTGTGCCCACAGGGCTCCGCCTTTAGCTCCCCTACTCTCCCTCATGTTCACTTGGCTCCAACCAAATTGCCTCCTTATCTGTCTCCAACAATGTAAACTTTTTCCTACCCCAGGGCCTTTACATCTGCTATTCCACCATCTGAAACATGCCTGCACCACCAGCTCCCTCACTCCCTCAGGCCTGTGTCCCCTTCCTTGACCACTCATATCTGAGAATGGCCTCCCCGCCCTCCTCACCCCCTTTTCTATTTGGCATGCTCTACCTTTCATTTATTATTTATGAGGTTTTTTGACTGCCTCTCCCTTCTAGAACGTAAGTGTCAGGAAGACAATTTGTCTATTTTGTTCACTGCTGTCCCCTGGGTGATTGGCACATAGTAGGTGCTCAATAAATATTTACTGACTGAGCAAATGTCTTAGTCCATCTACCAGGCCTGCTGTGCATTAGAGTTTTAGAATTCCTGGGGTTAGAAGATCAAGAGCTACAGAACCCTTTGTCATGAGGTTCAATTCTATGAGCCCCTAAGAGAACAATTATATGGTTTCAGAACTCCACTATCCCAGCTTCTGTTTCAGGCTTCAAGCATTGCCCAAGGGTCATTCTTAGGGCCTGGCTTGGAGAGAGAAAGATTAGAGGACAAGAGAGTTGAGGCTGCCGCTGGGCTGGGAAATTGGAAGGCCCAGGCTTCAGGTGGTGGTGGTGGTGGAGCAGTGACAGACCCCATCTGGAAAGGGACCCCGGGATGCCTAGTGCTAGAGACCAGCCCCTTTGGCCATCCGGGCACTAGGGACAAAGCTGCCAAGTAAACTCCTGTGCTCCTCACAGAGCGGCATGTGTGCCCAGGGGGTCCAGCTGGGAGGTATCTGGAGACACCTCAGAAAATTAAGGTGGACACTCTGGCCCAGGAAAGTGAATCCACAGAGAAATGGGACCAAAAGTTCAGAATGAAGGGCCACCGTAGAGATAGATAACAGGGATCCTATCTTGCAATATGGAAAAAAAAAAATTGTGGAAATAAATCTGTTTTTTACCTAACACAAGTATTATAAAATGGCTGCTATGTACATGAGTCTTAGAATGAAGAGTGATGTGAAGGCTGATATGTTTAAAATGTGTGTAAACAACACTGCCTGGAAGTCCTTTCAGTACATTATAGACAGGATCGTTTCTGCAAAATTATTCAGTCTGCATTGTGGTCACCTCTGGGCCCTGTCCTGTCTCCAGAACCGGCCCACAGCAGTCTCTGGGAAGCTGGCCTTGGCTGAGGCCCCACCCACCCCGAATGGATTCCTCAGGGTGCCTGCTCCCATCTTCAGAGCCAGTGACTCAGAAATCTGGCATGGATGCTTCTGATTGGTGAACCGCGGTCACATGACACCGCTAAGCTTCATGGGAGCAGCCCTCGGCCCTTCCTTTTCACTGGCTGGGGTCCTGCCTGTCTCTTTCAAAAGTAGCCCCCCAAACCTCAGCCACTCAAGTGGCTCCCACAGCCCAGCCCAGTGCCCAGGGGGGACTAGCCCAGCACCTTGGGTTCTCAATTGATTGAAGCTTTCCTGATCCCCATTTTAGAAATGAAATAATAATCCAGGCAAAATATTTTTCATGGTTTTTCTCAAATAAACAAGATGATGACAAACACTCTATGGAAAGAATACCGTGAAAAACAACATAAAAACAAACAAAAGTAGATCCTCAGAGTAGGAAGGGGGACAATAGTGACAACACCCTTTCACAGCTCAGAGGCCAATGGGAACAAGGACTAAAATGGCGATGCCTCACACTGTGGTGGCCAGAGACACACAGGGGGCTGTGGGAGGCAGGAGATGCACTGAGGTAAGGAAGTGGGCAGAGGAGCTGCTGGGGCAGATGTGAGGCGTGGACGGGGTGACTGAGGCACAATGAGCCGTGAGGCAGGGCTGGCTCTTCTAGAACCTTCTAAACCAGAAGTGGAGCTCACCGGAGCCGCCTGTGTCCACAAAGTGGGGTTTTGCTTGTTTGTTTTTTAATTTGACTCATTGACCAACATTTTAAAAATCAGGACTTTTTACATACGACCTCGGATTTCTGGCTTCTCTTAATAAGTCGGAAGTTCTGGGCCGCGTGCCTGCTGAGAGGCGGCTGTCCCCTGAGAAGGGCCTATTTTCTCTCCTTCACCACAGTCCCCACCCAGCCCACTTCACTCATCGTGGTGCCTCTTGGCCCCGAGGTGTCTGAGTTTTGGACTACCCCCATCCCTTCCAGCCACCCCCACCCTCACCTCTAAAGCTTGCCAAGGAGGGTGCTGAGAATTGGCCCAGAAAGCTTGAACAATCCACCCAAGGTCACACAGCAAGCGAGTCAGCCCAGAACGAGGCCATGGCCCAGGACTCAGGACACCCAGTCCTGCTTGGGACACTAAGCACATGCCCTCGAGAGCTTCACAGACCCCACCTTACCCCTCCAGGAGACTCTGACCCTGGCCCTGAGCCCCTGGGGACCAGGAGGCTGGGCTGTGGGTGCTGGGCATTGGGCCGGGGAAGGCCCCGTCCTGTTTAGGTTTTTGTGGTCTCGTGAGTAACCGAGTGGAAAAAAACAAGCTTGAAAAGATAACAATTACAACGAAATTAAATCAAATCATGCCCGTGACTCATTTATGGAGCCATAAAAATGGAAAACAAAAACAAGCTGGTTCTGGAGAAGTGAGGCCAGGATGAGGAGAGAAGTTGGAGAAGGGAAAAAATAAAGCCGCGACAACAAACCGCCTGGGACCAAATTATCCCAAACAAGGAGGCAGCAATGCCAGTCCCTGGAGTGCCAAGAGCCCAGGGGTTCAGGAGCTGGGGAGACCAGGGGGCACGGGGTAGGCGTTAGAGACCCTAGAAGCTGGTAGATGGCTGGTCCTCTGTCACAACCATCCCAGTCAGTGGGCAGCATTGACAGGCCATTCTACTGAGACTGGGGCTCAGAGAGACCAAGTGGCAAGCCTCAGGTCACACAGCTAGGAAGTGGGAGGATGGGATTTGAACCTGGCCCCAAAGCCTGTATCAGGGTTCAGGTTTGCCGTCCAGAAAATAGGAATCTAAGTCCCGGCCCTAGATCTGGCAAAGGATTCAGAGTCCTGGAAGCTACCCTGGACATCCAGCAGCCCCAAAGGCTGGACATCAGACACGACAACCCCTCTCTAGGTCTGCCACCATGTGTGCCATGGTGGGGTCACACCAGGCAACGTCTAAGGAAGGTCTGACCCAAGGGAGCTTCAAAGCTTTACTTTGCCATTTCCCAGAAGCCTCTGCCTCCCAGATGCTAGGGGAGCCAGGGGCAGAGCCTGAGGGAGCCTGCCCTGTCTGCGGAGACTCCCTGAGAGGTCGCCCTGACCTGGGAAGGAGGCTGGGCCGGCAGCAGAGAGTTGGGCGGCAGGAGAAGGCAGGGCACTGGGCCGCTGAGGGTCTGGAGGCTGGGGTGAAGGGGCTTCCGGAAATAACACCATCACAGCACGTTGGGTATCAAGCAGGACAGGGTGCCAGGGACTTTTCATTCATTCATTCATTCATTCATTCATTTGTTCTCCAAGTCTATATGGAACGCCTTGTTGTGCCAAGTGCTGTATTGGGGGTTGTGAGCAAGACAGACAGAAATGACCTGCCATTCGAGGGGTGAGGGGGCGGACAGACACACAAGGAAAAGAACATGGAACTGCAGGTAGAGTTATGTAGACACATTAAGCAAAGAAGGGAGAGTCAGGGGTCAGGGAAGACCTCACTGAGCTGCGACGTTTGGGCAGAGAACTGAAGGAGGCGCCAGAGCAAGCACCAACAGGAAAAGTGTCGAGGCCGAGGGAACAGCACGTGCAGAGGCCCTGAGGTGGGAACATGCCTCGTGTGTTTGAGGAACAGTGAGGGGGCCAGCATGGCTGAAGCAGAGTGAATCCTCCCACAGTCTGCCTGTGGGTACTGTTGTTACCTTCTCTTACAAAAGAGGAAATGGAGGCTCAGAGAGGGGAAGTAACTTACCCAGAGTCACACAGGAGGAAATGGCAGTGCGGGAATCAGAGCAAAAGTCCACTCTGACTGCAGCCCTGTGTGTGGGACTGGGCTGCATGGGCTCCCAGAGAGCGGGTGGCACCCTCTGTGGTCACAGTCATGAGTATCGCGATTGTGTAATCCAGGAGCCCGGGTAGGGCTGAGGGTGACCTAGCCAGACCCCAGCCTCCACACCAGCCTGATCCCGCCTCCCACGTCCTCTGGGGTCTGGGCATCATTCAAGACTAGATGTGAGTGACTGCTGGCAGCACCCCGCTTATCTCTGTCCCTAGGCTGGCCTTTTCAACCACGTCTTGGAAGCAGTTTTGCAACCTCAGTTTCCCTGTCTGTTAAATAATGAGTCCTCTCAGGTGGTCTCTAACAGGTAGTTGGGGATTCTGGAGTCCAGAAAGAGTCGTGGCTTCCCGAGATCACAAAGCCGGTGAGTGGCAGAGCTGGGGTGCTCCAGACCTGCTGACTCCTGGCCAGGGCTGTTTCCCCCCTCCTGAGGCACAAAGCTTTACCCTGGGACCCGGCCTTTCACCTCGCGCTGCTGTCTCCACAGTCTGCCCTCCCCCCCTACTGCCCTGCACCCTCCCTCCAGCCTCAGGAAGTGTCTCCCTGGTCACACCTCCAGGGCTTCACGTGTGCTATCCTCTCTCCTGAAAATGTTCTTCCCCTTTGCCATCTCCAAGGAGCCCTGGTAGTGCAGTGGTAAGTGCCTAGCTGCTAACGGAAAGGTCAGTGGTTCAAAACCACCAGCTTCTCCTCGGGAGAAAGATGTGGCAGTCTGCTTCTGTAAAGACTGACAGCCTTGAAAACCCTAAGAGGTGGTTGCACTCTGTCCGATAGGGTCAGAATCAACTCGACATCAACAGGTCTGGTGCCATCTCCAAGTTCCTGGGGTGCAAATGGTTTGCACTTGAACACTAATCTAGAGGTTGGCGGTTCGAACCTACACCACAGATGCACAGAAGAAAGACCTGGCAACCTGTGTCCATAGAGACAGCAGCCCAGAAAGCCCCATGGAGCAATTCTACTCTGTAATCCACGGGGTCACCATGAATTGAAATCAATCAACGCCAACGGGCTTGGCTTTCTTTGTTTTTCTTTTTGTGCCATCTCCTCCACCCCATGAAGGAAAAATAAAGTCAGGTCAGGGTTATGGAGACAATGCAGAGGAGTGAGGGGCTATGTGAGGACCGCTGGTGGCACAATGGTTAAGCACTTGGCTGCTAACCGAAAGACTGCGGTTCAAATCCTTCTCTGTGGGAGAGAGACCTGTTGATCTGCCCCTGTTAAGACTGCAGCCTAGGAAACCCTGTGGAGCCGTCTATCCTGTCACATGGTGTCGCTGAGAGTCAGAATCGACTGATGGCATTTGCCTTCTAGCAGCCCAGGGCTGGAATCACTGCACCACCAGGGCTCCCCCACAACAGGGACTATTTAAGCTGGGGGAATGGAGAAGGTCACGCTGAAGAGTGACATCTGAGCCGAAACCTGAAAGAGGCGAGAGAGGGCGTCATGTGAACATATGGGTTCACGCGGAGGGAACAGCATGTGTAAAGGTTCAGAGGTAGAAAGCTCCAGGGCTTATTAGAAGGACAAGGAGGGCAGCGGGCTGGAAGGAGGCAAGGGAGGGGGGCAGTGGGAGGAGACGAGATCGTGGGGGAGCTGGAGTGTGTTTTGTTGGGGTTAGGAATCATTCATGCAGGGTCTTGTGGGGCAAGAAGACTTTGAGTGAGGTGGGAGCCCTGGAGGACTCTGAGCAGGGGAGGGCAGGGTCTGACCTAGGTTCTAGCTGGATACCTCTGGCTGCCTGTGAGAACAGACTGCGGGGAGTGAGGAAAGAAGCAGGGGACCAGCCAGGAGGTGACTGCCCCAGTCCCGCAGGCGATGCTGGTGTTCCGGAGCAGAGTGGGGGCAGTGTGGGTGGGAGGACAAGTCAGATTTGGGGTGCATTTCGAAGGTGGAGCTGACAGGATTTGGGGAGAGACCAGACGCAGGGTGAGTGGGAACAGGGAGCTGAGGGAGACTGTGCAGACAGCTGGGAGGGAAGATCGGGAGTCAGGCCGTGGCTACGCTGCGTTGGAGGCTCCTAGTACTAACCCAGATGAAGGCGACAAGGAAGAAAGAACTGGTGATCTACTTTCAAAAATCAGTCAATGAGAACCTTATGCACAGATCACAGCTGCCAGACCCGCAGCGGATCGTGGCGATGGCAAAGGGTCGGGCACTGCTTAGCGTCACTGTACACGGGGTCTCTATGAGGCAGGGCCACTCGACCGCAGCTGGCAACACAACGGTCAGCCAGCCCAGTGGCAGTGAGACAGGCGGGTGGAGATCTGTGTCTGCAGTCAAGAGAGGGGACCGGGGCGGACAGATACATCTCGAAGGTGCCAGTGTTTAGATGAGGACAAGGGCTGTGTCTTAGCTTCTCTCCCCTCCCCTCAAAGTTGGGATTTGAACCTGGACCTTCTGAGACCAGGCCTAGCACTCTCAAACCTTCCTGAGACCCCCGAGATTGTCCATAGAGTGTGGAGATTGGGACTGGGACCCCAGGCTGCAGGGTCTGGCTCCAGGCCATCAGATGGAGTCCAGATGTTCGTTCCCCTGAGCCCTAGCTCCAGCTCCCAAGCTGGGGGTCTGCTGTCTCATTCCCTCTTGGGCAGTGGATACTGTATGAAAAGGAGGGAGCAGGAGACAAAGAAACAGATAAAGGCAGATTGAGACAGAAAGATCCAGACAGAGAGACGGAGACGAGAAGACAGACAGAACTTGAGAGGGGCTGCCTTGTCTCCCAGCCCTCCCTCACTCCCTGCTTAGCAACCCCACCATGCTCACCATCACCACTGATAACCCTCCGGGAAAGAATCGTCCATCCTTCCCACAGTCCTGCGGTGGAATTCCAGGTGGGACGCTGGCCAGCTGTGTGACATTAAACAGGTAACTCACCCTCTCTGGGACTGTCTCCCCACCTGTGAAGGAGGAGAAGGATAACCTGGCAACTTCATAGGCTGCTAGAGACATCAGGTAAGATAAGGTGAGGCCTGGCACCAAGGATCACTCCAAAACACTTTGTGCTGCCTTCTGTGGGCCAGGGGATGCAGCTGAGGGGGTGTCAGGCCCGTCCCAGGTCTGTCCAGTATCCTTGCAACTTCAAACAAGCCCAATTGCAGAACAGGGAAACTGAGACCCAGCAAAAGCCAGGGACCCAATCCAGAGGCCAAACCAGTTACATGGAAGAGGGATGAGGATACACTTTCTGGGCTCCAGGGCTGTCTCCCCACTGAGGGGTCACTGCTCACGGCTTCATTCTTTTAACAAGCGTTTATTGAGCACCTGCTATACGCCAGGCACATACTGGGCCCTGTGGATGCAGCAGTGAACAAGGCCCTGTCCTAGGGAAGCTGACTTTCTAGAGGGGGAGACGGACAAGCAGCCAGCAAACAATACGAGATGCATCAGGTGGTGAGAAACACAGGGCAGGGAAATAGGGCAAACAGGAAAGAGATGCCTAGTGGGTGAGGGAGGGTCTTAAAATTATTGTCACTTCTTCACAGGCCACAGTAGTTTACATATTTAGAACCAAATGGTGACGGGGCAATGCTTCCTGAGTCCTCGGCTCTGTGCGGGGCATGATTATTGGTCTTACCACACTGAATCTCGTCATCAATCCAGGAGATAGGTACTATTCCTGTCCCCATTGTCCAGATGAGGAAAGTGAGGCTCAGAGAGGTGAAGGGACTAGCCCAAGGTCACACAGCTGGAAAGGACCAAAACCAGGATCCAAATGGCCCCCAAAGTCCTGGGAACAAACAGAGGGTTATAACCCAAAGCAGAATGCCCTGAGCCCTAGATTCCAGGGCATGGACTTAATGAGGGACGAAGGAGAGGACTAGTGTCAGTGGCCACAGCAGCCAACAGGTAAAGGATTCCAAATCTGGGTCCTTGGGGTCCCTGGAAGGGGGCAGCCCAGACTCGCACTGCCACAAGGCCCAGATAGGGTGACAGGCACACGGGGCTCAGCCTCTCGCCTGTGTTGCCTGCCGGGAACATGCAGTCCTCAGGACTAAGAGACTTAAAATAGAACGCGAGGAACCTGGGTCGGAGCCTGAAATACCACGGCAGGCAAGCAGGTGGCTGTGACTCCCAGACACCCGAGGCCCAAGGCCCACAGGCCCAGGGACTGGCCAGCCCTTGGGTGGGGGGCAGTCATCAGGACCCACTCATCACAGCCTCACTCTAGTCTTTGTTATTCTCCCAATGCAGTTGTCAAGATAGCGGCTCCACAGTCCAACAGAGCTGGGCTCCTTTCCTGGCTCAACCTCAGTCTAGCTGTGCAGTCTTGGGCCAGTTACCTCCTCTGTGGGGCCTCAGTGTCCTTATCTGCCAATATCCTTTCTCATACTTGTAGAGTTGGTCATTTAGCCACTCAACAAACATTGGTTGAGCACCTACTATGTGCTGGGTACCCCCTCTCAAGCTCAGAGTTGATCATTTAGCCACCCAACAAACGCTGGTTGAGTCTCTGCTATGTGCTGGGCACAGGCAACACAACAGGAAACAAAGCAGCTAAAAAGCCCTGATCCAGCAGATAAACAAGTCAACCTGAACAACCACCTCAGGTGATAAGCGCCCTGGAGGCAAATAAAGCAGAGGAGAGAACAGATACTTGGGGTGTGGTTCAGGCAATAGAGTCAGGAGATCTTCACATGATGATGGCTGAGGGTGAGGAAGAGAGCTCTGTGGGCATCTGGGGAAAGAGTGTCTCAGGCAGAGGGAACAGCCAGTGCAAAGGCCCTGAGGCAGCATGAGCTTGGGCTATTTCAAAAACACAGAGGAGGCCAGTGTGGCTGGTAGGGTGAGTGAGGAGGAGGAGGAGGAGGGAGTAGACAAGAAGGTCAAGGGTCAGGCAGTGCAGGCCTTGTGGGCCAAGGGAAGGACCTGTGCATTTGTTCTCAGAGCCTGAGAACCCTTGGATGATCTCTGGCTGTGTGTGGAAAGGAGATTTCTGAGGGAACAGGATGGAGGCAGGGAGAACAGGAAAGAGGCTTCTGGAAGAGTCTGGAGGAAAGATGATGGTGGCAGTGGCAGCAAAGGGAAGCTTGGAGGCAGGGCCTATCAGGAGGAGTTGCTGACAGGACGGGCAGATGAAGGATCGTGGAAAGGAGTGAATGGTTAGGGGTTGAGGAGAGGCTCCCCCTCCTGCCCTCCCGGCCTCAGGGGGCCAAGCAGGAAGTCGGTGGCCAGGCAGCCCAGCCTGGAAGGCTGACTGGATTGTTCAGCCCTAAGCCTATGGCCACCCCCTACCCCCACCCCCACTCTGTGTGGGCCTGTGGCAGCCCCAGGTCTGGGAAACATGCCTGGAATGTCAGCCACGAGGACCAGCCAGACTGTGCCCATGGGACCTGCCGAGGGCTAGGCAAGAGCCCCGCACAGCCCTGCCCTCACGTGGAATCTCTCAGGCCCACTGACCAGGTGAGCAGTCCTCACAGGTCTCACAGGTGGGAGCAGGTAGGTCCTTGCCCTGCAGGTGAGACAACACTGAGGGATGTTCTATTCATTCTCCCAGTAGCCCCCAGAGGGTCTGATCCCTGAGCAAAGGGGGAAGGGGACATAAGCCCAGAGCCTCCACAGACCCAGACCCCCTCTATTTACTGAGCACCTACTATGTGCTGGACTCTCACACATCTGCCGTCTCATCTGCACCTCAACCCACTGCCCCTGGAACCACGAGAAGTACCATGGCAGATAAGGAAACTGATCTGTCTACATAGAGTCTCACTGCTAGGACATGCAGGAGCCAAGATTCAAACCCAGAACCTCCCACTTGGCACTTCTCTCTTGCTATACTGGCCCCCAGAGCTCAGGATGAATTAGGGGACGGAGCACTGGACTGTGAGTCCCAAGACACCCCTGGAGCCATCTCTGGGCCTCAGCCCCCTCCTCTGTCAAAGAAGTACTCATTCATTCATTCATTCATTCATTCATTCACAAGCAGTTACTGAGTGCCCACCCTGCACAGGCACCAGATATATATATTTAAAAACAAAAAACAAAACTCATTGCCTTCAAGTTGATTCTGACTCATAGAGACCCCCATTGGGTTTCCAAGGCTATAAATCTTATGGAAACAGACCACCCCATCTTTCTTCCATGGAGCGGCTGGTGGGTTCAAACCACTGACCTTTTGGTTAACAGCCAAATGCCTCAGCCACCACACCACCAGCACAGCAGTGAACAAAACAGTCCCTGCTCAGGTGATGACGTCATTCAATGGCAGGAAACAGGACAAGCAAGCAGAGTGTTTTCTAGGATAAGTGAAAGTCCTAGGAAGAAAATGAAACAGCACAAGGTGACAGAACAGGGGGTGGTCACAGAGGGCCTCTCGGAGGGCTGCCTACAGAATCAGACAGCTGGAGGGGGAACTGGGGGAAGAGTGTGCTCCGCCCCAGAGGGAAGAGCAAGTGCAAAGGCCTGGGGCAGCAGCACTATTGGTGTTTTCAGGCACAGCAAAGGGGCCAATATGGCTGCAGCTGAGCAGAGAGGGAAAGGGTAGGAGAGGTGGAGTCAGAGGTCATGGGGAAGCAGACCCTTCAGGTCTATGGGCCACTGCAAGGACTTCGGCTTCAGCCCTGAGAGAGGTGAGAGCCATGGAGGATCTCAGCAGAGGAGTGGACAGCGTCTAACTTAGACTCCAACAGGATGGCCCTGGCTTAAGAGGGCAAGAGTGAAGGCAAGTTGACCAATGAGGAGGTGGCAACAAACATCCCAGCAGGATATGATGGGGCTGGACCACAACAGGGCAGAGGAGGCAGGAGACTTGGACAAATTTGGGACAAGAGATAAGCTCGGTGATGGTCAGGCCATGAGGGCAAGAGAGGGATAGCCCATGTTTGGAGCAGCCAAGTGGTTGGAGAAGACCCCAGGTTTGTGGTGGGAACAGGGAGTTCTCACTGGGCATGAGGCCCTACCCAGAGTAAAAGAAGGACACATAGTCCCCCACACCCCTATTCCAAGCACACAATCGGTAATGGGATCCTACGGGCAAGCCACCCCAGGAGAGTGGGCTTGGCCTACATGGGGAGGGACGGGAGTGAGTGGCCGTCACCAAGGAAGGGTGGGAGCAGGTAGGTCCTTGCCCTGCAGGTGAGACAACACTGAGGGGTGTTCTATTCATTCTCCCAGTGGCCCCCAGAGGGTCTGAGCCCTGGTTGCTCACAGAAGTGACCTGCTCATTGACGCACCTGGTACTGCCCTTTCTCCTTCCTTGTCTTCCTCACTCCCTACTGGTGTTTCTGGGATCACGTCCCAAACTGTTGCACCCACAAGTCAGCTTCCAGGGATCCCACCTGAGACAGCAATGGTAATACTTCGGGGGTAAGAGCCCTGGAATCAGACAGACTTGAGTGAATCCTGGCACTGACACTGACCTTATGTGTGACCTTGGGGACCGGCTCTGTCTCTCGGAACCCCAGTTCCTCCATCTGTGAAATGGGAACTTAAACAGGACGTGGTAGGGGAGTGTGAGGTGACAAGGACCACAGTAGAGTCCCAGCTGTGGGGCTCATGGGTGATGCTGGTTGCCATTTCTGAAGGCCTCATGTGTGGGAACTGGGGGATGGGACAGGCAGGGTGCAGGGAGGAAGGGAACATGTGTGAACAGAAGAATTGGCCATGAGCCCTCGTGGGCCCTGTGTGACTGACAGAGGAGCCAGGTGTGTGGTACCTATGTTCTATCCTCTACTCCCTGGGATTCCAGTCAAATATCAGGACCAGCCCAAGGAGTCAGATGAGCTGCTCAAGGCAGGGCCAAGAAGGAACAATGAGTAAGCTCAGTGGGTGGGTTGGAGGAGCTGTGTGTATCTACAGGGCTCTGGCCAGGTAGACAGTCCCTGCAGGGCACAGCTTCTGGGGTCACTTGCCCATTCGGCCCCTACTGTGACCTCTCCAGTGGGCACCCATAGTACCTGCTGCCATGGCTGCTGTCCCAGAGAAACACATTCCTCACTTTTCTCCACTTTGCCTACCCTGTCATTGGTCCAGGCCTCCTGTCCCAGAAGCACGAGCCTGAGAACACCAGAGCTGGTATGGATGGGAGTGGCGAGGCTGCAGGGGCCCTCTGGTACATGGGCTGCTGAGTTTAAATTCAGATTCAGTGAGTGGCCGAATGCACTGCACCCCTTCTGAAGCCTCCTGACTCCCAGAACAGTGCTCATCCCAGGATGCAGACAATGGCCCACAGTGGGAGGTGGCTGAGCCGCGTGACCTTGTGCAAGTCACTCTGCCTCTTGGAGCCGCTGTTTCCTCTTTTGGAGAAGGGAACCATAAAAATAAATAAATAAAAACACCTCGAAAGGTCTTTGGTGAGGATTAAAATATAAAAGGGACACAAAATATAAAGGGCTTAGAATAGCACATGGCTCATAGTAGGTACTTGATGATTCAGTAATGATTTGATGGTTAAATGAGATAGATACATTGTAGCTACTCAATAAATGTAACCATTAGAGTTACAGTCTTTGTTTCCGTGTCTCTCCATATGTGCCCAAGCCTGGGCCTGCTCTATTGGGACAAAATCATGGCTGGGTGGTCTCCTTAATTTCCTGGGCTCCCCAGCTTCTTACTCAAGGCTGCCTGAATTTGGGGAAACACATGAGGAGGAGGAAGGGGCGGGGGCCTGGGTCAGGCCTGTTGGCGGGAACTGTGGCCATGGCCCCGCCTGAGAGGCCCCCCTTCTCCCATCCACTCATCCTCCAGGGCCTCCTGCCCAGTCCATACAAGGGACACCTCGTCTTGCACAAGACAGGAAGGAGGAGGCCTGGCGTGGCAGCGGGTGACACCAAGACCCCACGTCCACCCGGCTGCAGACAGGATGGGCAAGGGAGGCCCTGGACAGGCTTCCTGTGTACAGAGCACACTAGGCAGAAAGGAGAAGTAGGATCCGGGGTGAGAGGGAGATCCAGGCAGCACCTTCCCCTCCCTGGCCCGACTGCTCCATCTCCCCTCTCTGACTCAGGGTCCCCGGGTTCACATCCCAGCTCTGTCACATACCAGCAGCTTGACTTTAGATAACAAGTTCTCAGGGCCTCTGTTTCCTGATGCTGCCGGGGAGCAGGGAAACCTCCCCTGAAACAGTCATCATCCACAGTTAAGAAAACCAAGGGTACATCAAGGTGCTGTGTTTTCAAACTCAAACTTGACACAACTGGCAAGGACAAGCCTGCGAGCCCAGTGGGTTCTGGAGACACACAGACGAGGTTGACATAACCTGTAACCCCCTCCCAGACCACGGCAGGCATTGCTAATCAATTACGATTCTCTTTCCTACAAGCCCAGACGTGGCCTCAGAATCCTGCTTACATGGCTCTCTGCAGCCACTGCCACTCTGAGCTCCCGAGGCCTGAAGAAGAGAGGAGAACGTGCCTGCCCACTCTATCCCAATGACACACTGCATCAGAGGGAAAAGCATCCCTGAAAAAGGCAGCCCTCTGGCAAGCTGCCCTTGGGTCCCTCTCTGTAACCAGGACCTCCCGGGAGCATATCTGCTGGACCACCCCAAGCCTCTCAGGACCCTTTCCCTGGAGGCATTTGCCTTGCAGGTTGCAAACTGGCTCACTGAAGGGCCAAGAGAGCTGTGGGGTGGGGTGCTGGTGCAGCAGCAGAGATGAGGGGCCACAGGCACAAGAGGCAAAGTCTGGGGTGACTAGAAGCCGGACCTGCCCCCAGGGGGTGGGAAGAGGAAAAGCCAGCTCCTCACGTGCTACAGCCCCACTAACAGTGCCAGGGAAATTCCAGTGACCCAGATCCTCACAGCGCCTTGAGTGAAAGGAAAAATGAAACCGAATGCAGAGCCCTGGGCCTCCCGCCAGCTCTGGTCCATCTGTCCCTGTATTCATGGCCATCACCCCAAGTCACTGGCCCAAGCCACCATCCTCACACGTCTGGGCATCTTTGGTTGAATCCAACCTGGTCCCCGACTTCACCCTTGTCCCCTACCCACCCTTCTCCACATGGCAGAGGAAAGCTCACCAACACAGCCCTGACCAAGTCACCCCTCTACTTCAAACCCCAAGAGTGCCCATCACTTTTGGGATACAATCCCGATGTCCGTTCTCCATGGCCTGAATTTCTGCCCCTACCCCATCTCCACCAACACCTCCTGCTCCCCAAGTGCTCATGTCTCCCAGGATCACCAACTTCTTCTTGAGCCTTAAACACATCACCTCCCCCCACCTCTGGGCCCTTGCCTCTAATGCTCGTCTCCCATGTTTGCCCTTGATGACTGCATCTCATCAGGCAGCTCTCGTGTCTGCCTGGTCACTGCTATGTCCCCAGCACCTGGCACCATGCTGGGTACACAGTAGGTGCTCAATAGAGCAAGCACCTGGAGGGTTTCCGCTGAGCTCTCCCCACGTGACCATGACAAGTTGGTCACCTCTCATGTGCCAGCTGCCCAGTCGGTGTACGGTCCTGGGGAGAATTCTGAGTCCATCAGGGAAAACGATTGGTTAGAGAGGCCTGCCACAGGCCAGGCAGGGTGATGGGACATCTGCGGGGGGGCAGGAGGCAGCTCCTATGGGTGCTAGAGCCAATCCTGTCCCAGCGAGTTTCAGGGCCCTTGGTGAGTCTCTGCCTTTGCCCGGACCCTGATCTCCTTGGCTGAAAACCGGCTAGAAAATTCTATCAAGCTAACATTAGTAACAGCAGCTGACAGTTGTTGGGCACTTACTATGTGCCAGGCACTGTGCTAACCACCTTCCATGACCCAGTCTCATTGCCTCCTCAAGCAGCCCCATTTTACAGGTACGAGACTGAAGCTCAGATCGGGGAAGAGACTTGCCCAAGGTCACACGGTCCCGAAGTGCTACAAGCCCAGGTGTGATTTACCCCTAGTCCCACACATCCTGACCCTAAGCCCACCCTCGGGGGTTAGGGGTCAATAGAAACGTCCCCCCTTCTCTAGGATTCCCATGTGGGCACCAGCTTGGTCATGCAGCTGTCTGACACCCCCCTCTTCCTCACAGATGCCTGGGCAGAGCTGGGAAAGGGAGCTGTGTCCCCCCAGCCATCTTCCACAGACTCAGGGCAGGGAAACGGGGGCACACCCAGCAAGCCCACTGGGACATTGACTGTGTCCAGCCCGTCCCGTGTCAACTCTGGTCACAACCAGAGGGGCGGCCACCCGCTCAGCCGATTTCTCAGCAGCAGACAGGCTTCCCCTTCTGCCTGCAGTCTCCCCCCTCCCCCCACCTCCGGCCAACCTAACAGTGCCCGAAATGCCATGGTTAGTGCCCTTTCAGCGGGTTAATGCAGACTTCAGGACATTCACTGAAGTCTTCGTATTTATTTATAGTGTGCAGGGCCTCTCTCCCTGGCAGAACGCAGACAAGCGTTTTTATCTGTTTCGTTCATTGCCAGCTCCACCACGCCTGGGATAATAATACCTGGAACATAACAAATGCTCAGTATTTCTTGAATGTCAACTACATGGCCACCTCTGGGCTCTTTACCTACCTGGCTACTCCTGCAGGGGAGAGTGGTCCCTGGTGACATAAAATGCTTGCGCTCCATCACCACCCTAAAAGTTGGCGGTGCGAACCCACCCAGCCATGTCTTGAAAGAAAGGCCTAGCTATCTGCTTCTGGAAAGATTGTAGCCAAGAAAACCCTACGGGACAGTTCCCCTCTGCAACACATGGGGTCACCGTGAGTTAGAATCCAACACCTTCAGCTCGTTCAACCAACAACCGCGTACAGCCATTTGGTGAGGACCTGCTGTGTGTTCTCATTTAATCCTGAGGCTACTCCTGGGGAGAGATTATGACCCACGGTTTACAGAGGAAGAAGCCAAGGCTCAGACAGGTCTTGATAGGACCCGATCAAGGTCACCAGCTGGGGTCGGCTGGCCCCACGTACTCTGAGAACGCAGTCTCCCCACCCGGGAGGGGGGTGAGGCCCACCCAGGCCTCTGCTCCACCCAGGGCCCCTCATCCCTCTCCTTCAGGGAAGGGGAGTGAAGGCAGGCAGCCTCTGCTTCCCTTTTGGCGCATGTCACAGGGCTGTGGTTAAACGGAAACGGGGCCCCGGCCCATCCCGGGCGCGGGCCCCCAAGGGCCCCACCCTCCCCATTCCCAGCCCTGGACTCTTCCCAGCTGACCTTGGGCGCCAGTTCCCCGTTCCTCTTTTCTTGAGGCAGGAGGAAGTGGGTGGGGCTGTGGGAAGACCTCAGAGACTCAGTTTCCTCATCTGACAAGTGGGCTCAAACCCGGCAACTTATGTTGGTCTGTGGTGGAGATTCAATGGGGTTGTTCAGGAAAGGTGGTGGACCAGTACCTGGCAGGCAGTCAGCACTCAGAAATCCAGTGACAATGTGGTGATACCTAGGATGGGAGACAGAGGTGGGGAGAGGCACCTTGTCACCCCAGCTCCCTGCTCAAACCTTCCCAAGGCTCGCTTCGCACAAAGGCCAGGCCACTCTCCCTGTGGCTTGTGCTCCCAAACTCCAGCCCTGTGGTCTCTCACCCTCTCCTGACCACTGTGCTCTGCCCCACCCCAGGGCCTTTGCACATGCTATGCCAGCTGGCTGGAACATCTGTCGCCCACTTTCACGTCTGCTAGGCCTGCACTCACTCTGAAGTTCTCAGCTCAGCTTCTTCTAGGAAGCCCTCCTGACCTATCTGACCCCTCCTCTCCCAATGGGGGCCCTCACATCACCCTGTGTTTGTCACAGCCACACCCGAAGGGTGAGGTGGCTACTGCCCATCTCCCACTCTGGCCTGTGAGCTCCATGTGGCCAGGGTTCACTGTCTCCCCAGCACCCAGCACAGTGCCTGGCATACAGCAGGTGCTTCATTAATATTTGTTGAATGAATGCATGTGCAGATGAATGAATGAATGAACAAGCAAGTCATGCCCTCCAGATGCACTCCCCTGGATCCCACTCTGCCCTTGGAGCCTGCTTCCCTCACTCAGACCTTGGAGCCTGCCCCCCTCAGCCCTGCCCAAACCCAGGATGAGTGTTCAGTCCCCCCACTCCTGGCCCCCAAACACCACCTCCCTTGCTCCCTAGGACTTCCCCTTTCTAGGGTAGGAACCAATGGAATGGACCTCAGTGTGGGCTCTCCAGCTGGGTTCCCCTAAACCTGATATTCTAAGGACGGACCTTGGGGTCACCCCAAAGTGGAGGGCAGGGCCAGTCACCCATAACCCCCACACACACGTCAACCAGGACAGGCCCTCCCCCCTTAACTGTTTCATATTTGACGCAGTCACATTGACAGGAATGACAGTCACCATGACAGGAACTCAGGGATGCGCATTCAGCAAAAAAGCAAACTACGGCCTCAGAGAACACCATCGCCTCGAGGACACGCCGGGGAAGGGGGTGTGGACTAGTGGTCCCTCCCTGAGGCTGTCTGCTGGACGTGATTTCAGTGTTTCAACGTAACCCTTGTTCCTACCATGTGGCCGCCAACTCAGGCCAGCAACCAAAGCGGCATGCTCAGCTCTGACAGGGACACACTGGGCGCCTGCTCTCTGGAGAGGCTGTAGTAGGTCCGAGCCAGGGAGGGCTGTGTCCTTCCTGTGGAATCCCCAAGGGGAACTTCGCTACGGTCCATTTCCACCTTATGGGCTTTCGAGCTGACCCTGGCTGACGTGGCCACTATGCTACAATTTTCTGTTTGAACAATGGGCACCACCAAAGCACAGTTTAAACCAGTTGATTCCCACTCATGGCAACCCCACATGTGCTAGTGCAGAACTGTGTCCATGGGTTTTCAATGGCTGTTTTTTCTTCCAAGTTGCCCCTGGGTGGACTCGAACTTCCAGCCTTCCAATTAGCAGCTGAGTACATTAACCATTTATCCAGAGCACTTGTCATTCCGTATGGGCATTGTGGGCACCACAGCTCATGGAGAAAAAAAGGTCTAAAATCATCAAATAATATGTTCCCAAACAGTCTTCCCAGTTCAGACACTGAGGACAAAGTGAGATTTCTGAATCCCAACCCGCCCTGCGTGTTCCCACCCGGACGCCTGAAGGATCTGTGATGTAGGAGTGACGCTCCTGGGCTCTGTGCACACACTGCCTGGGAGGAGCTACTGGGCTGTGACCGGCCACAGCGTTTTGGGCACCTGTATGCCAGGTCCCAGGCTGAATAAGACACTCCCAGTTCCTGCTTGCTGAGCTCACCTCCAGGGCGAGGGTGAGGTGGGCAGGAGGCACTGGACGCCTGAGTGACTAAGTATAGAGTAAAACCTGCAAAAGCCAGAACCCGTGGAAGGCGGACACCTGCCAGAGAAGCAAAATGCAAACACTTTCCATTCAGAGTGATAGAAAGGTGGCGAGACTGTATCCTGTCAAAGGTGGAAAATTTCCGAGACCCGGAAAAACCAGGCAGCGGCATCGAGCTGTGGCCGTCACAGGTTTCAGTGCCCATACAGAATGACAAGCGCTCTGGAGAAAATCAGTCAGGGTCCAGGATAGGAATGATGGGGCGTGGTCCGGGAGGCCTCTCTGAGGAGCTCAGGCCTAACTCCTCCAAAGGAGGAGGTCACAGGAAGAGCCAGAACAGTGTACCAGGCAGAGGGAAGGAGAGGGGCAAGAGCTGGGAGGTGGGAAAAGGTTGGCGGACTGACTAAGGAAGAACAAGAAAGCCTGTGTGGCCAGAGGGGAGAGAGGAGGCGAAGGGGTGCGGGAATGGGGGGCAGGGCCCACTCCCGCAGGGCCTTGTGGGCCGTCATGAGAGCTGTGCTCCCTCCCTGAGCGAGGTGGGAGCAGCAGCAGGACTCGGAGCCAAGGGACACAGGAGCTGACTTAGGTTCTGACGGCACCCCTGTGTCTGCGTGTGGAGGACCAGCTATGGGAAGCGAGGGAGGAAGCAGGAGACCGGGGAGGAGGATTCTGCATGGTCTGAGCAAGTGACGAGGGGGGTGGACCAGTGATGGCAGCAGAGGTGGGAGGACATGTTGGATTCTGAAGACAGTTGTTAGGTGGAGCCAGTGGGACTGGCTGAGGGATTGAACGGAATTGTGGGCCACCAGGGAGAGAGGAGTCAAGAGCAGCCCTGGAGTCTGCATCCTGGCCCACCAGGAAAGTGGTGGCACCATTTTCTGAGCCGAGGAGAATGCAGGAGTTTGGTGGCAGCCACATCTCTGCTTGGGGCAGCTGAGCAAGACACAGATTTGGGAAGGGTAAGTCTCGGGGCATGAGGCTGGACTAAGGGAGGGTGTGGCCACGGGGCACTGGGGGACAGGCTGACGGGGACTGGGAAACCTCCTAAAGGCCTGAGGGACCTCTATGCAGCTGAGGTCTCAGGGAGCATAACCAGATGAAGGCAGAGATGGCTCGGTCCTAACCCAAAGAGCACGGCCATTTGAGAGGCCTGAGGAGGCACAGGCAGGGAGTAGGGAGAGCCAGAGGGGCCTGCAAAGATGTGCTCTAGGACGGGGCCATCATCCATGTGGCCAAACACCGTCCAGAGGACAAGACAGAGAAGGTCGGCACATCCAGACCCACCCATGTAGCCTGGAGGTAAGGACACTGAGACAAAACAGTGGCCAACCCGGCTGTGCCCCCATCACCATCAGAGCCCACATCCCTTTGAGGCAGCCAGACCAAGTCCTGATTGCTCTAAGCCAGGCATGAGGAGTCCTTTCCCTGCTGCCAGTGCTTGGTTTAGGGGTGGACACTGGCCCTGTTCGAGCCAATGGCACCCCACAGGGAAGTCTGCTGGGGCATCCAGGAAATATATTCCTTATTGATCAAAGAGTGAGATCCTGAGGAGAAAGCCCCCTTCCAGCTCACCCATTTTCTTTCCTGGTTAGGATGTGATCATGTAGGACATGATGTCTGGTGCCACAGCAGCCATTAGGGGTCATGAGGACAAGAGAAGTGCAAAGATGACAGCCGAGAGGCCAGTAAGAAATCCTGGCATGGTCCCTGGTTGAATTTCTCGTTATAAGATACAATGCAATGTTCCAGCTGTTCCCAGAGGAAAATGGGAATAAACCCTGGGCCACAGGAGAGAATAGAGAGGAGGAGAGAATAGAGAGGAGGAGAGATAAGAAGCTGAAAGGGGATCCTCTAGAAAAGGTTTCCTTTTGGGCTCCTGGGAGAAGGAAGTGTAGCCTTGTGGACCCTTAAACAAACCCTCACATTGAAGTCTAAGACATTGTGGGTATCACTGCCGTCGAGTCAGACCCAACTCACAGCTACCCCTCCTTGGGTTTCCAAGGCAGTATCACTATAGAAGTAGGTTGCCCAACCTTCCTTCTGAGGAGTGGCTGGTGGGTTTGAACCGCCAGCCTTCTGGTTAGCAGTCATATACCTTAGGCACTATGCCACCAGAGCTCAGGAAACTGAGGCTAAGAGAAGGCAGCAGCCGCCCAAGGCCACATAGCAGAAGGAGACCGGCCATACACCCAGGCACACCGATTAACCCCCTCGCTCAATAGGAGACATACTCCGTAACACAGACAGCTGCGTAGGTCGGAGGTCAAACCCCAACCCAGCTTTTCCTGTGCGTGTCCTTGAGCCATTCTGAGCTTGGCTTCTTCATCTGCCAGTTGGGGACAAGGACAGCACGTGGTTAAGGAACTGTCCGTATGGGTGCAGGTCGTTGCTTATGGTGGAGCCTGCTGGTGCGGTGGTCAAGCACGTGATGGCTAACTGAGAGATCTGAACCCAGCCACTTCTCAAGAAAAAGATGTGTCTCCTGTAAAAATTACAACCTCGGAAATGCGATGGGGCAGTTCTACTGCGTCCCATAGGGGCTCTAGGAGTCGGAATCAACTCAACGGAGACATTTTTTCTTTCTTTTTTTTAATTTTTATTGTTTATGGGTATTGAGTTTTGCTTTACAGTGAGGGAAATATTGCATTGATTAAGGGTCAGGTTGCATAGTCAATTAATGTGATAGCTGTCAGTAAGGTGTACACTGTGTTGTTGTTGCTATCTGCAATCAAGTCGGACCCAACTCATAGGGACCCCTCCTTGGGTTTCCAAGGCAGTATCACTACGGAAGTAGATTGCCCAACCTTCCTTCCGAGGAGTGACTGGTGGGTTTGAACTGCCAGCCTTCTGGTTAGCAGTCAGGTGCCTTAGGCACTACACTACCAGAGCTCCCAAGGTGTACACTATGAAACATTAAATTAGCAAAAGTTCTGTGATAGATACATTTATAAGAATGAAACACCCTCCTCCCCCACACACACACAAAAAAGGGTAGCTGGTGAGGCTGCTTATGTACAGCCAAACACTTCATGGGATTTTGTTCTTGGTTTGAAGGTTTAGGGTCATAGTGTCATGGGACATCCCAGATAACTGGCCTAATAATGTGTTTAGTGCTTTGGTTCTGCCTCCTAGGTCATTCCGGAGCACCTGGAGTCTTAAAAGCTTGTAAGGCATAATAATTGGCCTCTAGTCACCTGGGGCAATAAAGGAAGAAGTCAGGAATAGTAAGAGGAAACATAATGTGTAGCCAATTGCCTCCCTAAACAACCGCCTCCTTTGCCATGAGACCAGAAGAACTAGATGATCCCCATCTATCATTACTAAACATTTGGATCAAAAATTCTATAGAAAAATCCTGACCAAAAGGGGGAAAATATACAACAGAATTTCAACTTCTCGTGGAATCCAAACTTTATGGAGCCATGGAGGTTGGATGAACCTTTGAAACTATTGCCCTGAGATAATCTTTAAACTTTAAACCAAAAATGTCCCCTGAAGCCATCTTAAAACCAAATAAAAGTTTAGTTCAACCAGAAAAGAATGTCTGCCTTGAGCACTGTGCCTTGAGCCCTATGCCCTTTCAAGATCCATCTCTATGGGATCAAACTGACAACAGCAGCTCCAAAGATTAGATAGGTACCTAGGGGACAGTGGGTTTATCTGAATGGGGGGGATGGACAGCTCAGAGAAGGGGGATGAGAAAGGTTGTACAACTTGAAGAATGCCGTCAGTGCTACTGAGTTGTATGTGGAGAAACTACGGAATGGGCGTGTATGCTTCTTTGTATATTCTCAACAACAATC
Source organism: Orycteropus afer afer (assembly GCF_000298275.1). Taxonomy (NCBI): domain Eukaryota; kingdom Metazoa; phylum Chordata; class Mammalia; order Tubulidentata; family Orycteropodidae; genus Orycteropus; species Orycteropus afer. The sequence continues at coordinate 6,075,002 of NW_006921636.1, forward strand.
TAAAAAGCATAAGATAAATTCCTGAACAGAACAGCACCATCCCAAGGTGTGAAGAGACTCAAGGACCCATGAAGCACTTAGCAAGGTGGCTGCTGGGAGACAGCGAGTGCTCAGAAACAGTGGGGCTCAAGGCCTGGGCTCAGGGTGGCCCATTATTGCTGCAAGCAGTAGGTGCTCAGGGAAGGATGGTCTCGTCCATTGAGTACCTGCTCTGTGCCCAGCAGGTTCCAAGCCCTGGATGCCCATTAACTCATTTAAGCCTCACAACCCCTTTGTGCAGACTCCCAGCTCCCCTGGCCCCAGGGACAGTGAATCCCAAATTGTAAAGGGCCAGAAGGACCCCCACAGATCCGTCTCCCTCACCCCCACTGAGCATTAACGCCCCCACCTTAAGACCTCTCCTCCTCTACTTGAATGCCGCCTAGAGCTCACTCTCTGGAGACCCAATTTCCAAAGTTCTGTGTCCTGTGTGGCCCTAAGTAAGTGCCTCTCTCTCTCCGGACCTCAGTTTCCTCATCTGTAAGATGATAGTTCCACCTCCTAGGCTGGTGGTGAGGACCCAGGAAACCTCCTGGGCACAGTTAGTGCTTGTTAAGCATGAAGTAAGGTCATACCAATCAGTGCGGCACAGAGCTGGCCTTGCCTCCTGCTGGAGCCCTGGGGGTGTCAGCTTTGGAGCTGAGGTACCTGGAGTGGCCCCAGATCCTGGCCCAAGAATTAGAGGAGGGGGAGGAGCACTGTTCCTCCCTGGGCCCCACCCCACACCTCACTCTGTGGTCCCTGGCTCCAGTTCATACCCCACCTGAGGCCACCTCCATCTCTGAGGACCCATTGTTTCCACCTGGCTCAGCTCCAGGGTCCTATCCCTCACTAGGACCTGCTTCCCACTAGGATCCCCTCCACCTCGAGCTTGGGCTTCCCTCCAGGACCCTAAAGAGGTTCAGGGTGTGGCAGCAACCCAGCAGTGGGAACACGTGTTCCAATCCCAGCTCTGCCACTCCCTAGCTGTGTGACCTTGGGCAAGTCACTTCATGTCTCTGAGCCTTCGTTTCCTCATATGTTAAAAGGAGGAACTCACAGGACTGTGGTGAAGAGTCTGTGAATTTGGGGTTGGTAGAAGGTCCCTGGAGGGCACAAGCAGTTTGTAATCAGCTACTAACTTAAAGGTTGGAGGTTTGAACCCACCCAACAGCACAGTGAAAGAAAGGCCTGATGATCTGTTTCCATAAAGGTTATAACCATGAAAATTCTAGGGATCAGTTCTGCTTCATAACTCATGGGGTCACCATGGTTCAGAATCAAGTCAACAGCAAGGAGTGTGTTTTATTTGGTGTTGGGAGTGGCAGAGTGCCCAGCGTGTAGAAGGCTCCATGCATGTTCGCCCTATTTCCTCTGCTCCCCAAGGGCCTAGAAGACAGAGCAGGCCCAGCAAATGTGCGGGCAGGCAGGGGATGACTGGCTCTGAAGCCAGTGGTGAGGAGTGGAAGGAAGGAGACAGGCACGGCAGAGAACCAGATGGCGAGTCTGAGGCCAGGGTCCTGGTCTGACCCTGCTGTGTGACCTGGGCCAGGCTGCAGGTATCTCTGAGCCCCAGAACAAGGGAAAGCAGCAGACAGATCCCTCCTCCCTCCCCAGGAAGAGAAAGGGAGGGGCAGAGCCAAGTTTTCTTTCCATTTTTTATTTTCAGCACAAAGGGCTTGAATGAAAACCAGCTGTGAAGACAGAGGATCCTATTGTGAGACTGCCTGCCACTCTGGGCAGCGGAAGAGGCAGCGGCTTGGGTGCTGGGCTGGGCAAACAGAGGCCAGGGCACTGGCCAGAGCCACCAACAGGCAGGAGGGTAGATGGGGGTGGGTCTCCCAGCCCTGCCGCCTCAGGCTCAGACAGAGCCATTTTGCCTCTCAAAGCCTCAGTTTCCTCGTCTGCCAAATGGCTACACTTGCCTTCTCGGTAACTTCAGATGTGTTCTTTCGGTGGCAGGGTAGGCTCCTCAGGCAAACAGGCTTGGGTTCGATCCCAGCTCTGCCTTCATGTCTGTGTGACTCGGAGGAAGCCACTTTGTCCACTCTAGGCCTCAGTTTCCCCATCTGTGAAATGGAAACAGTACTAATACTGACCTGCTGGGAAGGTAAACTGCAAAGACTTAGCACAGCCCCTGGAACAGCGTAAATCATAATAATTATTATTGTTTTCTTATTACTACTGTCCGAAGAGGTCCCCCTGTGAAGGCTCACGTGCTCAGAAAGGCTTCCTTCTCAGGGATCCACTCTCTTAACGATCTCATCACGTATTCCTTGAACACTTCCTGTGTGCCAGTCTTGCCAGAGCGAACATTCTAGAAGGGGAGATGGGAAAGGAAGGACTTGTATAGGAAGGGCTTGGCACAGGTCAGCAATGTCACCTGCCCAACACCCAGCCTCCTCTGTGCTAGACGCTCCCCAGACTCTGGGGATACAGAGTCCCATTTGGGGGGTCCAGGGAGGCACGGGAGAGTGGTGTGTGGAAGAGGAAGCTTTCTCACTCTGTAACAAGTTCTGTGATGAGGGAAGCCCGGGTGGCCACAGGAGCCAGAGGAGTCAAGGTGGCCTTCTTGGAGGAAGTGGTTATGACTAAAAATAACATCCATTGAGTACTATTATGTACCAGGTATTTTTCTGATCACAAAATTCTCTGTGGGAGGTTTGATTGTCACCCATCCATTCAACAGGGAGAGCCTGAGACCAGAGAGGTCCTGAGTCTGCCTGAAGTCACACAGCAAACACATGGTGAAGTTGAAATCCAGATCCTGCAACCTAAGTCAGACTCACTGCGCCCAGGTCTTCACTGTGGCTGTTCCTTCTGCCCAGACCATCCTCTGGCCATCTCACCTGGAAAAATCATTCCAAATCCGCCCTCTCCTGCAGCCTCCTCCACCTCCACCTCGGAACTCCAAAGACTTCAACACTTTACACAGGGAGGAATTGGGGGCTGGGGCAGGGCCAGGACATCACTGGTGGGGACTCTTTAGTGACAGGGAAGGAGAGGAGAATATATTTTCCAAATCCTCACTGCACACCCACTCCCTCAATTTTCACAACTCAGGGAGGTCACCACGGGGCATATCCCCATTTTCCAGAGAGAGTAATTGAGGCAAGGAGTCAAGGAGGCCTGCGGGACACTTCTGGGGGCTCCAAGGTGTCTCCAAGCCTCTGTCTGTTCATCTGTGGAATGGGAAAGACGCAGGACCTGCTTCTCAAGGCAGACTTGTCCACCTGGGTCCTGGCCAGGGAAACACTCTGGAGGGCTGGCTGTTATGATTATTAATAATATTACTATCCCAGAGACACGCCCCAGGAGCCCCAGGAGCCCCGACGCCGACAGTGCTTCCTGTAATGAAACCCATCAGCCAAGGCCTCAGCCAGGGGCCCTGATCGCTCATTTCATTATAATCTTCGGGGAAACCAGAAAACCCTCCCAAGCTGCTGCTGGAACAGCCCGTGGGGCTGCAGCTGCGGGGGGGGACTCTGACGCCCCTCCCCCAACCCGGCCCCCAGGCTTTGTCTGTGTCCTGCCCAGATCATTCTTGTGTTTTTCCAACCCCTACCCAGGGCTGGCATGAACTCAATGCCCAGCATTGTCCCAGGACCCGGCCTCCCAGGGTCCCCCAAGGCCTGCCTTCATTCTTCCTTAGGCTGGGGATCCGGCCCCCAAGATGTCTCAGGGGAAATCAGAAACCCAGCAGGGCCCACTGGGGCCGCCTCCTGCACGCTAGGTCCCAGACTTAGGCTTCCTGGTCTGACTTCATCTTCACAGCCTCACTGTGAGCGAGGAGCACATGCTGTGACCATTTCACAGGTGCAGCAATCAAAGCCTGGGAGCCGAACCATCATCCAAGGGCATGCTGAGCCCGGCTTAACTGTAGTAGAGCCGGGCATCTGAGGAGTGCTGCCCCATCAGCTGGAGGAGGCCTTTGCAGGGTGGACATGGAAGAGACATAAACCGTGGGCAGGGGTGGCATGGCGAAGGTTCAGATTTCCTGACAGCCACCTCGGGTTCAAGTCCAGCTGTGCCTGGCACCTGGCACAAAGCCCTGCCACTCTCTGGACCTTGCTCTCCTGGGCTATAAAATGAGGGGGTAAGGATCCCTCCGTTATGGACTGGGGAGAAGGTTCAGGGCCTACCGGCTATGCGAAACGCTTGTCACCACTGCATCGATTCTGATTCCTGGAGACCCCAGGTGTGCATAGAAGAATTGTGTTCTACAGGTTTTCAAGGTTGTGACCTTTTGGAAATAGATCAGTCCCCAGGTCTGCCTTCTGACTGGTTCTGGGTGTGTTCGAACTACCGACCTATTGGCCAGTAATGGAGCACTTATCCCTTGTGCTCAACAAACAGGAGGTTAAAAACCAAAGCTTGAAAATGGCAAAGGTTACGAACAGGCAAAGAGCAGCCAGGAAACAGGAACTAAGGCAGCCGGGAGAGACCAGCCACCCGGGAGAGACCAGCCACCTGGGCAGAGACCAGCCACCCGGGAGAGACCAGCCACCCGGGAGAGACCAGCCACCCGGGCAGAGGGGCCCAAACTGAAAACAGCACCATACCAAGGGCTGTCCCGGCTCACCTTTGCCCCCTCGGGATCCCCACCTGCCCCACCCACTCTGTGCCCTGACAGGCTGCCCTCTGGCTTCTTGGGTTCAGTGAATGGAGGTGCCAGCAGAGATGGGAGGGTGGAAAGAGAAAGGGGACATCTAGGTACCCCAGCTGAGCTGCCCTCCCTGAAGGCCCCTGCTGGGTCATCTCTCTGTACAGCATCAGCACACACCCCCCACTACTGCCAGCCCCACCATCCTTGCTGGTCCCCTTAACCTGCCCATCCTGCATTAAGCTGTCCTCAAAGTAGGACATTTGAGAGGAGTACTCTGTTTCCTGCCAGACCTAACCACTAGATCTGAAATAAATGTGGCAATGCATGAAGACTGTGGCAAAGCCAGGTGGTGGTACCCGGCACTCAGGTGATAGTGACTGGTGCTCATTACACCACCTCCTATAGAGGTCGGGTGAAATAATTCTTAAGGAAAGAATGAGGCAGCAGAGAGAAAGCAGGTTCAGCACTTGGCAGCTGGGGAGGCCCCAGGCCCAGCTAGAGGCCAAGCCAGAACCTGGAGTCAGTGAGGGTCACAGGGCCCATCCTGAGCCTCTGACCAGCTCACCTGAGTTTCTGGCCTCCTGACTCCTCAGCCTTCCAGGCCCCTTCCTCAAACTCCCCTTGGCTCAGCAGACACATCCCTGCCGGAAATGGGAACCACGTGTTGGGGGTGGGGAATGGTTGGGGGGGGTTGTCAAACAAGCTCTCTGCACCCCCATGAGGAAGGATCTGGCTCCTGCCCACAGGCCTCAGCCAGGATCTCAGCAGCAACACTGAAGAAATTTGTCTGCAAGGGGCCCCATAATTGGGGGGGCACGCTTTGGAGACTCTTCACTGGGAGACCCCCTTCTCTTCCAAACTTCAGCTTCTCCCTCTGCCCAGCCCTCCCTGCAAAGAATTTTTTTTTTCACTTTTTACATCTATGCACACAATGACTCAATCTGTAGCTTGTCGCACATGCCTAAGTGGAATCGTTTCCTAGGCACTGTTTTGGTTTGGCGCACAGCCTTCTCTTTCTCTTACTCCTTTTCTGCTAAAACCTCCTCTTCCTCCGTGCTGACAGCTGAGAATGGGTTCTTACATATTTTTCTATAGGCATGAAAATCCTATACAGACTGTGTCTGCCTCAACAAGAGTTCCTTTATCTGTCGTTTCTTCTACAAATCAGGATCACATTATACACGCTTTTCTGCATCTTGCTTTTCTCATCCAAGAATACCCACGCAGAAGTGGTTAAACTGGTGAGTTTTGTGTGACCTGAATTTTACCTCAATTTAAAAATATAGCCACACTAGTCAACTGTGAGAGCTGTGAACCATTCTTTTTAATGGCTGCATAATATTCCAAGGTGCAACTAGGTCGGAATGGAGTCAGTCATTTTTCCTCCTGCTGACTTTTCCTTTGGGTCCTATTTGCTTTCTTGCTTGTTTCAAGCTCGAGACACATGCAGGCACCAAGCACTTTGCACAGGTGATTTCATTTAGCCCTTACTCCAACCCTATGTTTTCTCCCAATTTTCAGTGAAGGAAATTGAGGCTCAGAAAGGAGAAAGTCAGAAAATGACTGAGCCAGGACTTGAACCCAGGCCTGTCTGACCCCAAAGCCACCACAGCCTTGATCCCACTCCTTGCTGGGGACACAGCAGTGGATGAGAAAGAAAAAAATGCCTGCCTTTGGGGAGCTAGCATTCTAATGCAGAAAAATGAGAAAGAAGATGAATTGGTCAATGAGGTGACTTATTCCCAGGTGTCAGGGCAAAGGAGAAAGAAAGGTGGGAAGGGAGGTTCCAAACCAAGAACCAAACCCACTGCCATCGAGTGGATTCCGACTGCTAGCGACCCCCATTGGCTTTCCAAGACTGTGAAACCTTAGGAAGTAGATTGCTTCATCTTCTTCCCATGAAGCAGCTGGCAGGTTATATGAGCCAACAACCTTCCAGTTAACAGTCAAATGCCTTATCTAATACACCACCAGAGCTCCTTGGAGGGAGGTAAGATCATAAATAGAGCAGTCAGGGAAGGCCTGGCTGGAGAAGTGAGCAAAGATCTGAAGGAGGTGAGAGCAAGCCCCAGACAAGTGAAGGTCTGAGGGCTCAGTGTTCAGAGCAGAGGGAACAGAAGGTGCAAAGACCTGAAGGCAGGGAGCTGTGAGGAGCTGAGTGTGAAGGAGAGGCCACGGCTGTGAATGAGGCAAGGCCAGACCGTAGGAAAGGCTTGGAGCCTGGCTGAGAGGCTGGGCTTTATTCTGAGAGTACCGGGAGGGGTGTTGAGCAGGGCAGGCTGAAGGTCAGATCTGGATTTGCAAAACTCCTGGCTTCTCCAGGAGGCCCAAGCAGCACTGGCACTGGAGGAGAGAAGCTTGAGCTGGGATCAGAAGACTAAGCTGGAGTTCCACAAGGCTGCAAATAGAAAGAAGAGCAACCGAGGCAAAGGGAACCTCACAGGCAAAGCCCTGAGACTTGAACGTGGTAGGCAAACTCAGTCTCTGAAAGGAGGCCTGGGCTGGAGCAGAAAGAGCCCACTGTGTGCCAAGCCCAGGGCAGATGATAGTGCCCAAGCCACCCATACACTTCTCTGAGCTCTACCACAAGCCAATAACATAATAGGCATATTTGGAATAGAAATAAAGAAGTTCTAGGAACTGGACAAATAACATCATGATCAATGGAGAAAAGATTAAAGTTGTCAGGGACTCCATTTTACTCGGATCCACACTCAGCACCCAAGGAAGCAGCTGTCAAGAAATCAGAGGATGTATTACACTGGACAACTCGACTGCAAAAGACCTCTTTAAAGTGCTGAAGAGCAAGGATGTCACTTTGAAGATTAAGATGTGCCTGACCCAAGCTACAGTACTTTCAATAGCCTCATACGCATGTGGAATTGGACAATGAGTGAGAAGACTGAAGAGTAGATGCCTTTGAATTGTGATGTTGGCAAAGAATTTTGAAAATACCATGGACTGCCAGAAGAACAAACAAATCCGTGCTGGAAGAAGTACAGCCGGAACTGCTCCTTAGAAGCCAGAATGCCCAGACTCTGTCTCACGTAATTGGGTCATGTCGTGAGATGGGCCGGGTCCCTGGAGAAGGATATCACCCTTGGTAAAGTAGAGGGTCGGTGAAAAAGGGGAAGACCCTCAATGAGACGGACCGACACCGTGGCTGCAGTGATGGGCTCCAGCACAGCAGGGATCGTGAGGATGACCCAGGACCACGCGGTGTGTCACTCTGTTGTACTCAGGGTCACTGTGAGTCGGAACCGACTGGATGACGCCTAACAACAACAGAAATGTCATTCCCTTCCGAGAGACCAGGAAAGCAGGGCTCAGAGAGTTCAGCCAGTCAGGCCCCTAGTGAGAAGGGAGCTGAAATCTTCCAGCCCCAGCCCCGGTGTCCCTGCTCTCTCCCTGCCTGCTGTTGTCGCTGAGCACTGGGTGGTGTCCCCCAGGGGGTAGGTGTGGCTGGGCAGGTGGAAAGGTGTCGTACAGCAGGAACCAGGGCCACTCAGAGGCTGGGGCAGGCGATGACACAGAGGAGGGAGATAAGATACTCAGGGAGAGAGATAAAGAGGGAGACTGAGAGAGATACGCAGAAAGAGATATGGAGAGAGAGATACAGAGAGGGTAATGGAGAGGCAAGAGACAAACCAAGACAGAAAGAAGACATGAAAGAGAGGAAAGCAAACGAGAGAGGAGAAGAGGCTGACAGAGGGAAGGGAGATGACCAGAGACAGACGCAGGGAAAGAGAGGCACAGAGGAGGAGAGAGACAACGTGGAGGAGGACAGACAGAGGCAGAAAGATGGCAGAGAGAGGCCGACGAGACAAGCGCCACAGAAACACATACAGGGCTGGTCTCATGGGGCAGGTGGCCCAGGGCCCAGCGGAGCCTTCGCGTCTCCTTGCCCCCAGTTCTCGCTTTTGGCAAGAAAGGAGGGGAAGGAAGAAGAGTAGAGGGGAGGGGAGAGGAGTGGAGGGGGGAGGGGAGAGGAGTGGAGGGGGGAGGGGAAGCGGGAAGGAGGAAAAGACACCCTCCCGTTGCCACAGACACCCACCACCCTACGCACTCACCTCCCAGGAGCTCGCGGAATGATGGGGTAGAGGAAAGCACTCCACGGGGCCCCGTGGGACAAGGGCCACCCAAAGGCTCAGTGCCTCTTTAGGAAACATTAGAAGTAAGTGATTCGTTCCTAGAAGAAAAGGAGAAGAATGGACAGTCATAATGACCACCACTATTCCTCTGTGCCAATAGCATGCCAAGGGCTTCCCAGCTACGATTTCTATTTTTATGAATTGTCATTGTGCGCTGGATTACAAAAGTAAAAGGCTCATTGTGAAAAAGAAGAGAGAGAGGAGCGGGGACGAGGGAGAAGGAAGGGGAGGAGGGGATTCTGACTTATTACAAAGCACACACTCACTCCCCTCCAGTCCCCCTCCAGGCCGTGCCTGCCTCGGGGCCTTTGTACTTGCTGTTCCCTGTGCCCCGAATGCTCCTCCCCAGGGAGCCAGCCGCATGGCTCCCTCCTCCCTCCTTGCTCACAGAGCCCTTCCACGACCACTCCATCTCAAGCAGCAGCCCTTCCAACCCTCCTGTGACTTTTCTTCATAGCACTTGATGACACCTGACCTTGTATCTGTTTGCCATCTGACTGCCATGACCAAATTGTCAGCTTCATGGTGGCAGGGATCTTCTTTTTTTTTTTATTTTTATTGTGATTTGGGTGAAAGTTTACAGAGCAAATTCATTTTCCACACAGCAATTCATACACACTTTGTCTCATGACATTGACTGCAATTCCCCACAATGTAACAGCTCTCTTCCCACTTCCTCCTCGTAGTTACTTCTTCCCTGTATCCTTCCCACCCATGTACTCCTCCCCCCACCCTAGCTGTCTCCCTGTGCAAACACTGCCCTTCAGTTCTCCCACAATTGATCACTCCAAGGAGTGTATCTACCTGATATAAATGTTCACCCTATATTCCTGTCTACTGTTTGGCTGGAAGCCACAGGTGTTCAGTTCCAGACTGAAGGGTGCCTAGGGGCTGTAGTCCCGGAGGTCTCACCAGGCTCTATCAGACCAGCAAAACCTGGTCTTTTGTTTATGATTTTGAATTTTGTTCCACATTGTTCTCCCACTCTACCCAGGCTCTCCTGTACCAATCCCCCTCCTAGTGGTTGACAGTGGTAGCCGGGTACCATCTAGTTCTGGTCTCATGGTCATATAGGCTGAGGATTGCATGGTCTACCAGTCCCTTGGACTAATTGCTCCCATGCATCTTTGGTTTTCTTCGTTCTTCTTTGCTCTGGATGAGGAGAGACTCATTGTTGCATCCAGATGACAGCTGGCAAGCTTTTAAGACGCCAGTTGCTACTCACCAAGGCAGGATGGGGACAATGTTTTTGTGTAGTATGTTGTGTCAATGGAGCTTGCTGTCCCCTGCAACCACAGTATGGTGGGGATTTTCATCTGTTTTGTTCACTGCTCCATCCTCACTGTCCTGTCACAAAGGAGGTGTTCAGTAGCCATCTGTTGCATGAATGAATGAGTGCGTGAGTGAATAAACATATGAATGAATGAAACAGCTCTTCAGCTAGACCAGAAAGAGCTGTTCTCTGAAGGCAGCAACTGGATCTTACCTGTCACTGGCACCCAGTAGGTGTTTGTGGAATGGACAGATGGATGGATGGACAAATGGACAGATATAGTAGAAATGGGTTGTTAGGGAATGAGAGGTACCAAAGCAACAAAACAAAACAAAAAAAAAAAAGGAGGAGCAAAGTGAGAAAGAAAATATTTACCTGGCACTCCATGGGGACCTGGCCCATTCCAAGCCCACCCATGTATTAGCTCATATAATCCTCACAACAGCCCCATGAGGTAGGTTTTATTGTTATCCCATTTTTGAAATGAAGAAACTGAGGCTGAGTGAGATGAAACATTTTTTTCCCAGGACCCATGGCCAGGAAGGGGCAGGGCCAACACTGAAAACTGAAAATCAGCCCCATCTGACTGCAAAGCCAGAGCTCCAGGCTGAGAGCGCCTGGTCCATTCATGATGTCAGCACAGGCCGAGCACCTACTACAAGCCAGGTGGGGGCCAAATCAACAGGTGAGGGTGCAGCCCCTGGGTTTCCAGGCTTTCAGCATTTCCTGTACGAGAAGCTGGGTGGGCACATTTTGGCCTCCTGCTCTTCAATCTTGGTGGCCAGGTCAAAATTTTAGAGAACACTCTGTAGGCCAAAGAATGCACATCTGAGGACCACCAGTTTGAGACCCTTGGTCTAGGCTTGGTGTTTCAGGGAACAAAGATGTCACTGAGAGAAGGGCAGTCAGAGAAGGCTTCCTGGAGGAGGAGGCTGTGGGCCTGAGGCGGGGCAAGGCCAGCCTGAGAGGCAGAGGCTTCCATGAAGAAAAGCAGGAGGGGCCCTGAGCTGCCCTCAGGCCACGCTGGGGGTCAGGACAGGCCCCATCCTATCCAAGACTCCCTGACTCCCAGGTTGAAGAGGTCCAGCAGGTCAGACCAGATTCGCACCAGGAATATCTGGAGGCCAGAGCCCTGTGCTATCCTTCCCTACACCACCCATGTTTCCTTTCCATCCGCCATTGACCCCTGGGGACCTGAGCTGTCTGGGACATTTTTCCAGGAACCTTTGTATCCCCGTGAATTTCCCATCGAGGCTGGCCGGAGGGAAGGCTTGAGCATGGCTGAGCACAGCGATGGACAGCCCTGTAACAGCCTAGAGTCGAGCTGGGCCACGGAGCCTCCAGCAGAAAATGTTTGAGAATCAAACACAACTGGTTTGTTTCCAAGGAAATCACAAAGCTTATCTTAAAGGTGTTTGAAATAAAATTCTACATCAACTAGGCAGCCATAAGGTGATTTTTTGGTCGTTAATAAATTCTATTTAATGTGAGATGTAAATGCATTTGAATGTTTGATGTGATAGGGCCTGGATTTGAATTCCACTTCACCATTTACTAGCTGGGAGATTTTGAGCAAGATCCATAACTTCAACGTGCCTCCATTTCCTCATCTGTAGACTGGGGTTGAAAGGAGTATCAGCGTCTAGGACTGTAGTTTAAGCATTTCGAAAGGGTTTAGCACATAATAAGCGCTCACTCCTCAGAAGGAAGGTTAGGCAATCTACTTCTGTAGTGATACCGCCTCGGAAACCCAAGGAGAGATCGCTATGAGTCGGGGCCGACTCGACAGCAAATAACAACAACAAGAAGCACTCA
>NW_006921636.1:6088714-6089377 GCF_000298275.1 Orycteropus afer afer
AGCTAAATGTAGTGTGGCATCCTGGATGGGATCCTGAGACAAAAAAAGGACATAAGGTAAAAGCTAAGGAAATCGACAGAACTAGAGTCATCACACAGCCTGGTTACTGATATAACAATACACACACGCACCAATGGAATAGAATTGAGAGTCCAGAAATAAACCCATGCATCTATGATCCACTGATTTGGGGCAAGGATGGGAAAGAAGAGTATCTTTCATCAATATTGCTGGGAAATTTTCCACATGGGGAAAAATGAAACAGGATCCATGCCTCACACCATACATTAAAATAACTCACAATGGATTAAGGAGCTAAATGTGCAAACTAAAACCATAAAATTCTTAGAAGCACAAACAGAGGCAATGTTATTAGGCCTGGCTTTCAACAGTAGGTTGTCTAATATAATAACAAAGCATAAACAGCAAAAGACTAAATAAATGGGACCTCATAAAAAGGAAAAACTTTTGTTCATCAAAAGACTTTCCAAATAAGTGAAAAGACAAGCTACTGACTGGAAGAATATCTTCAGAAACCATATATTCAACTAGAATCTAATAACCAAAATATATATAAAAGTTTGACAACAACAAAAAGACAACCAAATCAGCAAATGGGCAATGGACTTGAATAGATATTTGACCAAAGAGAACATTCAGATG
>NW_006921636.1:6094878-6114962 GCF_000298275.1 Orycteropus afer afer
CCCATCAGCCATTAGAGAGATGCAAATCAAAACAACAATGAGATACCATCTGGCCCCAGCACTAATAGCAAAGTTCAATAAGACAGAAAATAACAAATGCTAGCAAGGATGTGGAGAGATTGGGACTTTCATCCACTGCTGGTGGGACTGTAAAATGATACAACCACTGTGGAAAGCAGTATGGCGATTCTTTAAAAAGTTGGGGGGGGGGGCAAAAAAAATACCATTTGATCCCACAATCCCAAATCTAGTGAGAGCCAGGACACAAATAGATATCTGTACACCCATGTTCATCACAGCACTATTCACAACAGCAAAGAGACGGAAACAACCTAAGTCCCCAGCAACAAAAGAATGGATAACCAAACTATGGTACATACACATGATGGAATATTATGCAACACTAAAGAATAATGTAGAATCTGCTAAACATTGCATAACACGAATGAACTCGGGGCACATTATGCTGAGTGAAATAACTTGATAACAGAAGGACAAATAATGTATTAGTTCACTATTGCAAAAAGTGATACGTTTACATATGGAAGGAAACTTTCTTCATTGGTTACCAGGGATGGTAGGGAAGGGGAAGGAACACTGCTAGATACGTAGAGACAAGTATTGATTTGGGTGAAGGGAAGGGAAATGTACCAAAAGTGAGTGATCAACACAGTGGCACTGAGGAAGAGAAAGACAGAGAGAGGTACGCAGGAGGTAAGGACAACAAAGATGAATCCTTTTGCATGTAAAGTACTGCACTGTCAGTAATGGCAAGCGTTGATCTACAGGTGGATACATGGGTAAACAGGCGGGATGATCAGGTATGTCTAGGCAGGGAGGACTGTGTCCATGACCATGTATAGGGTTGGCAGGCAATGTTTCTACATCCATATTTGTATGTGCTGTAAGAATGGCCAGGTATATAGCAGAGTTAACAAGGGCAAGGTTGTGGTAGTTTCTTGGCTGTAGCCAGCTACGCAGAGGGAGCAAGTGGTTGGACCTGTGGCCTTGGGACCATGGTTTTAGGGGACATCAATTTCAGTTGTCATAACATACTATACAAAGACATTGTTCTACAATGTCCTACTTTGGTGAGTGGCAGCTGGGGCCTTAAAAGCTTGCAAAGGGCCATCTAGACGCAAAATGGGTCTCTCCTCATCCAGAGCAAAGAAGAATGAAGAAAACTAAAAACACGGGGAAACAATTAGCCCAAGGGACTAGTGGACCATGTGATCCTCAGCCTATATGACCATGAGGCCAGAAGAACTAGATGGTGCCCAGCTGGCACTGTCAACTGCTCAGAGGGGGATCGGTGCAGAGATCCTGGATAGAGTAGGAGAACAATGTGGAACAAAACTCAAAATCATAAAAAAAAAAAAAGACCATTTTTTGCTGGTCTGATAGAGCCTGTTGAAACCCCTGAGACTATGGCCCCTAGTTGCCCTTCAGGTCTGGAATTGAACTCACATTTGTGGCTTCCAGCCAAACAATAGACAGGCATATGGGGTGAACATTTACATCAGATTAATACACTCCTTGGAGTGATCAATCATGAGAGAGCAGAAGGGCAGCGTTTGCACAGGGAGACAGCTCACGGGGCATCAGTGCGTGGGAGGGAAGGACACAAGGAAGAGGTAACTATGGGGAGGAAGTGGGAAGAGAGCTGTTACATTGTGGGGAATTGCAGTCAATGTCATGAAACAAAATGTATATGAACTTCCGTATGGAAAATGAATTTACTCTGTAAACTTTCACCCAAATCACAATAGAAAATAAAATCAGTATTGTTATCTCAACAGTATGTCATCTTCCCATGAACAAGGGGTTTCTTTCCATTTATTTAGATCTTCTCTACTTTCTGTCAACAATTTTGTAGTTCCCCGAGTATAAGTTTTGTGCTTTGTTTTGTTAAATTTATTCCTAATAAAATGCTATTCTAAATGGAAATAATACTAATAATAAAGCCTATTTTTAAAAATGGATTCTTTTTCTAGTATGCTACTTCTACACGCAACTTTTTCAACTTGGCTGACACGTCTTTGACATCAATGTCTTTGTCATTCTGCCAGCCATTTGGTGAGCCCCAAACTCAAGTTTCAAGATCACAATGGTGGCATCTCGAACTTGGTGGGCAAAAGGCTCTTTGTGAAACTTCCATGGTGGAAATTCTGACCTGATCCAAGCCACCCATTCCCCTGCCGTCAGAGTAGTCGTTTGGTCAGTTGGTCCGGTAGAAGCCTATTGTTCACCAGCAGTTGCCAGCGTGGGGTTCAACCTTTGGGTATCATCACTAAATATGGGTTAAATTTCTTCCTTCCTCCCCCTTTTCCCAACTCTGTTGGTAACTCTGTTTCCAGGTCAGGCATTCCATCTAAGAAATTATTTGAAAACTCAGCCCAGGTCAGCCTCCACCACACAGAATTATCTGGCTGAAAATGGCAATAGGGTCACTGAAGAGGACCCCTGCAGTAGAGTAAGAGAGTGGACCCCAAACCTCTGAACCTCCACCCAGGTCCCCCTAAGGGCCCTGACACTGTCTAGGAGGAACAAGCCAAGGGAAAGTACCTAGCAAGACTCATTTCTCAGAAAGTCTGGCCTGCGAGTCAGGGGACATGGGTTCGACTCCTACAGTTACCTCTGACTCACAGTGTCACCTTTGGCCAGTCACTTCCCCTCGTCTGGACCTCAGGTTCCTCATCTGGGAGCCAGGGCATCAGAGCAGCTGATCTTCCAAGCCTTCTGCAGCTGACACTGTGCTGTTGAAATCAGGGCTGGTGATATCACCCCACTCCCCAACCCACTCACCTTCTCTCTCCCAACAAGCACTGGAGTCCAGCAGTGGCTAAGGCTGCGTTCACGATGATCAAAATCACATTCGCTGCACATAAATCCACATTCCCATCTAACACACTGAATGTACATCTAACAGATTGCAATGACCTTTGGGTTTCTTCATAAAAGAATGGCTGGAGGAGAGGTATGCAAGGGCTTTTCTTCAAGGTTCCTGTTCCCAAGTGCCCAGGTTCTGGGTGGGAAGTGAATCACGATGAGTTTGCACTTTGTATGCAGTAGTCACTCATAACTTTACGCTTTGTTTCGAATGATCACCCTTGGGATGAAATTCCTCAAGCCTGCCTTTGAGGTCCTGCAGGACTCACCTCCTCCCTCCCTGGGGGACCCTTTCCCTCTCACTCTGTTCCAGCCACACAGCCACCATCCTATTCTTGGAAATGCCAAGAACAGGGCGTTTTCCTTTACAGTTCCCTCCTCCTTCAACAGCCTTCCCCAGCCACCCTGGTCACCCTCCCTCCCTGCTCTATCTCCTTCTCAGCCTTGCATGGCCTGAAACCGTGCTGTTTGTCTACTTGTCTACTTGTTTACTGTCACCTCCATGGAGGCAAGGATTTTGTCTTGTTTGTCCTACCATCTCAACACCCTGCACAGGGCCCAGCACATAGTAGGGCCTCAATAGACACTGGTCAAATGACTGAGTGGATGAATGAATGAAACCAGAGCAGTAGAAATCCTCAGCAACAGTGGTCCTGGTCTGCAGCTAGAACAGCTGGCATTTACTAAGCACCTACTATGTGCCAACCACCATGATGGTTGGTTCACACCTGGGGTGAGTGGTTGTATGGTCTCCATCTTGCATATGAGAAGACCAAGGCTCCCAGGCCTCAAAGCCTTAAAGGGTGGAGCTGGCCTCAAACTCAGTCTGGGGACTCTAGTGTTCCCCAGAGAGAGAGACCTGGAATGGACATCCAAGCCCATTCTCCTGCACACATGCCACCTGGGCAGCTTCCTGTGGAGCCCCTGGGGCCAGGAGAGGAGCCAGGTGTGCAGGCAGCCTGACCTCAGGCCAGTCAGTGCCAGAAACTGACTTGGGGAGCAAAGACCTTGGACCAACCAGCCCAGCAGTGGGTAACAAAGGTCATTTTGCCCCAGGTGGGATCCTGACATTTACTGGGGTGTGGGGGAGTCCAGGGCACTGACTCTCTTCCTCCACTCCCCAGGGCAGACCCCCAAGCCTCAGGCAGAGGAGGAGGGGCCTCCACATCGGCCTTTATTTCCCAGATCAGGACCCCAAGGTCCAGAGATGGGCGGCCCTGGGAAGTGGCAGGGCCTGGATTTGAACCAGGAGGGCCCTCAAGTGTGCAAATCTGTGTACATGGGTCTGCATTCAGTGTGGACAGACATATGCGCACTGGGCCAGGAGTGCATGTGAGCAAATGTATGAGCAGCCATGTTCTCAACATGGCACTGTCCCGTGCACTTTACCTGGATTGGCTCACACGAGCCTTATGCACACAAGCAGGGTGTTCACACGTGTGTACATGCCCCTCATGTCTGTGCCTCTGCTCATGAGCACATGTGACTCCCAGGCCCTGTTCCCTACACTGTGTCAGGCCTGACTCAACTCAGACTCAATATCCCCATCTGCTCAGTGGTCCCAGAGATTGATGTCCACTGGGGGCAGGGCTCCCAGCCTCTTCATTTCTCCAAGCCCCACCCTGGACAGAGCAGCCCCAGTGAGCCAGGGAGGGGCATGATGCACCATGCCAGCCTGGGCCAGAGAGGGAAGGAGACAGAGGTGGGAGTGAGTACAGGGTCCCCTCTGAGAGATTTCCACTCACCTTCCCCTTGGGGTCAAGCTAAACACTCCTTTCCGAGCCCTGGCCCAGCCCCTGTCCCAGATTCATGCCTTCAGCCTGGCAAAGATAAGCACTCCCCAAGCCTTCATCCAAGGCTGGGTGATATGGATGCACAGAGCTGACTCCATCCAGTAACACTGGACCACTCTCGAGGGGCCCCCAAGGTGGGCAGGGAGTTGGACAGGTAAACCAGAAAACCAAAAAGCAGCCCGTAAATCCTGCATCCAGAGCCTTCCTTGAACACTTGCTAGCTGTGTGTCTTTGGGTAAGTCTTTTAACTTCTCTGGTCCTCCATCTCCTTCCCAGGAGATAATCGTGTCTCCCACTCAGGGCTGGCATCTGGGTAGTACTGCTGATTAAAAGCAGGCTCCCACATGCAAGGTCTGCTGTGGGAACAGCAAGGAGAGAGAAGGCAGGAGAGAGGACTAGGTCCCCCCATGGGCTGAGGATGTCCCCTACTCCACCTCCACCTACAGAGAAGGGGCTGCCCAGCCAGGCCTGGAACAGCGAGTGGGAGTTTGGCAGACTAAGAAGCAGGGCAAGGGTGTTCTGGGCAGAGGGCACAGCCTGGCAGAGGGCAGGCGTGTCCCTCGAATTCTCTGCAGTTTCTCACTTATTTTTCCTATCTGTACAACAGGGGACTCAGTCAGCTGCCTACTCTATCTTCTGGTCTTCAAGTTCTGTTGTTCGATACTCTATGTTTCTCTCCACCTTCAGGGCTTGGATCCTTCCTCGGGGCCTGTGCCCTTTCTGTTCCCTTTGCCTGGGATGCACTTGCCCCAGCCCTTCTCGTGTCTGGGTCCTGCTGATGCTAAATGTTCCAGGTCCTTGGAGAAGCCCCCACCTGCTAGCTCCATCTATGGGAACCCATGGTGTTTGAGCTACCTTCCACCCCACTAGGTTTCCCGCTGAGAGAGACCCTGTGAGGGGAGCTGAGCCCCTCCCCCATGCACACATGCACCCCTTGTCTAACATGAAATGTCTCAGGTACCTCCCTGTCCTCATCACCTGGCAGAGCCCCGGGGCCGGGGCCAGGACCAGAGCCATTAAAGTAACAGGCTTATTTTTCTCCTAGAACGTATGACAACATGTTTGTTTATTATTTGTCTGCCTTGCCGAGTTCCCTGAGGGCAGGGACAGTGCCTGTCCTATTTACTGCTCTTGCCCCAGAGTCTAGCACAGTGCCCGGCACAAAACCAAACTCACTGCCGTCAAGTCAGTTCTGACTCATAGTGACCCTCACTGGGTTCCCGAGGCTGTATGGAAGTAGATTGCCCCATCTTCCTTCCATGGAGCGGCTGATGGGTTAGAACCACTGACTTTCTAGTTAGCAGCCAAATGCTTTATTCACCATACCACCAGAGCTCCTTGCCTGGCACACAGTAGAGGCTTAATAACACACTGAGCAAAATGTGAACAAGTGACCTCACCTCTCTGTACGTTGGTCTTCTCACCTGTAAAATGAATGTCATAACAGCACCTGCTTCCCAGGGTAGTTTTAAGAATTAAATGCGTTTTGGTATCACTGAATGGTACATGTGAAAAATGCTGAAATGTCAGAAGGCATGTCATACATATTTTTACAGTAATTAAAAGAGAAAAAAGCTCATGTCACTGATCTAAATGTTGTTAGTTTCTGTCAGGTCAGCTTCAACTCATGGGAACATTATGTGTATCAAAATAAATAAACGTGGGGCTGTAAGTCGACTCCAACTCACCGTGACCCTACAGGACAGAGTAGAACTGCCCCATAGGGTTTCCACGGCTGTAAATCTTGGAAGCAGACTGACTCATCTTTCTCCTGCAGAGTAGCGGGTGGGTTCGAAAAGCCAACCTTTCAATTAGCAGCCAAGAGCCCTAGCCATTGTGCCACAGAGATCATTCGTGTGTAACAGGACATGTCTAACATTGCCAGGTCCTGCACCAACGTCACAATCTCTGACATGTTTGAGCCCATTAGTAATCTAAGTAAGAATAAAGAAGTGAACCATCAGCAAGGAGTAATAGAAGCCCCTTGATAACTTCAGTTCACACTGAAATAAAATCATTATTAAAAATAAAACCAAACCAAACTCACTGATACTGAGTCAATTCCAACTCATAGCAAACCCCGCTGGGTTTCCAAGGTTGCAAATCTTTACAGAAGCAGACTCCTCCCTCTTTTTTCCATGGAGCGGCTTGTGGGTTCGAACCACCACTGCTTCAGTTCCCAGCCAAATGCCTTAACCACTACACCACCAGAGCTCCTTAAAAGCATCATTAGTTGGCCAAAACAAAAAGAAGAATTGAATGAGTCCTTACAACAGTGCCTGGCCCCCCGCGGCCACCCTAAGTGTGTAAACAAAAACTGCCAGGAGTGAATGAAGAGAATCAGAGATGCATAGAACCAGAAAATCATAAACCGTAGACACAAAGTCCTGGAATCTGTGATGCTATAATGGATGCTTTCAATTCATTTTCTATTGCCTTTTCCCCCAACTTTTTATTTTGACAAGTTTCAAACCCATAGAACGTCAAGAGTGCAGTGCAATGACCGCTTCAGTTTACGGGGTGCTAACTCTCTGCCCACGTATTTTCCTGCTCATTGGATACAAAGGAAAACATGGATACTTAGAGTCTTGTATTTTCTTGTCCTTTCGGCTTCTTTGTTTGCTGAACTAGGTGGGAAGACGTTGGCAGCACCAAGGTCATTTACCCCTAAACACTTCAGCTGCTGCCATTTGTACAAACCTCCACCTATGTGACTGGATGGATGTGTCTTGTGACCAGATCTGCAAATCTCTAATTCCACAGCTCTATGAAGCCCTGACTCCAAGGACCTGGCTGTCTTGGGCTCCCACAATCATCACCTGCTGATTCTCAGCCTACACTGGTCTGTGAACCTCCGTGGGGATCATGTGAGATTCTCGGACCCCGCCCGCCTCTGCGGCTCCGTAAATCCGCAAGGCCCGAAGCCTGCCCACCACGCACCATCCGGGGTTGCGATTCCACCCTCTGCTGCCTCTCAGCCTGGTTCTCACTTCCCAGAAGCCGGTGCCCGGGACTGAGCAAGGGGAAAACCCAGTGAACCAGCCCCAGACGCAATGCCAAGCTCCGCTGATGCCAAATGGCACAGCAGCCAGGGCCACGGGCCCAGGAGTGAGACCCTGGCCAGGTGGCACTCGAACGGCCCTGTGGGGACCCCTCGGGGTGCCCCGGCCCTCCTGAGGCCAGCTGGGTGAGGGGCAGACAGGCAGCCCCCACCCCCACCCTGCCCATGGAGCAATCCTCTGAGTCACCCCCACCTCATGACTCGCCTGCCCGCCACTGCCGAGGCCTGTAATTATGGCCGCCGCCTCCTCCTCCAAGGCTGGGTCTTATCAGCCCATCAGGGCAAGCCAAGGAAGGGGACGCCCCAGAGGTACCCCACAAATGCGGCGGGTCCCAGGCTCTGGTGGCACGCAATCCAGGCGTGCCTCTGCCATGGGTGGCAGCTAGATCCCAAAACGCCCACCATCCGATCCCTGAAACCCTGCCTCGATTCCACCATTCCAGCCATTTTCCTGTTAACATGTAAACTGATGACTTCAAAGATAGTTCAGAGGGAATTTTCCAGAGCCCAACCAGGGAACTAGCTCCTTGTTAGGCCTCCAAGGGGTCAGTGAATCCGCCTGTGATAGTGGCTGTATGGACTAGACCTTGCAGGGGAACTGGAGGCAGAAAGAGGCTGTTGGAAAGACAATCCTGGAGGCTGGTTCTAGAAGGGAGGAGGAGGTGGGCAGGAGGCATACCTACTCTTTCCCTCCTCCCCTCCTCACCATGCTGGCCCTGGAGGAAGGAACTTTTGCTCTCATTCTACAGATGGAGAAGCTGAGGATCCGAGAAGCTTCAGACCAACTCCCACCTTTGACAGTGTGGCCGTAGGGATTGTGCTGATGGTGGGGGACGGGGCAGGGCCTTTCCAGCGCCAGGGCACCCATCACCCCCAGCAAGATGCCAGTGAAAGGCAGTTTGGCCGATGGTTAAAAGCGGCCAAGACCTCCTGGGTTCAAATCTAGGTTTAAGACCTCTGTGCCTCAGTTCCCCCAACTGTCAACTGGAGATTAAAACGATGCCAAACTCTCAGTAGTCAGAATCAGTCTAGCACCTAGTGAGACACCTCCAGCACACAGTAGGCTCTTCAAGTCCTGATGTGGACAGACTCTCCTTTCCTTGGGTTTATGGGAGGCAGGGAGGCTGGGATGTACCTTAGTTGAAAGGGGTTGACTGTGAACCCCCCCCCATTACTTCCCCCATCCTCACAGGCACCTGGGAGGCCACAGCTGGTCTCCAAGCTTCCCCTCACCCCAGTAGAGTCCCTGGGATTAACACCACCAGTCCCACACCCCCAAAGTCACACACAAACACATCTCAGGGCTGGCAGCGGGGCTGGTTGCTTTGCAATTATTAATAATTTCCTCCCTCTGTCCCTCCCCCAGACCTGTTCAACCAGTCTCCCCGCAGGCCACAAAGCAGGCCTGACATTTGAACCAACTATTATTCTCTCTTTCCCTTTGGGAAGAAGCGAGGAAGGAACGTGGGGCCTGTGTCCTGATGCTGGGTGGAGGAACACGGGCTGCCTACAGTTCTCCCTTTCAGATCCCGAGTTCCTGGGAGCAGCGCTCGAGCTCCCAGGGCAGTGGGCTCCATGCTCCTTTTCTGAAGAAGACCAGGATGGAGAGAAGAGAGAGAAAGAGATTAAGCCCCAGCCAAGGGGCAGGTGGTGTGGAAACAGTCCTGAAGAGGGCAAGAGCATAGGGTGGTTATGAGTCAAACTCAAGGTCTAGATTCATGTTCTGCCTCTTCCCTTACTCACTGTGTGGCCTTTGGACAAGTCACTTCACCTCTCTGAACCTCCATTTCCTCATCTGTAAAATGGGGTGATACATTCCCATCTTGCAGGATCAGTTGGGATGTTACTAGCCCCAAGTGGGATCAAAGACATTTGAAAATGGATAGTAGTGATGACTGGACAACATGGCAGATGAAATCAATGTCATTGAGATGTCCACTTAACATGGATAAAATGGCAAATTTTTGTTATAGATAGATAGATGATAGATACATAGTGTTCTGGTTCCCTAGTGCCACTCTGACAGGAATATACCACAAATGGGATGGCCTTAACAAACAGGAGTTTATCTTCTCACAGTTTGGAGGCTTTAAGTCCAAGTTCGAAGTGCCAGGCTCTAGGGGCTGGGTGAAAGCCCCTCAACCTTGGGGTCCAGCTCTGCCTCCTGCTCCCAGCCCACTGGAGCTAGAAGCATTTCTTCACTCAGACAGCTGCTGGCTGCTGAGGCTGACAAACCCAAGGATGATAAGTAAGAAGGCACAGTCCTGATGTTACCAAACCACACAGCAAGCCATTAATTTAAGTCCGTTGTAAGTCCCAAGCAGAGCATGGCAGGCTGCTGAACAACAACATGACTACATGCAGGGTCCAAACGTACCATAAGCTAGAGACCGTTCCCAAAGCTGTTCCTTATATATGGGAAGCAGACCACATCCCAAAGGCAGCTACTCAGCTGCTCCCAGTAGATTCCACCGTGGAGTTGATTACCAGTCTCACCATGAGGAATACTACATCCAGCTGCCCAGCCACTCAACCAGGCCCAGCCAAGTTGACACACAAACTGAACTACCACACATAGATACACAGATATTACCACAACCGAGAAAAAAAATGGCCCCAAGCCCAGTACTCCCCAGAGTCACAGTAAAGGATGGTTCTCTGGAGCCAGGTCTTCTCACACCTGTCCCTCCTGGAGTCTAGAAGGGCTACACTGGAGACAGAGCCCCTGAGTCCTCAAAACCAAGACTTGGAGGTCAACCCCACCTCCAAGCACATCCCCATGGTGGGGACAGGACAGGGTGCTGTCTCCTAAGTACATCGCACTCTGTAAGTACCGTTGGTAGCTCCTCCCTGGCAGTCAGGGAACACCAGCAGCCCCAGTCAAGTCCAGAAAGTTCGGTACTTCCCAAGGCACCCCTCTGGCAAAAGGATCGCAGGACAGCCTAACCCAGCAAGTGCTGAGGTGTGGGGAGCTACTGGAAGCCGCTGAGCAGGGCCAGGGCCTGAGCTGGGAAGCTTTGAGGGTCAAGGCTCAGCATCCATGGTCCCTCCAGCCACCAGCCACCTCTTTCACCCCCATCAGGTATTAGAATGGCCAACCACCCCAGCAGCCTGCATGCACATCCAAGCTTCAACACTTACAACCGTGTGGCCATGAGCGAGTTAGTGTTCTTTTCAGTTTAAACCCGTTGCCATTGAGTCAATTCCAACTCATAGCAATGCTAAAGGACAGAATAGAACTGCCCCATAGGGTTTCAAGGCTGTAATCTTTACAGAAGTAGACTGCCACGTCTTTCAAAGAGCAACTGGTAGGTTCAAACCATTGACCTTTCGATTAGCAGCTGAGTGCTTAACCACTGTGCCACCAGGACTCCTCTAAGATGCAACTGGTGTTGTTAGGTGCCATCAAGTCACTTCTGACTCACAGTGACCCTGTATCCAACAACAAGAAACACTGCCTGGTCTTGTCCCATTCTCACAATCATTGCTATGTTGGAGCCCATTGTTGCACTGTGCCAATCCACCTCATTGAGTTCCTTCCTCTTTTTTCACTGACCCTGTACTGTACCAAACATGATGTCCTTCTCCAGGGACTGGCCCCTCCTAAAAACAAGTCCAAAGGACATGAGACAAAGTCTAGACATTCTCATCTCTAAGGAGCATTGGGGCTGTACTTCCTCCAAGACAGGTTTGTTCGTTCTGGCAGTCCATGGTATTTTCAGTATTCTTCACCAACACCACAATTCAAAGGCATCAATTCTTCTTCAGTCTTCCTATTCATTGTCCAGTTTTCACATGCATATGAGGCAATTGAAAATACCATGACTTGGGTCAGGCTTAGTCCCCAAGGTGACATCTTTGCTTTTTAATACTTTAAAGAGGTCTTTTGCAGCAGATTTGCACAACACAATACGCCATTTGATTTCTTGATTGCTGCTTCCATGGGCATTGGCTGTGGATCCAAGTAAAATGAAATTCTTGACACCTTCAGTCTTTTCTCCATTTATCATGATGTTGCTTCCTGGTCCACTTATGAGGATTTTTGTTTTCTTTATGCTGAGGTATAATCCACACTGAAGGCTGCAGTCTTGACCTTCATCAGTAAGTCTTTCAAGTCCTCTTTGCTTTCAGCACTTTGTTAGTAAGTGTCCCTCCAATCCTGATGCTGCGTTCTGCACACCATCCAGTTTCTCAGATGATTTGCTCAGCATACGGATTGTATGCACACCTTTCCTGACTTAAACCACGCAGTGTCCTCTTGTTCTGTCCAAACAACTGCCTCTTGGTCTATGTACAGGTTCTGCATGAGGACAATTCAGTGTTCTGGAATTCCCATGCTTCACAATGTTATCCACAGTTTGTTAGGATCCACACATTTGAATGTCCTTGCATAATCAATAAGCAAACAGGTGAGCATCTTTCTGGAACTGTCTGCTTTCAGTCAAGATCCATCTGGCACCAGCAATGGTCACATGTAATAGTGATTTATAAATCATTTAGCACAGTCTGGGCACATAGTGTTGTTGTTAGGTGCCGTCAAGTCAACTCCAACTCATAGCAATATGAGAATAACCAAATGATAAGAATCACCAAATGATTCTTCCTCCGATCCTGATGCCACATTCTTTTTCATATAACCCACCTTCTTGGATTATTTGTTCAACACATAGAGTGAGTAAGTATGGTGAAAGGATACAACCCTGACACACTCCCTTCCTGATTTTAAACCATACAGTATCCCCTTGTTCTGTTCGAATGACAGCCTCCTAGTCTATATACATGTTCCTCATGAGTACAATGAAGTGTTCTGGAATTCCCATTCTTCTCAATGTTATCCACTCTTTGTATGATCCACACAATTGAATGCCTTTGTGTAGTCAATAAAACACAAATAAACATCTTTCTGGTATTCTTTGCTTTGAGCCAAGATCCATCTGCCATCAGTAATGATATCCCTCATTCTACATCCTCTTCTGAATCCAGCTTGCATTTCTGGAAGTTCATTTTGCATTTCTGGAAGTTTATTCTGGTGGGCACATAGTAGGTGCTCAATAAATGGAAGCTGGTAATTGTTTCTGCTTCCATCAGCTAGTTTTAGTCTTCATGCTATTCCCTCTACTTGGTAGACCATCTCTACACTTCTCATGCAAACTCCTATGGATCCCTTTATAGCTCTGCCCAAATTGTCCCTTATCTGAGGAGCAGCCCTGACCCCTCACACATAACACATACACACACACATGTGCACACAGGAGAAAAATGAAGTTCTCTCCTCTGGGCTTCCTGGCACTGCACAAGAGTCTTCCTCCCACAGTCTGGCCATGCTACAGGTAGATGAGCTGCTGAGCTTGGCTGGGCAGGGCCCACACCTGTGGATCACCAATGCCTGGCATGAGGGTATGTAGGTAGAAGGCACTCTCTCTCCTCTCTCTCTCTCTCTCTTTCTCTCTCTTTCTCTTTCTCTCTCTCTCTCTCTCTTACAATTTCAACCAAAATCCCACTGCCATTGAGTCAATTCCATCTCACAGTGACACTACAGGACAGAGTAAAACTAACCCATAGAGTTTCCAAGGCTATAAATCTTTACAGACACACACTGTCACATCTTTCTCCCATGGAGTGGCTGGTGGGTTCAAACTGTCAACCTTTTCAGCTAACAGCCAAGCATTTAACACTGTCCCACCAGGGCTCCCAGCCAAAAACAGACCCCCTGAAAAAAAATATATACTCCCCCACACTCATGGGAAGAGCTTCTAATTTCCAGCCAAATTTTGAAAATGTTCTCACACTACCACCAGAGTGAAAAACAGTACACAGCCCCAAATTCTAGGCCTCATGGAATTCAAGATTGAAAAATCCTCCAATCAAATAAGTTATAGAATATTTAAAAGAAAGGGAAAAAGAAGGACTATCATGTAACAAGGTAAGAAGGGGGCAGTTCTGTGCATGCTGATCTACAGCGATGTCCAAGACAAGCTGTCAAGTAAAACGGGGGTGAGGGGTGCAGAACAAGGTATGAATATATTGGCTATGATTTCTGTGGAAGGGGGGAGGGAAAAGGGGAGAAAGGAGGAGGGAAGGACAATATACATATGTGTTTGTGTGTACATAAATTCACTGTGGAAAAAAGAAGTCTTAACAGGATCTGCCTCTGGGGAGGGGAAGAGGGAGGCCAGGGAACAGGGGAGGAAGGGGACTTACTCTTCATTCCATATCCTTCTGTACTTTTTGGATTTCTTACCGTTTGCTCACCGTAGCTATTTTAAAATAAGTGCATAAATCATGTTTAGGGCCTTGGAAGTCACACACTCCAGCACCTGGCCCCTCTTGATGCAGGAATCCTTCTCAGTACTTCTGATAGGCCATCCTGCCTTGGATGTGCCTAGTGACGGGGAGCTCAGTATCTTAGCAGTTAAATAATCCATCCCAGAAAAACTCAGTTCTATGAGAAAAGGCAGGATGGTGCTCCTGAGGCCCCATAAGGGCCTCTGTCTTGGCACCAACAGTAGGCCAAGATGGAGTTCCCATCTAAGGGCTGGTCCAGAAGACCTGCCTGTCCCCAGGCTCAGGCAGGAGGCAGGCAGGGTGGCAGGGTGTGCTCTGCTGTGACTCAAGCCTCAGGGTGCCCGGGGCACAGCCAGCCTTCTGGGACACAGGGCTGTGACTCAGGGCCACATAGTGGGGCCAGCCCAGGTGGCAGCTGGCGGGCCACTAGCACACCCGCACCCTTTTCAGCCTTGAACCCCAGAGAACTTGGTCGCAAACATGCGCCACATCATCACAGCTGCCTGACTTGACACCAAATAGCCCAGATTCAAATCCTGCCAGTGTCATTGACTGGCTGTGTGACCTCAAGCCTCAGTTTCCCTATCTGGACAAGGGGGCAGCCCTACTCAGTTCTCATGAAGATGCTCTGAGTCAAACTGGGATCAGCCCCTTGCACAGAGTCTGTGCTCAGTAAACATCAACCCATAGTGTTGCAGGTGCTCAGAGCTCTGTGGCGGTCACCAGTAACCGAGCCAGGAAGGTGAGCTTGGGTGTCCCACCTCATCCTGCGTGAGGAGTAGGCCTCCGTGACTTCAGACCATCTGGCTTTGGAAAGATCCACCAGGTGGCTCCAAGGATGTCTGGATACCCCTACCGGAGGATCAACTCCACAAGGGCAGTGGCTTTCCTGTTGCATTAGCTGTGTCCCCTGCACGTAGTCAGGGCCAGCTTCACAGCTTCACGTCCCACTATACCTGTGGTCTTGTGCCCTGCTGTCACCATCCTGAAATTCTGAATATTTTTTTAACAGGAGGCCCTGAGATGCATTGTGGGCCTCACTGACTCTGTAGTTGGTCCTCCTCACACAGGTGATAGTATGTACTTTGGATGAATGAGTAAATGTCACCCTTTGGTGTCTTTTCTCTCATTTTACCCTGCGAGTTGTGGATGCCAAGTCCCCCCCTTACAGATGGGAAAACTGAGGTTCCTGGCAATGAAATGACTCACCCAAGATCATCCAGCAAGGATTCGAAATGGGGCCTATAGGACCCAATGCCCCTACCCCGTCGGCCCCCTTGGATGTGGTAGGGACAGCTTCTCTGTGCCAGGGGAAACCACAGCCTCACACGTAGATCTCAGAGCAGCAAGCTTTGCCTTCCTGTCAGAGAGCCTCTGCTTCCCTTCACTCAGTGGGGGAAACTGAGGCCCAGCTCATGGTAGGAGCCAGCCCAGCTTGGCGAGGGTGCCTGCTTAGGAGGAGGCCTGGCCTGGTGCCCGGGCAGGGGGTGGGGGCCTCTGTGAATTGCTTCTCAGTACCCGCCAACCACAAGCGGGTTGGGTGAAAGGCGGCTGTTCCCCGCCCGCTTCCCCGCCAACGTGGGTCTGAACAATGAGCCTTTGTGCCCGGCGTGGGCGGGTTGTCAAGGTGCGCGGCCCTGGCCCTGAGCCCTGGCCTCAGCCTCCAGGGCAGGCAAGGGGCCGGGTAGGGGTCCATGGGGGCCAGGAAACCCAGCAGACAAGGAAGCCAGGCCTCTCTAAGACTCTCCCAGCAAAGGAAACCAAGGCACAGAGAAGGTACACCAGGCACCCAGGGTCACACAGCACAGGGGTGACAAATCCCGAGCCAGGACACCAACCTCCCTCTTGCTGGGGCCTAGGTTGTCACCACCCCGTAGTGAGGGGCTTGGGTGTCCCTGCAGAGTGAACCTGCCCTTGGCAGGTCAGCAGAGCCAGAGTCCTGCCCCTTCCACAGGGGCTTAGCCAGAAGCCCCAGTCTCTGGGATGCCCTCCACATTACATCAGGCAAAGAGTGCTAGGGCAACACCACGGCCCCTCAGAGAGCCCACCTGACTAGCTCAGAGCTCTTCCCTCACCCTTGAGGCCATGTCCCAGGGAAACCACCTGGCCGGGTAGGCCCTGCCATGAGGCTCCCATAGAAGGCAGGGCTTGCCCAAGTTCACCGAGCAGAAGGGTGTTGGTTGGCCTCCAAAGATTTCAACCCCCCCAACCCTGTTCTGTGTGGGTACCACAAGAAGAAGGGGAGGGTGTGAACAACCAGGCCCACCCACCCTCTGGGGGAAAGATAGAGAATTCAACAACAACAGTAATAATAACAAGTAGCTACCATTTATTGAGCATTTAATAAGTGTAATGTACATAACCTCATTTCATTGTCACAGAATCTCTAGGAAGCAGATACTATTATTATTCCCGTTTCACAGATGAAGAAACTGAGGCTCAGGTGAGGCAACCTGCCCAAGGTCAATCTGCTAAGAAATGGATTCAAACCCTGCCTGAGTCTGCTAAATGCCTCAGCTCACTCAGTGCTCACAACCACCTTGCCAGGTAAGAGGAACTGGCCCAAACTACAGACAGGGAAACTAAGGTGCCCAGAGACAAAGTCATATGGCCAAGGTCACATAGCCTGGAAGTGGAAGCAGGGATTCAAACCTGGACTTCTGGGCCCCAGAGTCAGACCTAGGTTGGACCAGGTCGAGCCTCCAGGCCTGGCCTCGCCTTGGATCCATCCTTTCTCTTCCAGTACAATCAACTTCCCTAAATGTCTCAAATCCATCTGTCCCACCAGCCCCACATTCTCATCTCCCACCTGAACAGATTCGACAGCCTCCTCACCGGCCTCGCCCCACATAAAACAGATTCTCTGAAAAGCCTGAAGCAGGATGCGCTGCTCTTTGGCAAGAAGCTAGCCATCCATCTGCAGGAGCGTGGAGGAGGGTGCTGCAGTCTGTTCACGTGGCAGATCCTACCCCCAGATTAAACGGATGAGCACAAGCTGCTACATCAACAGGGATGGGTCTCTAGAACAGACATTAAGTGAGAGAGAAAAAAAGCAAGACACAGAAGCCAATGTATAAGTGACACCATCTGTGCAATCACACCCACAACCAAGCAGTAGCCCAGTCACTCAGGGCCTCACACGTGTTAGTAAAGTATAAAGATGTGGTCCAATCACTTTGGGAAAATGGCTATAGCTACAAAAATGAAGTGTACATATACCCCATCGGCCAGCAACCTTACTGCTGTATGTGTACCTCAGAGAATCACGTTCCTATGTCCACCAAGAGACATGGACAAGATTGCTCACAGGACACTAGTCAAAAGAGAAACAGCTGGAAATAATGCACAGGTCCACAGGCAGTAGAGTAAACAGACTGTGGTCTATTTCTACAGTGGAATACCACACAGCAGAGAAAAGGGAATGAGCCTCTTATACAAAACATAGATAGATCCAACATCTCTGATTTATACATGTAGAAGTTGTTGAACTGGTTAGGTTCTGCTGTGCATATTCTCAACAGTAACAAAAGTAAATGAAATAAACTATTTAAAAGCGGGGAGGTCTTATGGACATAATGTTGAGCAAAAAAAGCCAGACATAAAAGAGCATACCCTGCATGACTCCACTGACATGAAGGTCAAGAACAGGTAAAAACAATCTGTGTCGTTGTTGGTTGCCACTGAGTCAGTTCCAGCTCATGGCTGCTTCGTGTACAACCGAATGAAATACTGCCTGGTCCCTCACCACCTTCCTGATTGCCGGCATGCTTGCGTCCATGGCTGCCTTCCAGCTCTGTATCGGACAGTAGTCTGCTGTGATCCACAGCGTTTTCATTGGCTTATTTGGGGAAGTAGATCACCTTTCTTCCTAGTTTGTCTTAGTCCGGAAGCACCACTGAAACCTGTCCACCATGGGTAACCCTGCTGCTAATTGAAACACCAGTGCTATGGTTTCCAGCCTCACAGTAATATGCAAGCCCCCACAGTACGACATGCAGATAGACATGTGGTAGAGAGGAATGTAGGGTGATGGAAATCGGAACGGTGGTTGGCTTTGCTGGGATAGGGAGGTGCAGATTGGGAGGGAACAAAGGAACCTCTGGGGTCTGGAATTTTCTGCCTCCGTCTGTGCAGTGACCCCATGAGCCATCTGACTGTACGATGAACGTTCATGCATTTTACTGGGTGTCAGTTACGCTGCAATCAAACAACAATAGAAGGAGGAGAGCGTGCACGGGAATAGCGAACACCAAATTCAGGAATGGAAGCCACAGTAGCTTCTAGAAGGAATGCAGCTGGGGAGGGGCACATAGGGAACCTCACCTACCCTGAGACATTTTCTGTCTTAGGCTAGCTGGTGGCTAGGTAGAAGTTTGCTTCATTATTTTCTCAACTTTTCTGAATGTCTAAAATTGAAAACCAAGCCAAAAACAAAAAAAACCACTTTGACCGCTTCTCCTCCTCCAGAGCACAGTGGCCCCCCACTGCCTCCAAGCTGAGGCCCATTCTCCTTTTGCGTGCCATTCAAGGTCTCAGCCTGGGCCTCAACCTGTCTTTCCAGCCTCTTCTCTCACCCCTCCCCACCAGCCAGGCTCGTCTCCTCATTCTGCCCCGAACACACCTTAAACATTCCCATCTCCACACCTTTGCTCACGCCTTTCCTCCTACCTGGAATGCCCTCCCCATTCCTGCCTACTTGCTCTGCCAGGCACTATGCCTAGTGCTTCAGGGCTATTAACTTCTACAATGAAGGGCAGAGCCATGGGGAGTTTGGGGCAGTAGTTTTGGCCCCAAATAATCTGCATCTTCAACCTCCAAAGCCACCCCAATAATCCATGTACAAAGAGTGTCCTCCTATGCCACAGGCTTCAAGACAAAGCCCCCTAAATCTCAACTATTCCCTGAGCATCTCCAACACAGAAATTCTGGCCCACCACTAGACTTGCTCTGCACTCAACCCTAAGGGTTGGGCCTTTGTTGTCCCCATTTTACACAGGGAGAAACTGAGGCTGAGAGAGGGTGAGTGACTTCCTCAAAGGACTCAGCAAGGCTGTCCTGCTCCCAGGACCTTTTCCTTCTTCAAAAGTCTACAGTCGTGACTGATCCAGATAGATACTCCCAGGGGTCTCCCTGGGTAAGCTGGGCCCTCCCAAGTTTTCCAACCTTCCTAACCACCCCACACCCCTCCCACTCACCTGCTCTGGTTATCCAAGTCTCCATCCTGTTCCTGAACATCCCAAACTTGTTCCTTTGCACTTGGGGCCTTTGCATTTGCTGTTCCCTCTGCCTAGAATGTTCTCCCATTTCTTGGATACCCAACTCCTTCTAACTGTTCTGATCTCTGAATTCTGATCAGAGCAGCCTTTACCATGTAAAGTAGCTCCCATCCCCATATTTCTCCACCACATAACCATAGTTTATTCTATACATGCAACTTACCTCTATGTAAAATTGTTCTGTACACTTATTCATTCACTTCTATATCATCTGTTGTTCATACCTCTCTGGAATATAAGCACCATGAGGGCAGGGTGGTTGTCTGCTCTGTTCACTGGGCCTGGCATAGGAGGTATTCTGGAAATGAGTGGAAAGAACACAAACAAATGTCTGAATGATTGTGTGGTCTCCTGTCACACAGCAAGGAAGTGACAGAGAAGGGACTCAGTGATATCTGGGCCCAGAGTCTCTGCGCTTGAACACTCAGCTCAAGTTCAAGGCTGCAATGGGTCCAAAGAAACAGAAAAGAGAGTAGATAACAGGCAGGACCCCAGCAGCTTCATAGCCTCCACCACAACCCCTCAGACAGGTGTTTTGCTGTAGATGTTTTCAAGTTTCTATAATGTTATAGCTTTCCACTTGCATTGTTACTGCTTTTTAGTTTGCAACTTCCTCTTTGCATTTTAGCTCCATCTTTCAGCTCAGGTTTTTGGCATTTTCACAGATTCTTGTAAAGATTGTCTGGGCCTATCGGGTAGAAAGAGACACCAAGAGACAGGGAGAAAGAGACAAAAACAGAAGGTGAGACACTGAGACAGAATGGAGAGAAACAAGGTAGA
>NW_006921636.1:6115767-6117213 GCF_000298275.1 Orycteropus afer afer
AGTCCACACAAAGAAGCAAGATAAAGCAGTAGAAACAAAGGACCAGGATACAGACCCAGAAAACAGCCCTGAGGAAGAAGCAGCATTGGAACTCTCTGATAATGGATTCAAAAGAATTATCTTTAGTTACCTTCAATGGATTGAGAGGCAGATCAAGGAAAACACTGACAAAGTTGAGAAAAACACAGAGAAAATCATAGAACAATTTTGGAAGACAATACAAGAACAAAATGACAAAATAAGTGAAAAATTAGAAATGATACAACATCTACAGATAGAAATTCAGAAAATTAATAATAAATTCTCAAAAATAGATAACACATTGAATGGGCAAAGGAGTAGAATTGAATCAATGGAAGACAGAATTAGTGAAATTGAAGATAAATAACTCAATATTTCTTTGGAAAGGGATCAATCAGGAAAAAAAGACCAAAACAAAATGAAGATAGCCTAACATTCATGTGGGATACCATTAAAAGGAATAACCTATGTGTAATCGGAATTCCAGAACAGGAAGAGACAAATAAAACCACAGAGAAAATTGTTGAAGATTTGTTGGAAAAGAATTTCCCTGGTATGATGAGAGATGAGAGTATATACATTCAAGAAGTCTAATGAACCCCAAGCAGGATAGATCCCAAAAGAAAATCACCAACTCACACCATCATCAGACTCACCAAAACCAAAGACAAAGAAAGTACACCGAAAGCAACGTGAGAAAAATGAAAAGTTACCTACAAGGGGCAACCAATAAGACTAAGCTGATTTCTCAGCAGAAACCATGCAGGTGAGAAGACAATGGGATCATATATATAAAACCCTGAAAGAGAAAAATTTCCAACCAAGACTTATACACCCAGCAAAATTGTCCCTCAAATATGATGGTGAAGTTAGGACATTTCGAGATAAGCAGAAATTAAACAAATTTGTTAAAACCAGAGCCACCTTGCAAGAGATGCTAAAGAGAGTCCTTTGGACAGAGAACCAACAGCACACAACAACTGACCATTAACACACATGATGACATAACCCAGAAACCAACCCAGTTATTGAAATATCCAAAATAAATAAGCCTACAAGATTGTAAACAGGGAACCAGAGACATCAATTGGCAAATGACAACAACTGTAAACCAGAAAGAGGGAAAAAATTGTGTAGTGACAGAACTTGTAAATGGTAAGGAAGTCAAGACAAATGCAAGACAGAATGGACTGTTCTAAACTTGGGAAGAAAATTATAAATCACAGGGTAACCTCAAAGAAAAAAATGGTAAACTTTCACATCAAAATTAAAAAGAGGACAAGCTCAAATATTTAGCAAATACTAAAACAATAGCCAAAGAACTAACAGATCTGTCCGGGAGGAAGTGCAGCCAGAATGCTCCTTGGAAGCAAGAATGGCCAGACTTCGTCTCACCTATTTTGGTCATGTTGTAAGAAGGGACCA
>NW_006921636.1:6120466-6130211 GCF_000298275.1 Orycteropus afer afer
GGGTTTGAACCACCAGCCTTCTGGTTAGCAGTCAAGTGCCTTAGCCACTACGCTACCAGAGCTCCCTCCATAGTGATACTGCCTCGGAAACCCAAGGAGGGGTTGCTATGAGTTGGATCCGACTCAACTGCAGTGAGTTTGTGAGTAATTTATGGCATAAATAGACTGTCAAGCATAACCCAAATACACAAACAGAAGATAAACTAGGTGAATGGGACCTTCTAAAAATTTAATTTTTATGTGCTTCAAAAGACCTCTCCAAACGAGTAAAAAGAGAACCTACAGATTGGGAAAAAATATTCAGCAACGATACGTCTGATAAGGGACTTATCTCTAAAATTTATAGAAAACTCCAGCACCTCAACAACAAAAAGACAAATGATCCTATTAAAAAATGGGCAGAAGACATGAATAGACACTTCACCAAAGAGGATATTCAGGCAGCCAACAAATATGAAGAAATGCTCACGATCATTAGCCGTTAGAGAGATGCAAATCAAAACAATAATGAGATACCATCTTGCCCCAACACTAATAGCAAAGTTCAACAAAACAGAAAATAACAAATGCTGGTGAGGATGTGAAAAGATTGGAACTTTCATCCACTGCTGATGGGACTATCAAATGATACAACCACTGTGGAAAGCAGTATGGCGATTCCTTAAAAAGTTGGAATTAGAAATCACTTGATCCAGCAATCCCATTACTAGGTATATATCTTAAAGAAGTGAGAGCTAGATATATGCACAAGAACAGACATATGCACACCAATGTTCACTGCATCACCATTTACAATAGCCAAAAGATGGAAACAACCTAGGTGCCCATCAACAGAAGAATGGATAACCAAACTATGGGACATACACACAACAGAATACTATGCAACCCTAAAGAATGATGTAGAATCTGCAAAACAGCGCATAATGTGGATGAACTTTGGAGGACATTATGCTGAGTGAAATACAGTCAATCGCAGAAGGACAAACATTGTATTAGTTCATTATTGTAAAAATTCAAGGAAAAGTTTATATATGGAAGGAAACTTTCTTTGTTGGTTACCAGAGGTGGGAGGTGAGGTGAGGAGACTGCAAAATAAAATAAAAATTGCAAAGTAATCAATAAACGATTAAATTGGGGCGGGGGTGGAGTGAAATCTGTGAGAGCCAGAACTCAATGGACTGCCTCACTTTCTCAGGTGTCACAAGTTTTCCACCTTTGACAGGCTCAGTCGTGCCGCTTCTCTAATGCTCATTTTAGTGGAAGATATTTGCATTTTCCTTCTCTGACAGAGTTTCACCTTGCACAGTCCCAGCTTTAGGTTAAGGTCGTAATGATCACAATAATGTTTGTGGAAGCTATGCCTAGGTGCTAACATCATGCTAAACACTCTTATGTGAATGATCATGGTTGATTCTCAGTCACCCTATCCCTATTGTACAGCTGAGGAAACTGAGGCACAGCGAGGTCGCACATTTCCCCCCATCCACCCACCTCCCCCAATCATGCAGCCAGGGGCTAGTGAAGCCAGCTTTTGACCTCAGGTCTGCCCCAGACCTAAAGCTAAACCATTATCTCCAGTAATGAGTCTGAAGGTCTCTGGATTTTTTCCAGGGCAGCTTTTCCCAACCTTCCTTGTACTACCAATCCCTGGAGACTTGTTAAAACGCCGTTTCTGATTCAATATAGCTGGGGTGGGGCCCAAAACTCTGCAGTTCCAGCAGAATCCCAGTGGGGGCCAAAGCTGTGTGACCCAGGCCACTGACCCAGGCCACACTCTTAGTAGCAATGTTTAGAAGAACCCATTACTCTGAGAATCCAGTGGCCACACAGCCACCCCCAACTACCATCCATCACCACAGAACCTAGTGCCATGTTGGCAAGAGCAACCTCTCCACCGCCCCTCCCACCTGGGTTTAGCTTTCTCTTCTTAGCACTTCCTGTTGATCTGTCATCAGATTCCCGGGAATTTCCCACCAGCTGACTGCTCCTGCACACAAAGACATCTGCACAAAGATGTTCATTGTAGCACTGTGCATGGGAAAAAAGAATGGGAAGCCGCCTAGATGTCCACCAATAGGGACTGTCAAATACGCTGGAGTCCAAGCAGCCATTAAAAATGATGGCAGAGCAAAAACTCAAAAAACACTTGGCTCTTGACCCAGCAATTGCACTTCTAGGAATGCATCCTACGGATATACTCGCACACGGACATCCAGATGTTTGCACAAGGCCATCTGTTGCAATCCACAATGGCAAAAGTCTGCAAGCACCTAATTGTCCATCAAGAAGAAACTGGCTCGTTAGCTCAGAGTCCCTTCCCACAACACTACAAGGACCCCCAATGGACCTTATGGAGCATCTCCAAGCTGCTAAGTGAAGATAACAAGACACAAAAATCGTGTGCACAGTCTTCCTCCAAAAAGAAGAAAATGCATGTTCTTGCTTGTGGAGGCATAAAACCTTTCCAGGAAGCAACACTAGAAAGTGGGACCAGCGGCTACTCCTGGCGTCAGGAACGGAGAGGGTGGGGTAGGGGCAGGGGAACACTGATTATTCACTGTATATTATGTGCCTTGGAAGCGAGAATGAGCAGACTTCGTCTCACCTACTTTGGTCATGTTGTCAGAAGGGACCATTCCCTGGAGAAGGATATCATGCTTGGTAAGGTGGAGGGTCAATGAAGAAGGGAGAGGCCCTCAACGAGATGTATAGACCCAGTGGCTGCAACGATGGGCTTAGGTATAGCAAGGATCGTGAGGCCAGCACAGGACCAGGCAGTGTTTCATTCTGTTGTACATAAGGTCACTTGAGTCAGAGCCAACTTGACAGCACCTAACATTATGTGCCTCTGGTACCATATGAATGTATTCTCTTTTGACAAAAATTAATTGAATGGAAAATGTTTTAAATGGTGGAGGAGTGCTACATCTATGGATATGGGAAATGCCTTTGATCAATTCCTGAGGAAAACGGAGGTGACCCGACTTTTATAATTTAATATTCACACATATCTACAAATGTAGGTGCTGAGGGAAAAGTCTAGAAGGGCTGTCACTAGATTGTTAACAACTGAATTGCTACGACTTACGTTTATTACCATCATTATATGTATGAACAAATTTTATTCTCTCAACAGTAGGGGCTGGGATCCCTACCTCACCAGTGGGGAAACTGAGGCCCAGTAGGTGCAGTTACCTGCCCCGGATCTCATAGCCAAGGGCCAGAGAATGGAGCAATGAAGCTAAGCCTGGCTTGTTCTCTCTCTTTCTCTGTCTCCCTTCAAATAAAAAAGTTTTAAAGAAAAACTGCCTCAGAGCACACCATGCTCTTCAAGTCAGCTGCCCCCTTCCCAGCATTCATGTCTCCCGGGGCTTCCCCTTAAGCTCCTGGTGTGGAAAACTACAAGGAGAGCTCAATAAAAGTGTGTGTCATACAGTCAAACAAAGACAGGGGGAGTATTCCAGATGAAAAGATAGCAAAGAGAGTCGCCACCAAATGCAGGAACTGCGTTTGGCTTGGATTCTGGAGAAGGAAAAAGTAAACAATACACAGAGCGCTTTGGTGACAGTCTCAGTGATTTGAGTATGGGCTGGATATTAGAGAATAGCACTGAGTCAATGCCGATTTCTCGACGTGGCAATGGCACTGTGAGTGTGTTGGAGAATGCCCTTATTCTTCAGAAGATGCGCCCTGAAGAATTTCAGGTGAAGGGTCAGGACGTCTGAAGCTCTGCTCTCCAATTGTTCGGCAGAGTCACTGGGAGTGGGAAGAAAGTGGGAAGGGTAGAGTGCCGACCATGGGGAAGCTGGGTGAAGGGTCCACGCAGGTCCTTGGAAGGTGTTTGCACTTTTCTATAAGCTTTTTAAATTTTCAAAATGCTGGCGAGATCAGTGCTTGCCAGGGGCTGTGAGTGGGGAAAGAGAATTGACCCCAAAGGCACACCAGGCTATTTTCTAGAGTTCTGGGATGACAGTATAATCCACAATCTGGGTATATTCTAGATCTGGGTCAGAGTGGTGGTTACACAACTGTACCAGTTTGTCAAAATCCATAGAACTGTAGTCCCAAAGAAAAAGGTGAATTTTACTGTATGTAAATTTTATTTCCGTAACTTCTCAAAAAAGTTGGAGGGGACAAAGAACAATCGAGATCCTTGTGCACGCAGGTTACGGAGCACAGGGCCTGTCCCATGGCAGCAGACCCCTGGGATTAACAGCATGGAGGGGCCGGCCCTCATGAGGCCCCAAGACCCAGGGCCCAGCCTTAGAGGCCTACAGGGCAGGGGCACCAGCCCCAGCCTCCTCTAAGCCTCCTTGGCCTGAGTGCAGGCCTCCCTCAGGGCTGGGAGAGAGGCCCTGAATGACATCCTTGTTGGTTCTAGAGACAGCAGACCTGGTCGCCCCTCAGGAGGCATCCGCCGCCCCAGCAGGGACAGAGGGCTCAGCTCATCGGCCATTCTACATCTCTTGTTCCCCTCCCCGACTACCGGCTCACAGCCAGAGCTGCAGGGCCCAGAGGAAGGAAGCCACTTACCCAAGGCCACACAGCAGAGTCCTGAGCTCTGTCTGGAGGGGTCATTCCTAAGCTAAAGCTTGGCACCACAGACAGCCACCTCCAGTCACCCTTTTCCTCAGTTCAGGAGACCGAGGCCTACATCTGCATGGGGAGACCTCCAGGACCCCAGACCCTCCTGCTGTGGGCGTATTTGGTATGACTCCCATAGGCTTATCATAGGGACATGGGAGGGTAGGATGAGAGCCTTCATTGCGACTGGCCCTCTCTGCCATCCCTGCCATCCCTCCCGGGCCCACTCTACTTCTACCACATCAGGGCAGAGGGCTGGGCACCGGGAGGGCGCAGGGGTCCCATGCCTGCCCCGCACTGCCCTGCGGAGCACCCACATGGCAAAGAGCCACGGATTCTGCCCAGCCCACGAAACTCACCTCACCCAGAACCTGTTTCAACTCCTCCAGCTTCTCCTTGGCAGCGGTAGAGGCCTCATTACATGATGGCAGTGCCGCCCACACACCACCCAGAGAAGGGGAGGGGGCGGGCACCGGCATTCAAAGTCTGTGGCCCAGCTGAAGCCCGGAGTCCTCTCCAGAGACCCTCAGCCCCACGGTGGGCACTGAGGTGGCACAGGCCCATGCCAGGCTCCAGCTAGGGAGCAGGGACCTTGCCGTGAGACAACAGCACGGGCCCTGCCACCCTTTCTCCCTGGGCAGGTCTGCCCCACGGAGTTGTTTAACCTCCTTAATTAACAGGCAATGATTAAGAGGCCACCTTGGAAAGCCCCCGGGGCTTTGAGGAGGGCTGGGGGGCCAGGAAATGAGGGGCAGGGCCTCCCAGCCCTGGCAGGCTCAGAGACATCCTCCCAGGTGGAGAGGGGACGGGGCCCCATCCACACCAGAGGGTCGGGAGCAAACCAACCCATCCTCCCCACCTCAGCTGTGTGGCACTGGGAAAGTAGCCTCACCTCTCTGGGCCTTGGTTTCCATTGGGAGGGAGGGCAGGGTGGCTGCAAGACTTGATTAATGACTGTTTGTGAAAAGGTCTGGGAGATGCCGCTGATAACAGGCCCAGCTATTATTCTGGTATTCTGGGAAGACATCGAGGAGTGTCTGAGCCCATAATTACTGAGGGAATAAAAGCAGTGAGAAACAGCAAGGCCTCGCCCAGCCCTGCCCACTGCCCCCTGCCTCGGCCCCCCATGACCACCCTGTAGCCCTGGCAGGGGCCTTCTCAGGTCAGGGAGACCTGGGGCCAGGAGGCCTGGAACCCCAGCGTGAGCTCTGGGCTTTCTCTTCTCCCCACCAGCACCTCGATTGTTAAACCATGTCTATTCACTCCTTAACTAGTTCATTCACTCTACAAATGTTTATTGAGCACCTATTGTGTGCCAGGCAGTGAGATACAGCAATGAGCAAGGAAAACAAGGTCCCTGCCTACTGGTGCTTGTCCAGTGGACTAAGGAGGAGGCAGACAATGAACTAGAAAGTTCTCCAGAGAGAGTGGGATATGAAAACCAAATCAAATCAAACCAAAGGGGGGTGGTAGGGAAGAAATGGGGGCATTTCACCTCAGTGCCCAGTGAGGGCCTTGTTGAGAAGTGATGCTGGAGCTGAGAACCCCAGGAAGAGATGAAGCCCCCATGGGAAGAGTGTTCCAGGCCAAGGGCACAGCAAGTACATGGCCCAGAGGTGGGAAAACAGTGTGCTGGGTGGAGGAGATGAGGGCGCAAGAGAGGAGGGGAGTGTGTGTGTGGGAGGCAAGGTTAGAGAGGTAAGTAGATGGGGCAGGGTCTGGTGCGATGCATCAGGGAGGCTGGACTGTATCTCAGGACAGCGGAGAGCCAGGGCAGAGTGTTGGGCAAGGGAGGGACGAAAGTGGGATTCTGTCCTCGGTGCGGCGTGCAGGGCCTGGCCCACGAGGCTGGCCCGATGTGCACATGCAGATTGAGGTAAAAGCCAAATGACTGAAGATCCTAATGGTGGTCACGCTGCCTATTGGCTGAGCTAGAACGCTTTTCTCCTTGAGGTGCAAATCCCAGCTGCCACCACCACCACCACCACCACCACCACCCCTACTGTGAGCTGTGTGATTCCAGGCCTTAGTTTCCTCTCCTGTGAAATGGGAACAATAACAGAGTCCTCCTTTGAAAGGGGGATGGGCACTTACAACTCAAATAATGTTGATGAGTTATATTCCCACAAACTCACAGAGCAAGAACTCCCTAGGATGTAAGGCAGAGGCCCACGGGAGGCGCCTGCCACGGGGATTTTAAAGATAATACCCAGTTATTCCTGAGACCTCTGGAACATCGATGCCTGTGTTCAGATGCCAGCTTTGCCCCATAAGAGCTAAGTGCTTTGGGCAAATGTCATGGCCTCTCTGGGCTTATTTTCTAATCTATAAAATAGAGGTAGTAATCATATCTACCCCATGAGGTTGTTCTGAGAATTAAATTAGTCAATACATGTTAGATACATCAGCAGTCCTGGCCCCAAACAAGTGCTCAGAACCTGGTCATTTTCACTATTCATTTCCTGAATTAGCTCGCCAGGCTCCCAGACTGTCCACTTGGCCCCATCAGTACTCCAGCGCAGGCCTGGATTTCTCAGCTACTAACTGCCCAGCCTGTCCAGTCTCATTTCTCAGTCCTATTCTCCTCCCAGCAGCTAGAGGGTCCTAAATCTCCTTTCCCACTGTTAAACACCCTGCAATGGCTCCCCACTGTTCCCCACAGGGTCCATCAGGCCCTGCACATGTCCTCAGGCCCCTCTTTAACCACCCATGTCCTCCTGCTCTGCCCTGCAGCCAGCCTGAGCAACTTCCAGTTCACCGTGTTCCATCTATCCTGCCTCCACGCCTTTGCACACGCTGTTCCTTTTGAGCAGGATGCCCTTCCTCCCACTACTCTGCCTGGGCTAACTCCCCCTCCTCCTGCGGAACAGCATCTGGAGGGCCCCAGGGCTGCCATAGGCTGCTCCCTCAGTGCCCAGTGCTTCTTACACTGCCGTATCTGTTGAAAGGGACCGTGTTACCCTCAGACATGTCAATCACAATCCCAGCTCCCAAGATGGACGCATCTTGAAGGCAAGTGCAAGGTCTAGGGCAGCTCTCGTCTGTGAGGCTTAGAAGGTGTCTGAGAAGGAAGGAGATGGAAATGGAGTGAGTGTTCAGGTGAGCTGAGGTTTAGTTGACTTGACTTCAATTGAGTCAAGTTGAGTTGAGTTGAGTTGAGTTTAAATGAGGTGTTTTGAGGGGCTTTAGGTGGAATTCAGTGGAGTGGAGTGTTAAATTGAGCAGAATTGAATGCGCTGAAGTAACATGAGTGGGATTATGAGCTGAGTTGAGGTGGATTAAACTGAGTTGAATAGAGGTGAAGTGAGTTGAGTTGAGTCAAATCACGTTGAGGTGAGTTAGAAGCTGACTTGAGCTGAACTGAGTTGAAATACATAGAGCTGGTGTGAGGTGAGTTAAAATGAGCTGAGGTGAGTTGAATTGTGTTGGACTGAGTTGAGGTGTGTAGAGCTCACTGAATTGACATGAATGGAGTTGAAGTGAGTTGAGTTGAAATGAATCACAATGAACTGAGTTCAACTGAATTCCCATGAGTTGAATTTTGTTGCATTGAGGACAAACTCCTCAAATTAAGTTAGACTGAGTTTTATGCAGTACTGAGTTGAGTTAGAGAGAGCTGAGTTGCACTGAGTTAAGCCCGTGCTCCTCAACTTTTTTTTCCCATTATGTCTCCCCTAGTGCCTGAGGCACTTAACTGCTAACCAGAAGGCTGGTGGTTCAAACCCACCAGCCACTCCTCGGAAGGAAGGTTGGGCATTCCTACTTCCGTAGTGATACTGCCTTGGAAACCCAAGGAGGGGTCGCTATGAGTCGGGGCCGACTCGATGGCAAATAACAACAACAACAGCATGTCTCCCCTATGAAGTTTAATGCCACAGATATACTGTATAGCTCTTTAAGTTCTATACATATATCTGTGCCTTATCCGTAAAAAAGATTAAAATGTTGTCACTCCCAAGAACCAAGTTTTGCTCCCTTGGGGGTGATAGTACCCTGTTCCCCTTGAGAATGCCTAAGTTAAACTGAGCTCAATAGAGTTGCACCTCTTCAAAGGGGATATGTTTTGTCATCCTGGAGGAAGGGGGCTCTGTCATGGGCCTGAGGACCAGGAAGCTGAGACAGAGCCAGGCCAACCTCAATTCAAGGCTTGGCTCCACCACCTACCCATGGGCCCCGGCACAGTTCCCTTCACACCCTGAGCCCTGGTTTCCCCCTCTTTGAACCAGAG
Source organism: Orycteropus afer afer (assembly GCF_000298275.1). Lineage (NCBI taxonomy): Eukaryota > Metazoa > Chordata > Mammalia > Tubulidentata > Orycteropodidae > Orycteropus > Orycteropus afer. Next base: position 6,129,279 of record NW_006921636.1, read on the forward strand.
ATATAATAACAGAAGGAATGGCAATCACATCACCTCTGAGTAGGCGTCGGCTCTGCATATTGAGTTTAGCTGAGGGAGGCCCACGTGGCAGGAGGAGTGAGAGGATGGGGGGTGAAGTCAGCTGGGCTCAGATCATGTAGAACCCTGTGGGACACGGGGAGAAGTCTGGGGTTCATCCTAAGGGCAATGGGGATGCACAGGAGGCTACTGAGCAGAGAGGAGTTGTGGGCTCACTCAGCATTAATGGTCCGTTAGCTCAGACAGAAGACTGGGCAATCTACCTCCATAGAGAAACCCAAGGAGAGGTCGCTGTGAGTCATATTGACTCAACAGCAGGGAGTTTGTTTGTTTGTTTGTTTAGTTTTAAAGCATGAAATCTCCAGGCCCAAATATCCTGGCCGCATTGTTGTTGTTAGGTGCAGTCGAGTCATCTCCGACTCATAACGACCTCATGTACAGCAGCACAAAACTGCCCTGGCCTGTCCAAGCCCCACGATCCTTGCTATACCTGAGCCCATCATTGCAACCACTGTGTCAACCCATTCCTTTGAGGGCCTTCTCCTTTTTCATGGTTCCTCCTCTTTGCCAAGCATGATATCCTTCTCCTGGGAATAGTCTCTTCTGACAACATGGCCAAAGTAGGTGAGATGAAGTTTGGCCATTCTCGCTTCCAAGGGGCATTCTGGCTGCACTTCTTCCAGGACAGATTTGTTCATTCTTTTAGCAGTCATGGGACTTTCAGCGTTCTTCACCAACACAACTCAAAAGCATCAACTCTTCTTCAATCTTCCTTTTTCATTGTCCAGCTCTCACATGCATAAGAGGCGACTGAAAATACCATGGCTTGTGTCGAGTGCACCTTAGTCTTCAAGGAGACATCTTTGCTCTTCAGCACTTGAAAGAGGTCTTTTGCAGCAGATTTGCCCAGTGCAA
>NW_006921636.1:6131581-6156900 GCF_000298275.1 Orycteropus afer afer
TTCAGAGTCTCTTCTGGCATTTATTTTGGCCTTTTCTTCCTTTCTTGTCTTTTTAATGACCGCTTGCTTTCTTCATGGATGATGCTCTTGATGTCGTCCCACAATTCTTCTGGTTTTTGGTCACTGGTGTTCAATGCATCAAATCTATTTTTTAAATGGTCTCTAAATTCAGGAGAAATATTATCAAGGTCATAGTTTGGCTCTCGTGGACTTGTTTTAATTGTCTTCAACTTTAGCTCAAACGTGCTTATGAGCAGTTGATGGTCTGTTCCAGAATCAGCTCCTGGCCTTGTTTTGGCTGAAGATGTTCCTGGCTGCATAACTTTGGGCAAGTCACGTCACCTCTCTGAGTCTCAGCTTCTTCCTCCATAAAAGGGAGACAATAACAACACCCATTGTCTTGGAGGGAGACGAGGATTAAATGCCATAAAACAGAAACTCCCGTCACATAAACACCCACTAACAATTGGTGGAGTAACCCCCACTAAACTGTTAGTAGCCCCACAAGGGCAGAGATGTGTCTGTCTGTTCACTGATGACTCCCTAGGGCCAACAACACTGATTGTGACACAGTAGGTACTCAAGAAATATGTGTTGAATACAGGAGTGAATGAACAACTGATTGTACCCAACAATACCTGCTTATTTAAGGAAGTCACCTTTCCACTCAGACATTGGGGTGGCCTCAAGCCGGTCATTAGGTACACAGAGACCTTGACTTTACTCCCACTGATCGCATACCTACAATGTGCCAGGCACTGAAAGTTGTACTTCACATCTAAGTTCTGTGTCATCCCCACAACAATCCATGGAGGAAGGAGTCATAATTCCTGTTTTTTGGAAAAAAGGAAACTGAAGCCCAGAGAGAGGTAGCAACATATCCAAAGCCACTCTGTTGTTCATGTGAGCTCTGCTCAGCCAGACCCCAAAGCCTGTGCCCCACCTATCTATCCCACCAGCCTTTGCAGCCTTCCCAGCAGCCTTTGCAGGCAGCAAGAGGGTCAGCCAATCTTTCCCCTCATAATCTCTCCAAGAAAGGAGGCCCTACTGACACAGTGGTTAAAGCCCTTGGCTGCTAACTGATAAGTCTGTGATTCAAACCCACCAGTGGCTCCATGGAAGAAAGATAAGGCAGTCTGCTTCTGAAAAGATCATAGCCTTGGAAACCCTATGGGGTAGTTCTACTCTGTCCTGTAGGGTCGCTATGAGTCAGAATCAACTTGACAGCAATGGGTTTGGTTTGGGGGTTTTTCTCTCCAAGAGGGAGCCAGAGCCCAAGTTCTGGCTACTTGGTCACCATGCCTAGTGAAGGGACATGTGAGGAGCCATGTGCATAGGGACATGTGCGCAGGTGTGCACCTAGTCAGTGGGCTCTTGCATACATACAGACTCAAATAGGTGTGGATGGCATGTATGAGGCAGTGTGTGAACCCTGGCTCCAGTATTAATGGGGCAATCAAGTCAGGGCCCTGCAACCACCACTCCCGAGGTCCCATGCTCACTCACTCATTGACTCATGCATTGAATCATTTGCTTATTCATTTAATCAAGCCCATCAAACACTTATTAATCTCCTACTTCAGTGGTACTCCCAAGAGGCCTCCTTTTCAAAAAAAAAAAAAAAAAGCAGCTAATTAAGTAATGTATTAAAATAGATAAATAAAATTTTAAAATGGTAATGCCAGAGACAAAGAGAGGCCCTATGGCCAATACACACACACACATACACGCACACACACACACCCGAGCCAGCTTCCCCCATTCTTGGAGAACCTCCCAGAGACTTTCTCTTTTCTGGGCCTTACAGCACATGTGGTACTCTTCTGGGGCCACCCCACAACAGGGACCCACAGGCCTGCCCCGCAGCCTGGAATGGGCAGGATCAAGGTCAGACTCAGGCCTGAGCCCTTCTAGAAGCTGGTGGATTCCTGTGACCCATCCCTGAGTCTCCCCACGGCTCCCCTGGCTTCCCTGCTAGACCAAAGCCCACCCTGCTGGCTGGCTGGCTGGCTGCTAAGGCCACACAAGGCCAAGCACACACACCCCTCTCCAACTGGGCTCCTGCAAGCATTTTTGTTTTTTTAATATACTTTTTCATTGAGATTCGGGTGAAAGTTTATAGAGAAAATTTGCTTTCCATTCAACAGTTAATACACAGTTTATTTCCTGGCATTAACTGCAGTCCTCATAATGTAACAACAGCTCTCTTCCCACTTCCTCCCTCGGGTTACCTTTTCCCTGTGTCCTTCTTTCCTATGCATTCCTGCCCTCTGAGCTATCTCCCTGTGCAGATACCGCCCTTTGATCTCCCATGGTTGATTGTTCTGAGAAGTGCACCTACCTAGTGTAATTGTTCACCTTGGAGGCCTGTATGTTATTTGGTTAGAAGCCATGGGAGTGAGTTCAACTCCAGGTCCGAAGGGTGACTAGAGGCCATAGTCTTGGGCGTTTCACCAGTCTCTATTAGACCAGTCAGCCTGGTCTTTTTTATGATTTTGAGTTTTGTTCCACATTTTTCTCCCACTCTACCCATGATCTTCTATTTTGATCTCTTTCTGAGTGGTTGACAGTGGTAGCCAGGTACCATCTAGTTCTTCTGGTCTTGGTCACGTAGGCTGAGGTTCACATAACACCATCTTTGTCTAAGGAGCACTCTGGCTGTACTCCTTCTGAGACAGGTTTGCTGGTTCTTCCGGAGCCCATGGTATAGTTGATATTCTTCACCAAGACCATGATTCAAATGCAGCAATTCTTCCATCTTTCTTATTCACTCTCCAGCTTTCGCAAACATAGGAGGCTATTGAAAGTACCATGGCATGGGTCAGACACACCTTTGTCCTCAAGGTGACATCTTTGCTTTTTAACAGAAGTCTTCTGCAGCGGATTGGCCCAATGTAATAAGTCGTTTGATTTCTTGACTGCTGGTTCCATGGGCTTTGATTGTGGATCCCAGTAAAGTGAAATCCTTGACTTCAATCTATTCTGTTTTGAAACAGCCAATGTTTTGATACGAACGTCTCTACCATGATAACGTAGTAATAATAGTTGCCCTGTACTGAGTGCTGACTGTACGCCTGGCCCTGCCCTAGACACTTTATCTACATCATCTTGCTGATTCCTCACCACACCCTGTGAAGGGAATGCTATTATTATTGTTTCCATTTTCAAAATGAGGAAACTGAGGCTCCGAGAGGGAAGTGAACTTGACCAAGTTCACGGGAAAGGGGAGAGCTGCGATTCCAGCCCAGGTCAGTCAGCTGCAATGTGCATGCCCTTCGGCTCCCCTCTGCCTACTGGCTCAAGATACACCTCCTCCACACAGCTTCCTCCAAGACCCCCTCTGGCCCTGCCACCCTCCCTCCATTAGCATGCATCCCCTTAGCACTCAGTTGAACTTCTCAAGTATTTGTTTGCCATGTTGCTTTGACTCCTTCTGGCTCTCCCACCAGCCTAGCCCCACACAGGGGACCCTGAACCTGCCAGAGCCCCACCTGCCCAGGGATGATTAATGAAACCCCCAACCATGACCCACACCCCCAGTCCAGGCCTCATGGCCAGTGACCTCAGCCCAGGGGAAGCAGTGGGGACATTTCTGTGAAATGGTGGGGTCCCTCCATCACCCGCCTGCTCCCTGAGAGGAGCTTTGGCAATCAGAGAAGGCAGTGGGTTTACCAAGAAAAGGAGGAAGAAAACTCAGACAGAGGGCAAGATGCTCATGACATGGGTGAATCAACAGCCAGTGGGTGGGTGGAGGCCTGGAGAGCAGACACCACAGAGCTGCTGGCTGGAAGGGGTCAATGGCCCAGGAGGGGGTCCCCAGCAGGAGGACCTGGAAAGAACCGTGGCAGAAAAGGGGGGAATGCCCATGTTTAGAATCTTTGTGCCAACTGGTTTCCACTCAGACCTCCATGATTCCATCCTGGAGCCCTGCATGTCCTACTCAATGGAGCAAGAGACTGAGGCACAGAAAAGCGAAGTGACTTCCCCAGGTCACGCAGCCTCTGAGTGGTGGAACTGGGATCCAAACCAATGTCTCTGGCCCACAGTAGACTTTATAGGCAGAACTGGGTTCCATCTGGGTTCCTCCACTTAGAACAAACCTGGGTTTGTCACACCTCCTCTCTGTGTCTTGGGTTCTCAAACTTCACAGTGGACGTAACAACATACCAACCTCAAAGACTGCCAGGTGGTGTCTATGAACCAGCACAGGGCTTGTGCCAAATCAGAGAGCGCTATTGAGGAGCTGGTAGTCTGGGTCTTGTTTGAATGCCTCCATTGCCGGGGAACTCGGTCCCTTTCAGAATAGATTTTCCCAGCCATAAAATTTGTCTGTATTTTGAACTAAATAAAACTTGCCTCTCACGGGAAGTCACCTCCCCAGGCTGACCTACCTCCCCAACACTGCCTCCACTTCCTCCTGTGTAAAAATGGAATGAAGCTAGCTGCCCACAATGTGGAGAGCATTCAGGCACTCAGCAATGTTTACTGAACTCCTACTGTGTGCCAAGCAGTGGTGTAGGCTCTGGGGACACAGATGTGATCAAGACAGAGGAGGTCCCTGATATCGTACTGCTGACATTCTGTGGAATGGATGCAGACATTAAACATGTAACCATCCTAAGAAAATATAACCAGTTTGGGAAAAATCACTTGTTTGGGAAATCTAGCAGAAGCACCCAAACAACAAGGATTATCATTTTTTAAATGACACCATTGTATAAATCAAATGAGATCCCTCCCCTGCTCAAACTCCTGCCATGGCTCCCACTGTCTTCAGGATCAAGTCTAAGCACCTTAATTCAATTGACAAGGCTTTGTATGATCTGTCCTCTTTGAGCCTCTCTATCTCACCCCTTTGGCCACTCCACTCCAACCACATGGGCCACACTGGCCACTGTTCCTTGAGCATTCCATCCTCAAGACCACCTCACAGGCTGTTCCCTCCACCTGAAACTCTTCTCGTTCTCCAACTGGTCAACTCTTCCTCCAGACAGTCGCCGCCTTCCACCGCAGGGAGACACATCTGGACCTTGTCTTCTTATCAACCTTGCTTACTTGGCCTCCTTCCCCTGCTTCCTGCGAAAATCCATGCAAAATGGAAAGAAAAATGGCCAGGAAAAGAGAGTGAGTCATTTGTTTATGGGCGCTAATTAATTACTAAGCTCGAAAACTTGATTTCCATTCTTCCATCTTTTCCCTCTCTGCCCTTTGAGAATGTTTGGAATCCACATTGTTTCCCAACGCAAAAGTATGTCAAGTTTATTTTTAGCAGATGCACATGATGGCTGGAACTGTTATTCATCCCCCCACGTCAGTGGGGAGCTGGTCAGCCACAGAGCGTGAGGGCTGCTGAATGCCCTTCAGATGTGGCTTCTTGGAGGCCAGAGGGTCTGCGCTGGACCCTGGTGGCATTCCAGTCTGTGGCCTCCAAACAGATGGAGGCTCCAGGCTGCAGTTCCTCCTCCAGGCTAGGGTAGGCGCTGTGAGGAGAGGTAAATAGAGAGACCATTTTTCCCATGTTGGCTGAGCAAATGCCTTTTTCCGGGACTAGGAAATGGGAAGTTAGGGTCCCTTTTTCCTTTGCTTCTTGCCTTTAGAAGCGGCATCATCTTTGATTCAACCAGGACAGGAAAGTGCTTCATGCTCTCTGTAGCTCATGTTACTGAGCCTTCCCTGCTCACTTTCCCAACCCTCTGCTCACCTCCCCATCCCGCTACTCACCGTCCACCCCCTGCTCACCCCTCTGGCTCTCTCAGAGCCCAGGTCCTGCCAGCCTTGTTGTGGGAAGTCTTGCCAGGGGGCTTCCTTCCAAAATGGCTGCTCACAGTCCCCTTAGACCTACTCAGAACCCATTCCCTGCCTGGGATGGGGCCCAACAGCTGCAAGGAATCTCCTTCCAGTTGCCTCACAGAGATCAGAAAGGACCTGTCCCCAACAGATGCTGTTACCTAGCAGTAAGGGTAACACTACAGCTCTGGGTCAGGAGACTGTCACTCCCCAGTGGGCAGGGACTAAGTCTGTCAGGGTCTCTCTGGGTCGCAGCGGTTGGTATACAGTGGGTGCTCAATAAAGACTTGTTGAATGATTGTGACCTGAGCTCCAGGCTCACTGTGCAACCTCAGTTAAGGGGCTTGCTTTTCTGAACTTCAGTTTCCCATCTTGAAAATGGGTAAATGATCCCCTGAGCCCTAGAGTAGGGGTTGCAAACTCAACTATCTACGGGAGCCAGGCAGGGACATAACATAAAAGGGGTGAGCAGGAGATTATGGCTGCATCCTGACTAGTGAGGACAGCTGCCCCTCAGCTCCAGTGCATAGAACCGAGAGGCCAGAGTCCTCAGGTCTTCCCATCACTCTGGAGAAGCCAGAAAGCTGGATTTGGGGGTACAACCTCCTCATTTTCCAGTACTGACAACTCATTCTAACTTTCAGCAAAAGCGCCACACAAGCCAAACTCAATGCATCTTGAGGCCAGCCCAGCCCAGGGGCCGCCAGTTGGAAGCCTCAGTGTTTGGTGTTTGTGGCCTTGGAACAAGCCTGTCACACCCAAGCCTGGGACAAGGGGTTGGGATAGAGAAGGCGGGCCAGCCTCACCCAGTGTGGGAGTAGCTATTATCCCGGCTTATGGGAGGGCCAGGCTGGGCCCGTCGGGAGCTGGGCTAAGGGCATGGCCTGCAGAGCTTCGCCTTCCACTTAATTAAGGAAGCCGATAATAATCTAGGCGGAGTGTGCAGATAGGTCGAGAATGAGTTAGCAAAGTGCGCCGGCTGATTGTATCTATTGTAAAAAGCCCAGATATAATATCAGATTAGTACACTTTGTGTGCCTATTATAACAGCGTGTCATTATGCGATGTGTTATAATTAAGGCCCGAGAGGCCCCCTTCTCTCCTTGACTTTGCAGGTCCAGGCACAGCGTCTCCTCTTAACTCCCTCCTGGCCGGGAGCTGCCTGCAAATGAAGCACCCAATGCAAAGCTTGATGGATGCACCACTGAACACATTCCACCGGGTGCCAGGCCCCAGACCGGGTGCTGGGGGGATGGCAGAGGAGGCTCTGTCCTCAAAGCTCACAGCCTGGGTAGGAGGTGGAGGGTGGATGATCCGTTTGGAACAATCAAGTGAAGATGGTGGTCCGCACTGTAAGGGAGACAAGTGGAAGGATGGTAGGGAAGGTCTGAGTCAGAGTGGGCAATCGGGGCCACTTGAGAAGGTCCGGGGACACCCTCTCCATGTGCAGCCTAAAGGGGAGCACAGTGTACCTGAGCATGACCCTCAAGCTATCGGCAGGAGAAAGGGGGGACTCATGGTGTTTACTGAGGCATCACCTAGACCATCAGCTGCCTCTCCTGTCCATCCCTTGAATGATTCAACAAACCTTCATGGAGAACCTACTATGTGCCAGTCCCATGCTGAGTGCCAAGGGACCACTGTGAACAAAACAGATAACCATCCCTGCTGTAAGGAAGGTGACATTCCAAGGAGGGAGGTAGACATTAAACAAACAAACGAATGTATCATCTAATGGCAGGCAGGGAAGACAGATGAAAGGGACGGGGTGATGGGAGGTGACACTTTAGCAGGATAGTTAAGGAAGTCTTCCCTGAGGAGGTAGCATTGAGAGGAGGTCTGAATGAAGTGAGGGATGGAACCATGTGAAAGAGCTGGGGGCAGAGCATTCCTGGGAGAGGGAACAGCAAGGGCAAAGGCCCTGGGGGTGGATTTTGCCTGGTGCTGTGTTGGAAGGATCATAAGGAGGCCGGTGAAGTTGGAACAGAGTGAACGAGAGAATGGCAGAGAGGTAGTCAGGACAGCCACGAGGGCCACATTCTCCTGGGCCCTCTGGTCTCTGCTCTGAGCTGGGAGCCATGGAAGGACGAGGGGAACAGGGGAGAGCGGGATCTGACTTAGGTTCTAACAGGATTCCTCTGGCTCGATGTGGAGAAGGGACTACAGGGAGTAAGGGTGGGAGCAGGGAGCCCAGAAAAGAGGCTACTGCAATAGTCCAGGCAAGAGAGGATGGTGGCTTTGAATCCAGGTGTGGAAGTGAAGGTGGAGAGAAGTGGCTGGATTCTGGATGTATTTTGAAGGTAGAGCTGACCCATTATTGCATGTAGAGAAGAGATGTAGAGACAGATGAATCAAGGGTGGCCTCGAGTTTTAGGCTAGAGCATCTGGAAGACTGGAGCTGCCATTTCCTGAGGGCCAAAGGCTATGAGTGAGCCCCCTGTCCACCTCCTGCAGCCCCTTGCAGACCCCCACTCCTGCCTGTCTCAGGTCAGGAGGGAGAGTAAGGAATCAGCCCCACCCAGGCCTCCAGGCAGGAAAGGGGCACCCAGGGCCTGGCCACAGGATGACACAACACTTAATCATTTCTCCGCTGAGTTTTGCAATGGGCTCCCTTTATCGACAGGCAAAGGGAGAGGGATTTTGCAACTGCTCCAACGGGTGATCTCGGCTGATGCCAGACCAGAGGGGCATCAGGCCACAGGCACATTCTTGACCCCTAAGGATTGAGTCCCAAGCAGGCCATCCAGGGCTGAACCATGACGGGTGGGGTGGGGTGTGTCAGGAGTGAGCACTGGCCTCAGAGCCCACCAGATTCCAATCTCAGTTCCTCTGCTTGGCTAGCAACCTTGGGCAAGTCACTTCCCCTCTCTGGGACGACTCTGCTGTGACTCTGTCTCTCCCGCGTGTCTCTCTGTCACTCTCTCTATCTCTCCAGTGGTATCACTACGGGGGTGCACAGAGGGGTGCAGACCATACCAGGTAACACTGTCAGAGGAGGTGACACCAAAATGGCTCTCTATGAAATTTTTGTGCTACGTTTCAGCAGGAATTTATTAGTTTTTATAAAAATATCTCTGTAGTTAGTTTTAACAACAAAACCATGTTTCGTAAGCCCAGCTTACATGTATCAATATACCCACAAGGTTAAAACTCTATGCTCATTTACTTTTGAACCTTCTAATGGGCTCTGGTCAGAGCTGTCATTGTTACCCAACTACAATCACGCTTCGAATCACTTGGTTTATTCTGTACGCACTACAGTCATGCACTGTTGTTTTTGTTGCTGGTGGTGCTTTCATAGTCACTGATTTTGTCAAATTTTCTGATGCTTTAGCTATAATACTGTGATAAGTAGTGGTCATAAATCTATATCAATTACTTTTTCAAGAATGAAGTAGTAATTAAATGAAAAGAAGAAAAATTTTTAAAAAAAACTTGTTTAGTTACTAATAATGTTGTAACTAGTAATGCTATAATCCAGTGCAGAAAGATTTTACAAAACAATTTTTCTTGTTGGGATTCATATAATCTAAAAATAATTATATTTAAGCAATTTACAATTACGTTTATCATATTATTCTATGATTAAAATTGACAATAAATATTACTAAGGATACTGTGTGGTCTAGTATAGGAGATGGTCTTTGGGGGGTGACACCATGAGTTACCACACAGGGTGACAGCAGCCCTAGTGACACCACTATGACTCTCCCTCCTGTCTCTCTGTCTCTCCTTCATGTCCCTCTGTCCCTCTTTCGATGTCCCTGGCTCTAGCATCCTTACCCTCTGGGTCATGCCTCTTCTCCATCCCTGGCTCTATAAATATGTTTATATCTACCAGAGATTACAGCCTTCAGTAGGATTACATTATAAAGAGCATAAAAATCCTCACAACTGGACCAATAAGCGACATCATGATAAACAGAGAAAAGATTGAAGTTGTCAAGGATTTCGTTTTACTTGGATCCACAATCAACACCCATGGAAGCAGCAGTCAAAAATTCGAACAGTGCATTACGTTGGGCAAATCTGCTGCAAAAGACCTCTTTAAAGTTTGAAAAAGCAAAGATGTCACTTTAAGGACTAAGGTGTATCTAACCCAAGCCATGGTATTTTCAATCACTTCATATGCATGTGAGAGCTAGACAATGAATAAGGAAGACCAAAGAAGAATCGATCCTTTTGAATTATAGTGTTGGCCAAGAATACTGAAAATATCATGGACTTCCAGAACAAGAAACAAATCTGTCTTGGAAGAAGGACAGCCACAATGCTCCTTAGAAGCAAGGATGGGAGACTTCATCCCATGTACCTTGGACATGTTATCAGGAGTGACTGGTCCCTGGAAAAGGACACCAGGCTTGATAAAAGGTCGGCAGAAAAGAAGAAGACCCTCAAGGAGATGAACTGACCCAGTGGCTGCAACAATGGGCTCAAACAGCAATGACTGAGGATGGCGCAGGAACGGGCAGTGTTCCATTCTGCTCTGCATGGGGTCGCTGTGAGTTGGAACTGACTCAAAGACACCTAACAACAATATAAATAATTGCTGACGTGAAAGTATCTGGCTAACTAATTTCCTTGAAACACTTGCCCAGCCCCACCTCCCCTCTCAGGAACACCACACAAGACTCCCAGGGTGGGAAGCCAGGTAGACTGTCACAGCCCTGGACTCCCCAGATTCCTCCAGTCCAGAGGTCCATGGCTGGTGGTCACTAGACAGGGCTGGCCAAGGGTGGCCCAAGGTGGTCCCAGCTGGACTCCCCTTCCCAGACAAGGACAGTGCTAGGCACTGTGGGGGTGAATGCTGATTGGCCCAAATCAAACATGGTCCTCCCCTGCTTCATAGTAATTGGCTCAGACTATAACTGGAATGTATTTGTAGCCAATGAGATGGGGGAAGTATGCCAAGGGGCTTCTGGGAATGGGTTCTTTACTCTGTAAGTGGACACATAAGAACATTTTCCTCCCTTGACCATGGCTGTGTGAGGGAGAAATGCCCAGAGCTTTGGCAGCCATCATGGGGCTCTGATGACTCTGTGGGGGTGGCAGACCCACAGGATGGAAAGAACCTGGGGCCTTAATGACGCCCAACTCATCCAGACGTTATTCATTCAGTCATCCAACAAGTATTTCTTGAGCACCTACTCTGTGCCATGCCCTGTGGTGGGCACTGGGGACCCAGAAGGGAACAGGGTCGACATGAGCACTGCCTTACATCTAGGGAATGAAGGGCAGATGTCAGGTAAAGAATCTTCAGAACAAGTGAGAAAACGTGGCTGTCCTGAGGGCTACAAGGAGTGGTCCTCGGAGAGGGACCAGAAGGGTGGTCAGGGGAGGCTTCCCTGGAGAGAGTCTTAGGTCTGGTTGCCCAGAAGCAGAGCCTGAGACAGACTCGAGTTCACATGATCTATTGAGGAAGTCATCTTGGGAGAAGGGAAGAAAGGCAGGACAAGGCAGGAAGAAGGTCAGCAAGGATGTGGTCTCAGCTGGAGTCAAGCTTCAGCCTGGCCGCATGAGGGGCTCTGCAGTGTGAATTGCTCTGTAGACTTGCTCCCATCATGAAGTAAGAGGGCTGGGCTTCTGTGCCCCTGGCTCAGTCATTCACTGACAGTGTCCACCTCTTATGTTTGGGGGTGGAGAGCAGAACTTCCAAGGAGGCAGCTGCAGTTCAGGGAGGCAATTGTCCAGAAGGGGGGCAGCTGGGAGCCTTCAGCTGGTGGATAGATGCAGGACCCAATGGGGGGTAGATCAGGGGGGATACCAAGCACACACTATAGGAGGTGAAGAGGGGACAAGATAGCATTCCAGTAAAAGGAGCCAAAGCATGTGCAAAGGCCCTGCGGTGGGAAAGAACAGAAAACCCAAGGTGGCTCCCACAGAGTGAGCAAGTGAGAGAAGGATTGGAGATGAGATGAGAAAGTTGGGCCCTTACGCATCCATCCCCTGCAGGTTGGGATAAGGAGGTTGGTGTTTATTCTGGGGACAGTGGGGAGCCATGGGAGGCTGTTGAGCAGAGAAGGATGATGATCCAGCTCATGTTTTTTAAGGCTCCCTTTAGGAGCACATGGAGAATAGATGTAGGGCTGAGACCAGGAGCAGGGGACCAGTGGAGGCCACTGCAATCATTCAGTGCACCACTCAAGTCCACACTGCGGGAGCAGATAGGAGGCAGAGAAGTCAAGACGGGGTGAGGTGAGACCAGGTGATCATAGGGGTGGTTGTCAGTGTTTCCCGTGACCCAGCGGCTGTTCCTAGCGCTTCTCGGAGAACATCTCATCAAAGCCTCGGAACCTCTTCAGGAAGCAGAAACTCTGATTATCCCTGCTTCACAAGGAGGGAACTGCAGCTTAGTGGGTCAAACACAAACACAAAACAAAACAAAGAGCAGGTGTTGTCAAATCCACTGGAACTCCTGACCAACCCGTGTGCTGAGTGGAATAGCACTGCACAGGCTTTTCAAAGCGGTGACCTTTCAGAAATAGATTGTCAGGCCTTCCTCCTGATGTACCTCTGGGCGGATTTGAACCCCCAACCTTTCAATTAGTGGTCAAGCTCTTAACTGTTTGCACCACTAGGGAATCCTATAGTGGGATCAGTGCCCTAGAAATGTCTCAAGTCCTCACTTGCCAACACTTTCTGCCATCCTATAAGGACACTTCCACCCCCACCTCAGTGGGTCCCAGGACACATGTAAGCGTCACCATCCCCCTGGGCCACCTCACCCCAACTGGAGACAGATCAGTGTCACGTCATGCATCACAAACCGCTTGCTCATGTCACTGTCCCTAAGTAGTCAGTGTTATCATTCCCCAAGTGTTCCATTTCCACTGATTCTCTGGCTCCCTCCTACTGGCCAAGACTCAACCCTGTTTGACCCCAAGGCCCAGAGAGAGGCAGGGACTTACCCAAAGTTACTTACCCAAAGGCACTCCGCGGTGCCTCCTGGCACAGACCTGCAGCTCAGGAAGCCGCCTTTGCCTGTGCTGTTATCTGTGGCTGGAGGCAGGATACCTGGGGCTCCTGATACCATGGCCTGTGGTCCAGCCCCACCAGGATGGGTGGGCCATACCCAGCCAGAAGATAATGGAGATCAAATTCTGACCAGTGATTCATTACAACATCACAGCAAAGTCACCCATGGAGGGCTGGGGTAGGGCGGACATGGGTAGGGTCAGCAAGGTCCCACCTTGGAGGGACCTATGTGGTGAAAACTGGTCACTGGATCACTCGGGGAGCACCTGCTGTGTGTCCGGTCCTGTGGGACACAGCAGTGACCGAGCAAACATGGCTTCTGCCCTCATTGAGCCAATAGTCAAGAGGGGGAGGCAGACATCAAACACAGAAACCTGGAGAGGACTGTGCAGGCATGTGGCAGAGTGGCCCGGTGTCCAGGAAGCAGGGAGGCCTCTCCCAGGAGGCAACTTTGAGCTGAGGCCTGAAGGATTCACAAGGAAGAGCACTGGGATGGGTGGAGGCAGAATGCACCAGGAGGGGATCAAGCACATGCAAAAGTCCTGGGGTGAGGTGGACATGGAATGTTCCAGAAATGGAAATAAGTTCCAAGTGGGAGGGCTGAAAGAAAGGGCCAGAGCCATGAAGCAGGAGATCACCTGAGAGCTCCTGAGCAAAGATGAGGGCCTTGGAGTTTACCGTGAAGGCCACAGGGAGCCACGGAAGGCTTCAGGCAGAGGCTGGGATAGACATGATCAGAGTGGAGTCCCCCCACTCACGTTGGTTGCTGTGCCAGACACCATAGAGGAACCGACTGAGCAAGCAGCTGCAGACTCTAAGACCGGAAGTCCAGTCCCCCTGATCCCACCCCTTCCAACATCAGGAGCTTTAGACGCCAACAGGCCAGTCCTAGGGCCCGCAAGGCCCCCGACTGCCACCCCCACCAGACCTCCTGGGGAACATTCCAGGCAGCCATTATCTCAGCTCTGAGCACTAATTAGCCTGGCCTCACTGCAGGCCTCCTTCCAGCTCCTAGAAGGCCCCCCAGGGAGGCAGCCGCCAGGTACACTGTCCAGAGGGAGACCAGGGGCAAGAAGTAAGAGGCCCTTCACTGTTCTGAGGGCTAGTTGGGCCTACAGCTGGGACCCAGAGTGTGCAGAGCCCTGCTGGGGGCGGGAATGACACCCTCTGCTCCCCCAAGCCCCAGTGAACACAAGACACCCACACCCTCTCCCTTCAGTACACGGGCACCCCGGCCAGCCCCGGGCATCTGGCAAGAGTGAGCCCAGTACCCGCCCCACTCCCAGAGCTCCATCCGGTCCTTCCTCCTTGCACAGGTTTTTTGTCCCTCCCTGACAGCTCTCTGTCTCTCTGTGCTCCTGTCTCTCTCCCTCACTCCGTCACTCTCTCCCTGTCTCTCTCTTTGTTGTCTGCGGGTGTCTCTCTCCCTGTCCCTGTCTCTGTGTGGGTCTCTCTGTCTCTCTCCCTCTCTCTCTGTCTTCTTCTCTCCCTATATCTCCCTCTCCCTGTCTCCTTTCTCTCTCCCCCAGTCTCTCACCCCCCTCCCTTCCTGCTTTCCTCCCTCCCCTCTCTCTCCCTGTCTTTCCTACTCCTGCCCCCTGCACCCCCCAGCCAGCCCCCAGCCATGCCCCCTGGCCTTCAGCCTGAAGCATGATGGGGGTGCTTTCTGGTCCCAGCCCCTCAGGGCCCGGGTCGAGTGAGTGTCCCTGAGCAGCCTGCAGGCAGGGGCGCGGACATGGTACCTACAGACTGCTCCAAGTCTGCCGGTTTTTCCAGTCAGGCGCACCCTGGACCTGGCTGCCCCCTCCCCAGGACCCACCCACCCTGCCAAGTGGGGCTACGCAAAAGCAAGAACCAGTTACTGGGCCTCCTCACTGGCCTGGATGGGCCGCCCCCAAAAGCCTGAACTGGGAACATCATGGCCCCATTTACACATGGTGAAACTGAGGCTCAGAGAAGGCGGGTCACTGAGAGAGGGTCACACAGAATTGAACCCAGGACTCAGTAAGGGATTCCAACATAACCAAGGGCTTCAATGCAGGCAGCCCCCTTCCCACTCCTGGGCCTCCAGCGTCCTTCTCCAAAGACCAGCCGGGTCCCAGAGTTTTGTGTGTCCTTCCAGAATTGTCCGTGCATATGCATATTTCCCTTCTGTTGTGTGTGATATGACACAATGACGAAACAACAGGCACAGTTCTGCCCCTGCTTCCCACCTAATGAGATCTTGGAGAGCCTGTCTTATCAGAACCTTCTTCCTTCCTTTTAACATCTGCTGCTCCTCCTGCAAGTAGAAGAGCCTTAATCTGCTTAATTAGGCCAATGATAGGCATCCCGGTTTTTTCCGGTCTTATTTTTTTAATTCAGAAATGGTTGTAGCAATCCCCACCCCTACCCACACACTCCAAACACACACACACACACACTTACACACACACACACACCAATTTAACTGTAGGATTGTGTCCTGGGAGGTTGTTGGGAATCTCAGCCAGGTATGAGCTCAGACTCACAGGGCATTGCAGATTTCTGGGCCTGCTCCAAGCCACCTACAGCATAAACTTCAGTGGAAGGACCCTGGAATCTGCATATTTAGCCAGCACCCCAGGGAGGGGAGACTGACAGAGCAGGGGCTGTGGTAAGACGGTGAACCATCAGGACCGAAGGCTGTTTTCAAGATGTGTTCCAGGGGCTGCAGGGCTTGGCCCCGCCCCATCTCCTCCGCAGCTCCCCTTTGCCCTGCTCATATGGTGAGGCTCTGGAGAACTTCGGGGGGGAATCAAAAGGGCCCTGCTGTTGTTGCTGCGTTTGACTCCGTTCCTACCGTGTTGTTATGTGCCGTCGAGTCGGACCCTACTCATAGTGACCCTATAAGACAGAGTAGAACTCCCCCATAGAGTTTCCAAAGCTGTAATCCTTAAAAAAAAAAAAAAAAAAAATCATTTACTTACAATAAAACCTGCAAAAGCCAGAACTCATGTAAGGCAGAAACCTGTCAGAGAAGGAAAGCTCAGATATTTTCCACTACAACAAACAGTAGGAAAGTAGTCAGACTATACCTTGCCAAAGGTGGAAAACTTGCAAAACCCAGAAAAAGAAGTCATGCCCAGTGAGTTCCAACTCTCACAGCTTTCACCGTATGTTTTTTATCCTAATATTTTGTCAGTTACATGTGCTAGGGAATGAGAAAAAGCAACCATGAAATTAAAAACTAATAGATGGGGAAACAGAGGCACAGGGAGGCAATAAGATAAGCCCAAGCCTCCACAGGCCTTAGTGTCAATATGTAGCAAGGTTGGGCCGGAACCCAGGTCTCCTAACTCTTAGGCCAGAAGTTTTCTATCACATACCAACCACTGTAGTCCAGTCTCTGTCAGCTATCAGCTTATTCATCCACCCACTACCCCTACCCAATTATCCATCCACCCATTCATTCATCCACCCAGTCATCCAACCATCCATCTATCCATCCATCCATCCATCCACCAATCTATCCACTCATCCACCCATCCATCTACCCACTCATCTATTCATCCATCTATCCACCCACCCCTACCCAATTATCTATCCACCCATTAATTCACTCACCCATTCATCTGTCCATCTATCCACCCATCCATCCATCTATGCATCCCCCATCCACTCATCCATCCCTCCTCCATCTGTTCACTGCTCACACCATCATCTAGGCAAAACCCCATCCAACTCTCCATTCATCTGTCTGTCTATCCATTGCTCTGTCTATAGACACACCACACATCCAGTCACCCATCCTCCATCCAGTATTCACTGAGCACCTACTATGTGCCAGGCACCATTCTAGGCACTGAGAACATGACAGACCTATCCCCACCCCTGGAGCTTCCTTTCTGTGGGAGAAACTGACAATAGACAGATATTCACCCACATACAGACCCTCAAAGGAGGATTTCCTGCTGTGGATGTCATGCGCAGGGCTTTACATGAGCAGGCAGGGGTCAGGGAAGGTCTCCTTGAAAGAAGGCCCTCTCATCTGAGAATGAGGCAATGAGTAGGCATGGGCCATGTTAAAGGGAAAGAAAAAGCATTCCTTGAGGTAGGAACAGCATAGACAAAAGCCCAAGAGTAGAAGAAGGGCTGACAAGGTGGAGGGATGGGTGGAGGACATGTCAGGGCCTAGAGAAGTGGGGAAGAGGGAGAATGGGGCACCCTGTGAGCAGGAACCAAGCCCAGCTAAGGGGTGGGAGGATCAGAGGGTTCAAGGTAGAAGCCACAGAGCACAGAGGCCACCAGACAAGGAGGAATCAGACTCCAGGAAACCTGCACTGGAGAGGCGCTGGAAGGCTGGGAAGCACCGCTTGGGTCCTGCCCCAACTCCTGCCCCTCTTACCGGGAGAACAAGCCCAGGCCTGCCCACCCAGTCAGCTCCCTGGCCCCCCGCCAGCTCCCAGCTCAGTGCCAGGCCTGACCTGGCAACCTCTTCCCACTTACCTGCAGCTCCTGCCCCCACTGCAGGGGCTCCTTCCCTCTTGCCCCAGCTCACCTGGGGGCACCAGCTCCTCTACAAGGAGAAGCCACGATAGATGGGTCCCCTCCTGTGTCACCTAGCACTCACCAAGCACCTCATTAAAGCTTAGCAAGTCATGCCAACCACAGCTTCCATGGACCCTCTATTCTATCCCTACCTGATTATTGAGTGCCTACTGTGTCCTGGGCTCAGCACTCTCCACGGGTTATTTAATTCTGTTCTTCCTCTTTCCTTGCTCCCTACCCACCCCCCATAACCCCAGGGAGGAAATCAGATCATGTCCCTCCTGTGCTCAGAATCCCCCACACACACTAATACATATCACCTTCCAGACACCCTCTCCTGCTTCTCTCCCTGTCACTTGAGACAGTCCACCAGACTGCTTTTTGCCTGAAGTACACATAAAGCATGATCCATGCCCCCCAGGGCCTTTGCACTTACTGCTCCCTCTTTCCCCAGTGTCTCCGAGACTCTCTCTCACCTCCTCTATCTGGCTTTGCTTAAATATTATCTCCTCTCAGAGAGGTCTTTTATGACCTCACTAGTTAAATGCAATCAACTTCTCTCTCATTCACATGTGTACATACCATGGGACTCCTTCTCCCCCTCCCTGCCTTATGTTTCTCTAGAGCTCTTATCATCTGGCAGACAGTATCCCCACCATGAGGGTAGACTCCATGAAGATAGGGGTCCTATCCCCGCTGTACCCCCAGGGCTCAGCTCAGGCCCTGGCACATAGTAGGTATGCAGTTAAGACATTGCTCAACCCCATCTTGATGGACAGTCTTCTGTGTGTCTGGTTCTGCTCGCAGATACAGTAGAGACTAGAATGAAAGCAACATGAGACATGGCACCAGAGGCCTGGGTAAAGAATCTCATCCAACCACTTTTTGGTGGTGGGACCTCGGGACCATATCCAAGGCCTGAGAGGGACCTCCTGTGGACCCTATGACCTCCTCCAATTGACCAGAACCCACCTTGCTGGAACCTCAGTTAACAAGAACTGGTTTTTGTTTTGTTTTGTTTCTCCTTTGCTTCTGTTAGTTCAGTTCATAGTCACTTTCTTGGCACCAAGTTTGTTGATATCATGGAGTCCCCACTTATAGGTAGGATTGACACACGGGGACTCATAAACAAGGAAGAAGATGGGCTGGGAATGGAGGGTTGAGGTCACAAGAAGACATGCTCACGGACTGGGCAGCAGAGTGGACCACGCAGCCTTCAGAAGGAGGGAGCTCATGCATGCCCACCATGGATGGTTCTCAAGAGCATCATGAAAAGAACAGGAACAAGTCCCAAGTGGGGTGGATGATGTCAGGCCACTTGTTGTTGTTAGCTGGCAGCAAGTCGGCTCTCAGTGGTGAGTCTGGGTGCTTGTATGGACAACAGAACGAAACATAGCCCAGTCCCATCTTCATCACATTGGCATGTTTGAACTCATTGTGTGGCTGCTGTGTCCGACTGTCTTATTGAGGCCTTCTTTCATTTTTGTTCGCCATCCACTTCACCAAACATTATGTCTTACCAAACAAGACAAGTCTTTTCTGATCGTGTGTCCAAAGTAAGCAAGGCAAAGTGTCACCATCCTCACTTCTAAAGAACATTCTGGTTGTGTTTCTTCTGAGATTGGTAAGGTCATGGAGGCATTAAAAAGGAGGAACATCTGGAAAGGAAAATTAAAAACCACTACTACAATGTCTGCTGATCTATTAACCAGCAATTCCAGTTTTACATTTCTAGACTTTAAAAACTATGATAAAACAGAAAGTAACAAATGTAGGTAAGGATGTGGGAAAATTGGAAACATTGCTGGTGGGAATGCAAAATGGCACAGCCATTGTGAGAAACAGTGTGGAGTTTTTTTAAAAAAAAAAAAACTAAAACCAGAACTACCATGTGACCCAGCAATTCCACTCCCCCAAAAAGAAAACAAACATGAAAGCAGAGACTTACACACCAATGTTCACTGCAGCACTATTCACAATAGCCAAAAGTGGAAATAACCTAAATGCCCACCAACAGATGAATGGATAAACATGTGGTCCGTGCACACAACGGAATACTACTCAACCAGCAGGAGAAGTGAAGTCTTGATCCAGGACACAGTATGGATGGAGTCTGAAGACATTATGCTGAGTGAAATAAGCCAATCACAAAAGGACAGATACTGTGTGACTTCACTTACACAAACACAAGCAAAGGCAAATATATGCAGACCAAAGTTTATTAGTGGTGACCAGAGGCAGGAGGGAAAGGGAAAGAGGAGTTAATGGTGATGGAAAACCACATTGATTAAGGGTAGGGTGGCACAGTCGATGACTGTAATTGCTCTGACTAAGTGGTACACCTGTAAAAAGCTGAACTGGCAAAATCTATATGTAGATATATTTACAACAATTTAAAACAAGAAAAAAGGAGTGGCTGCATAGGCTGCTTATGTACAGCCAAATACTTCATGGGATCTGATTCCTTAGTTTGGAGATTTAGAGTCATGGTTGCATGGGACATCCCCCTTAATTGACCTAATTACATGTTTATTTCTTCTGTTCTACCTCCTAGTTCCTTGGTCCTTTAGGTCTTAACAGCTTGCAAATAGCCATCCAAGGACCAATGATCGGTCTCTATTCACCTGCAGTGACAAAGGATGAGGGAGAGTCAGGAACAGGAGAAGGATGTGGAATGTGTGGCTCGTTGCTCCCATGAACAACCACCTCCGTGGCCATGAAACCAGAAGAAATGCCTGACGCCTGGCTACAATTACTGACTATCATGATGAAGGATTTCATAGATGAATACTGATCAAAAGGGGGAAAATACAGCACAGAATTTAAAATTCTCGTGGACTCTAGACCTTCTGAAGCCATGGAAGCTAGATGAACCCCTGAAACTATTGCCCTGAGATCATCTTTAAACCTTAAGCCAGAAATATCCCTGAAGTTTTCTTAAAACCAAACAGTAGTTAGCTTAAGGAATTTTTTAAAAAAAAAGCCTACCTTGAGCATTATGCTCCTTTAAGAACTATCTCTATGGGATCAAATTGACAACAGCAACTAGAAAGATTAGATAGGAACTTTAGGGGGCAGTGGGTTTATGTTAATGGAGGAGGACCAACTCAGAAAAGGAGAGTGAGAATGGCTGCACAATTTGAATGTCATTGGTATCACTAACTTGTACAGAAACTGTTAAACTGGTGTACATTTTGCTGTGTGTAAGCTCAACAACAGCAAAATAGGTAAAATTTAGAAAAAAGGAAAACCTTATGGAGCATAGTTCTGCTGTGACACACTTGGGGTCACCATGAGTCAGAGTCGATTCAACAGCAGAGTTTTGGTTTGGTGGCATATGTTTGAGATGTTTCTTAATAAAAGTTCAAACAAAAACAAAAATTCTATAGAAGAATCCTGATCAAATGGGGGGAAATGCAGAACAGAACTTCAAATTCTCATCTCCAGACTTTCTGGAGCTGTGGAGACTGAATGAACCCCTGAAACTCTTGCCCTGACATAATCTTTAAACCTTAAACTAAAAATACTCCCTGAAGTTTTCTTAAAACCAAACACCAGTTTAGCTGAACCAGTCGAGAACATCAGCCTTCAGCGCTGTGCTCTTTTAAGAACTATCTCTATGGGATCAAGGTGAGGACAGCAACTCAACAGATCAGATAGGAACCTTAGGGGGCAGTGCGTTTATGTCAGTGGGGGAGGAGCAAGTCAACAACTCAAAAAAGAAGGCTGAGAATGGTTGTCCAACTTGAGGAATGTCAGCAATGTCACTAAGCTTTATGTGTAGAAACTGTTGAGTTGCTGTGTGTTTTGCTGTGCATATTCTTGACAACAACAACAAAATTTTGGAAAACAAAATATATGGAATATATATTCTAAACACATTCTGCATGC
Organism: Orycteropus afer afer; assembly: GCF_000298275.1. NCBI lineage: Eukaryota > Metazoa > Chordata > Mammalia > Tubulidentata > Orycteropodidae > Orycteropus > Orycteropus afer. Next base: position 6,152,744 of record NW_006921636.1, read on the forward strand.
ATCTTGCAAGATAATCTCTGTACAATTACCCCAAGTTTGTCATCCTCAGAGTACAGAATATTGTGGTTTATACATCTAATCTTATTAGAATTTTGACTTATTTTCAGAAACAAAAAGGAAGAAAGAGAAAAAAAAAACATTATATAAAGCCCAAATGGCTAAAATTTTAAAAACTGACTATTCTAGGTGTTGACAAGGATGTGGAGCAGCTAGAACTACTACACATTCCTGGTGGAAGCACAGATTAGGACAAACACTTTGGAAAACTATCTGGCTATAACCTCTCGGAAAGGGATCAAAATTGGAGATCCTGGATAAGAGTGGGAGAAAAATGTGGAACAAAACTCAAAATCATAAAAAAAAAAGACCAGGCTTACTGGTCTGATAGAGACTGGTAAAAACCCCTGAGACCATGGCCCCTAGTCACCTTTCAGGCCTGGAATTGAACTCACTCCGGTGGCTTAACTTTCAGCCAAACAATAGACTGGCCTGCAAGGTAAACAATGACATCAGGTAGGCACACTCCTTAGAACAATCAGCCACGGGAGATCAGCAGGGCAGCATTCCCACAGGGAGAAAGCTCAGAGGCAGGAATGCATAGGAAAGAAGGACACAGGGAAAGGGTAGCCCCAGGGAGGAGGGATGTTACTGTGGGGACTGTGACCAGTATCACAAAACAAAATGTATATGAACTGTTGATTGTAAAATGCATCTGCTTTGTAATATTTCACCCAGATCACAATAAAAGTTTAAAAAGTGAATAAAACCAGAACTAAACCCACTGCCATTGTGTCAATTCCGACTCGTAGTGACCCTGTTGTTATTATTATTGTTATTTGCCATCCAGTCGGACCTGACTCATAGCGACCTCTCCTTGCGTTTCCGAGGCAGTAGCACTACGGAAGTAGAACACAAACAATCTATGATGTTAGAAGTCAGGATAGCACTTGACCATGGCAGCAATAGGAGCTCTGGTAGCATCGTGCCTAAGGCACTTGACTGCTAACCAGAAGCTGGCGGTTCAAACCCACCAGCCACTCCTCAGAAGGAAGGTTGGACAATCTACTTCCATAGTGATATCGCCTGGGAAACCCAAGGAGGGGTCGCTATGAGTCGGGTGCGACTTGACGGCAGTGCATTTGGCTTTTGGTTTAATGGGAGCAGTAGCGACTACAGAGGGGGCCTTGGGGACTAGAAACGTTCTGTTTCTTGATCTGAGTGCCGGTTGCACAGGCGTGTTTGCTTGGTGAAAATATATCAAGTTCTTCTACGCTCAGGTTATAATTCCATAAAAATCTTGTTCTTGTTGTTTTTGTTGTTAGGTGCCATCGAATCAGTGTCGACTCACAGCGACCCTGTGTGCAACAGAACGGAACACTGCCCGGTGCTGCACCAGCCTCACAACTGCTGCCATGCGTGAGCCTGTTGTCACAGCCACTGTGCCCGTCCACCTCACCGAGGGTCCTCCCCCTTCTCGCTGACCCTCTGCCAAGCTTGATCCTTCTCCAGGGCTTGGGTCCTTCTGACAACATGATCAAAGTATGAGAGACAAAGTCTGGCCGTTCACACTTCTAAGGAGCGTTCTGGCTGTACTTCCTCCAAGACAGATTCACCCATTCTTCTAGCAGACAGTGGTACATTCAATATTTTTTGCCAGCACCACAACCCAAAGGCATCAGTTCTTCTGTGGTCATCCTTATTCATTGTCCAGCTCTCACATGGATACAAGGCGAGTGAAAATGTGCCGACTTGGGTCAGGCTCACCTTGGTCTTCAAAGTGACATCTTTGCTGTCAAACACTTTAAAGAGGTTTTTTGTAGCAGATGTGCCCAGTGCAATACATTGTTTGATTTCTTGACTGCTGGTTCCATGGGCGTTGACTGTGGATGCAAGGAAAATGAAATCCCTAACAACTTCAATCTTGTCTCCATTTATCGGACAGTGTTTCGTTCTGCTGTGCATGGGGTTGCTATGAGTCAGAAACGACTCAATGGCACCTAACAACATAACAATCATGATGTTGCTTACTGGTCCAGTTGTGAGGATTTTCATTTTATGTTGACTTATCAGTAAATGCTTCAAGTCCTCTTCACTTTCAGCAAGCAAGGTTGTGCCATCAGCATATCCCAGGTTGTTACTGAATCTTCCTCCAATCCTGATGCCGCATTCTTCTTCATATAGTCCGTTCTTTGCTCATCATACAGGTTGAATAAGTATGGTGAAAGGATATAATTCTGACACTTACCTTTCCTGATGTTAAACCACGCAGTATTCCATAACAATCTTACATTTTAAAAAGTGTGAAAGAAGAGAGAGAGAAAGAACAGGACACGTCCACACAAAAATGAACGCAACACATAAGCAAAATTCTGGAAGTTTGCACTCCAGAAATCACAAAACTTCCCTGGGAGGGTAGCAGGGGGACCAGTCCTGGGGCTGGTGGTCCAAAAGTGACATCGACTTGATGTGCAATGCTCTATTTCTTAAGGAAATGGATGCATGTATTATTAGCATCCTTTTAAGTCAAATGTTAGTAGTAAACAGATTAAAAGGTAGGCTAGCAGGAAATCAAAAGGTGCCACTTACAGTTACTGAACACCTACTATGTACTCGGTCCCAGGGCACACATTCCAGTCCAAACCCCCAAGTTTCCCCACTGGAGGAATCTGGAGGCCAGACGACCTCGGTTCATGAAAACTTGTTTCCCTGTGAGCTTGCGTGGGGTGCTTCTTCCCACTTCCCAGGTGACGAAACTGAGGCCAGCGAGGTTAGAGATGGGAACACCTACACTCATAGTGTGTTCTTGAGTGTCAAAGGAGACCACTCATGTGACAGTGCTAAGTGACTGTCATAATGTCACAGTGCTGCCCAGGATCCCACATGAAAATGGGGGCCCTCACTCACAACTAAGAACAACATCTTTGCTCTTAAACAGTGGAGCGGTCACCCAAGTAAAGGGCCCTTTGGAGCACAGAGCCTAGTGTCACATGCCATGAAGGCCGTCTGGTCCTGCTTTAACCTTCCCAATAACTTTTTTAAAAACCAGGGTGGAAATTAAGCATTTTCTGAGTAACCTTCAGGCAATCAGAAAACTCTCTCCAGAACTTTCCGTTCTTGGGAGAGTCTGATTCCCAGATGTCTGAAATACCAGCAGCTTTTTAACATGCTGGTGTTCGCGAGGCCTAAGGGCAGCCAGAGCTCCCTGCCCTCAAGCAGCAGGAACAGCCGGCAACAAGAGCAAAAGCAGGTGCCATTACTGAACACCTAGTCCATGCAGACATCATCCGGAGCTTTGCACACATTTTTCTCATCACCTCTGCTCACCTATGCTAGTAGGTTGATGCCATCGCAAACAGGCTCTGAAGGTGGAAATTGAGACACAGAGTAGAGGACCCACTCCCTCCAGGTTGCACAGCCAGATCAGGGCAGAGCTGAGATTCGCACCCAGGCCCACTGGGCTCGGGTGCCTACATGCTGGCCTGGGAAGGAAGGCAAAGGCCAGGCAGGAGGCGGATGGAGGTTGGCAGGGCTGCCCCAGGCCAGGGAGTGAGGCTCTAGGGATGGGAATCAGCCATCAGAGCTACCCTCTGCCCCACTAACTCCCCTCTCCACTTGGAGATGTGACTTTGGGGCTGGTGTTTGCCAAGTGGTGGTTTCGCCATCCCCCGCCAGGCCCTGGGGAGGCGTTCAGGAGCCGTCCAGGGCTGTCCAGCCCAGTGAGTCCAGGCAGGAGCCCTGGGTAAGGAGCACATGCCAGGGGTCACCCAGATCCAGGTTCAAACCCTGGTTCTGCCACCCACCAGCAGCTGTGTGACTTCAGGGCAGGTGCATCCCCTCTCTGAGCACCCATGTATGTTCTGGTTTTTCCTTTTGAACCTCAGATACACAGGGTCAAGTTATCCACACTCCCCCTCAGTTGGTGGCTTGTTCCCATTATCCTTCACACAGGCTCCTCTCTGGTTTTGTTAATTTCTTCTCTTAGGCTGACTCTCCCTCACTGGCCCCCTCTGTGTTTGATATGTATCTTTAGTTAATTCACTTGTTTGTTACTTTTATATCACAGAAGAGCTAGCATGTTACAATAAAGTTATCAGTGCTTGGCTACTAACCTCAAAAGGAGCCCAAGTCAGTACAAACAACAAATATGAACCCCTTTG